>NW_027478911.1:0-300000 GCF_051014685.1 Ptiloglossa arizonensis | reverse complement strand
ATGCTCGAAACGAATAACTAGAACGGCCTAGGGGAAAAGTACGCATACCGTTGTAATCGGGCGAGTTTCTACTTTCAGATGCAACAGAAATTTTGCGGATTGGTCAATCCGTTCGCGAGATATGGCAGTTTGGAGGTAAGCAACGCTTGAAAAACTCACAATTTTCGTAGTTCTGTTGCTCGAAACGAATAACTAGAACGGGCTAGGGGAAAAGTACGCATACCGTTGCAATCGGGCGAGTTTCTACTTTCAGATGCAACAGAAATTTTGCGGATTGGTCAATCCGTTCGCGAGATATGGCAGTTTGGATGTAAGAAACGCTTGATAAACTCAAAATTTTCGCAGTTCTGATGCTCGAAACGAATAACTAGAACGGCCTAGGGGAAAAGTACGCATAGTGTTGTAATCGGGCGAGTTTCTACTTTCAGATGCAACAGAAATTTTGCGGATTGGTCAATCCGTTCGCGAGATATGGCAGTTTGGAGGTAAGAAACGCTCGAGAAACTCAAAATTTTCGCAGTTCTCATGCTCGACAAGCATAACTAGAACGGCCCAGGGGAAAAGTACCCACACCGTTGTAATCGGCCGAGTTTCTACCTTCAGATGCAACAGAAATTTTGCGGATTGGTCAATCCGTTCGCGAGATATGGCAGTTTGGAAGTAAGACTCGCTTGAGAAACTCAAAATTTTCGCAGTTCTGATGCTCGAAACGAATAACTAGAACAGCCTAGGGGAAAAGTACGCATACCGTTTCAATCGGGCGAGTTTCTACTTTCAGATGCAACAGAAACTTTGCGGATTGGTCAATCCGTTCGCGAGATATGGCAGTTTGGAGGTAAGAAACGCTTGAGAAACTCAAAATTTTCGCAGTTCTGATGCTCGACAAGCATAACTAGAACGGCCTAGGGGAAAAGTACGCACACCGTTGTAATCGGGCGAGTTTCTACTTTCAGATGCAACAGAAATTTTGCGGATTGGTCAATCCGTTCGCGAGATATGGCAGTTTGGAAGTAAGCAACGCTTGAGAAACTCAAAATTTTTGCAGTTCTGATGCTCGAAACGAATAACTAGGGCGGCCTAGGGGAAAAGTACGCATACCGTTGTTGTCGGGCGAGTTTCTACTTTCAGATGCATCAGAAATTTTGCGGATTGGACAATCCGTTCGCGAGATGTGGCAGTTTGTACGTGAGAAACGCTTGAGAAACTCAAAATTTTCGCAGTTCTGATGCTCGAAACGAATAACTAGAACGGCCTAGGGGAAAAGTACGCACCCCGTTGTAATCGGGCGAGTTTCTACTTTCAGATGCATCAGAAATTTTGCGGGTTGGACAATCCGTTCGCGAGATGTGGCAGTTTGTAGGTGAGAAACGATTGAGAAACTCAAAATTTTCGCAGTTCTGATGCTCGAAACGAATAACTAGATCGGCCTAGGGGAAAAGTACGCATACCGTTGTAATCGGGCGAGTTTCTACCTTCAGATGCAACAGAAATTTTGCGGATTGGTCAATCCGTTCGCGAGATATGGCAGTTTGGAAGTAAGACTCGCTTGAGAAACTCAAAATTTTCGCAGTTCTGATGCTCGAAACGAATAACTAGAACGGCCTAGGGGAAAAGTACGCATACCGTTTCAATCGGGCGAGTTTCTACTTTCAGATGCAACAGAAATTTTGCGGATTGGTCAATCCGTTCGCGAGATATGGCAGTTTGGAGGTAAGAAACGCTTGAGAAAGTCAAAATTTTCGCAGTTCTGATGCTCGACAAGCATAACTAGAACGGCCTAGGGGAAAAGTACGCATACCGTTGTAATCGGGCGAGTTTCTACTTTCAGATGCAACAGAAATTTTGCGGATTGGTCAATCCGTTCGCGAGATATGGCAGTTTGGAGGTAAGCAACGCTTGAGAAACTCAAAATTTTCGCAGTTCTGATGCTCGAAACGAATAACTAGAACGGCCTAGGGGAAAAGTACGCACACCGTTGTAATCGGGCGACTTTCTACTTTCAGATGCAACAGAAATTTTGCGGATTGGTCAATCCGTTCGCGAGATATGGCAGTTTGGAGGTAAGAAACGCTTGAGAAACTCAAAATTTTCACAGTTCTGATGCTCGAAACGAATAACTAGAACGGCCTAGGGGAAAAGTACGCATACCGTTGTAATCGGGCGAGTTTCTACTTTCAGATGCAACAGAAATTTTGCGGATTGGTCAATCCGTTCGCGAGATATGGCAGTTTGGAGGTAAGCAACGCTTGAAAAACTCAAAATTTTCGCAGTTCTGTTGCTCGAAACGAATAACTAGAACGGGCTAGGGGAAAAGTACGCATACCGTTGTAATCGGGCGAGTTTCTACTTTCAGATGCAACAGAAATTTTGCGGATTGGTCAATCCGTTCGCGAGATATGGCAGTTTGGAAGTAAGACTCGCTTGAGAAACTCAAAATTTTCGCAGTTCTGATGCTCGAAACGAATAACTAGAACGGCCTAGGGGAAAAGTACGCATACCGTTGCAATCGGGCGAGTTTCTACTTTCAGATGCAACAGAAATTTTGCGGATTGGTCAATCCGTTCGCGAGATATGGCAGTTTGGAGGTAAGAAACGCTCGAGAAACTCAAAATTTTCGCAGTTCTCATGCTCGACAAGCATAACTAGAACGGCCCAGGGGAAAAGTACGCACACCGTTGTAATCGGCCGAGTTTCTACCTTCAGATGCAACAGAAATTTTGCGGATTGGTCAATCCGTTCGCGAGATATGGCAGTTTGGAAGTAAGACTCGCTTGAGAAACTCAAAATTTTCGCAGTTCTGATGCTCGAAACGAATAACTAGAACGGCCTAGGGGAAAAGTACGCATACCGTTTCAATCGGGCGAGTTTCTACTTTCAGATGCAACAGAAATTTTGCGGATTGGTCAATCCGTTCGCGAGATATGGCAGTTTGGAGGTAAGAAACGCTTGAGAAACTCAAAATTTTCGCAGTTCTGATGCTCGACAAGCATAACTAGAACGGCCTAGGGGAAAAGTACGCACACCGTTGTAATCGGGCGAGTTTCTACTTTCAGATGCAACAGAAATTTTGCGGATTGGTCAATCCGTTCGCGAGATATGGCAGTTTGGAGGTAAGAAACGCTTGAGAAACTCAAAATTTTCACAGTTCTGATGATCGAAACGAATAACTAGAACGGCCTAGGGGAAAAGTACGCACACCGTTGTAATCGGGCGAGTTTCTACTTTCAGACGCAACAGAAATTTTGCGGATTGGTCAATCCGTTCGCGAGATATGGCAGTTTGGAAGTAAGAAACGCTTGAGAAACTCAAAATTTTTGCAGTTCTGATGCTCGAAACGAATAACTAGGGCGGCCTAGGGGAAAAGTACGCATACCGTTGTTGTCGGGCGAGTTTCTACTTTCAGATGCATCAGAAATTTTGCGGATTGGACAATCCGTTCGCGAGATGTGGCAGTTTGTACGTGAGAAACGCTTGAGAAACTCAAAATTTTCGCAGTTCTGATGCTCGAAACGAATAACTAGAACGGCCTAGGGGAAAAGTACGCATACCGTTGTAATCGGGCGAGTTTCTACTTTCAGATGCAACAGAAATTTTGCGGATTGGTCAATCCGTTCGCGAGATATGGCAGTTTGGAGGTAAGCAACGCTTGAAAAACTCACAATTTTCGCAGTTCTGTTGCTCGAAACGAATAACTAGAACGGGCTAGGGGAAAAGTACGCATACCGTTGCAATCGGGCGAGTTTCTACTTTCAGATGCAACAGAAATTTTGCGGATTGGTCAATCCGTTCGCGAGATATGGCAGTTTGGATGTAAGAAACGCTTGATAAACTCAAAATTTTCGCAGTTCTGATGCTCGAAACGAATAACTAGAACGGCCTAGGGGAAAAGTACGCATAGTGTTGTAATCGGGCGAGTTTCTACTTTCAGATGCAACAGAAATTTTGCGGATTGGTCAATCCGTTCGCGAGATATGGCAGTTTGGAGGTAAGAAACGCTCGAGAAACTCAAAATTTTCGCAGTTCTCATGCTCGACAAGCATAACTAGAACGGCCCAGGGGAAAAGTACGCACACCGTTGTAATCGGCCGAGTTTCTACCTTCAGATGCAACAGAAATTTTGCGGATTGGTCAATCCGTTCGCGAGATATGGCAGTTTGGAAGTAAGACTCGCTTGAGAAACTCAAAATTTTCGCAGTTCTGATGCTCGAAACGAATAACTAGAACGGCCTAGGGGAAAAGTACGCATACCGTTTCAATCGGGCGAGTTTCTACTTTCAGATGCAACAGAAATTTTGCGGATTGGTCAATCCGTTCGCGAGATATGGCAGTTTGGAGGTAAGAAACGCTTGAGAAACTCAAAATTTTCGCAGTTCTGATGCTCGACAAGCATAACTAGAACGGCCTAGGGGAAAAGTACGCACACCGTTGTAATCGGGCGAGTTTCTACTTTCAGATGCAACAGAAATTTTGCGGATTGGTCAATCCGTTCGCGAGATATGGCAGTTTGGAGGTAAGAAACGCTTGAGAAACTCAAAATTTTCACAGTTCTGATGATCGAAACGAATAACTAGAACGGCCTAGGGGAAAAGTACGCACACCGTTGTAATCGGGCGAGTTTCTACTTTCAGACGCAACAGAAATTTTGCGGATTGGTCAATCCGTTCGCGAGATATGGCAGTTTGGAAGTAAGAAACGCTTGAGAAACTCAAAATTTTTGCAGTTCTGATGCTCGAAACGAATAACTAGGGCGGCCTAGGGGAAAAGTACGCATACCGTTGTTGTCGGGCGAGTTTCTACTTTCAGATGCATCAGAAATTTTGCGGATTGGACAATCCGTTCGCGAGATGTGGCAGTTTGTACGTGAGAAACGCTTGAGAAACTCAAAATTTTCGCAGTTCTGATGCTCGAAACGAATAACTAGAACGGCCTAGGGGAAAAGTACGCATACCGTTGTAATCGGGCGAGTTTCTACTTTCAGATGCAACAGAAATTTTGCGGATTGGTCAATCCGTTCGCGAGATATGGCAGTTTGGAGGTAAGCAACGCTTGAAAAACTCACAATTTTCGCAGTTCTGTTGCTCGAAACGAATAACTAGAACGGGCTAGGGGAAAAGTACGCATACCGTTGCAATCGGGCGAGTTTCTACTTTCAGATGCAACAGAAATTTTGCGGATTGGTCAATCCGTTCGCGAGATATGGCAGTTTGGATGTAAGAAACGCTTGATAAACTCAAAATTTTCGCAGTTCTGATGCTCGAAACGAATAACTAGAACGGCCTAGGGGAAAAGTACGCATAGTGTTGTAATCGGGCGAGTTTCTACTTTCAGATGCAACAGAAATTTTGCGGATTGGTCAATCCGTTCGCGAGATATGGCAGTTTGGAGGTAAGAAACGCTCGAGAAACTCAAAATTTTCGCAGTTCTCATGCTCGACAAGCATAACTAGAACGGCCCAGGGGAAAAGTACCCACACCGTTGTAATCGGCCGAGTTTCTACCTTCAGATGCAACAGAAATTTTGCGGATTGGTCAATCCGTTCGCGAGATATGGCAGTTTGGAAGTAAGACTCGCTTGAGAAACTCAAAATTTTCGCAGTTCTGATGCTCGAAACGAATAACTAGAACAGCCTAGGGGAAAAGTACGCATACCGTTTCAATCGGGCGAGTTTCTACTTTCAGATGCAACAGAAATTTTGCGGATTGGTCAATCCGTTCGCGAGA
The DNA here is from genome assembly GCF_051014685.1 of Ptiloglossa arizonensis. NCBI lineage: Eukaryota > Metazoa > Arthropoda > Insecta > Hymenoptera > Colletidae > Ptiloglossa > Ptiloglossa arizonensis. The sequence continues at coordinate 294,280 of NW_027478911.1, read as the reverse complement.
TATGGCAGTTTGGAGGTAAGAAACGCTTGAGAAACTCAAAATTTTCGCAGTTCTGATGCTCGACAAGCATAACTAGAACGGCCTAGGGGAAAAGTACGCACACCGTTGTAATCGGGCGAGTTTCTACTTTCAGATGCAACAGAAATTTTGCGGATTGGTCAATCCGTTCGCGAGATATGGCAGTTTGGAAGTAAGAAACGCTTGAGAAACTCATAATTTTTGCAGTTCTGATGCTCGAAACGAATAACTAGGGCGGCCTAGGGGAAAAGTACGCATACCGTTGTTGTCGGGCGAGTTTCTACTTTCAGATGCAACAGAAATTTTGCGGATTGGTCAATCCGTTCGCGAGATATGGCAGTTTGGAGGTAAGAAACGCTTGAGAAACTCAAAATTTTCGCAGTTCTGATGCTCGACAAGCATAACTAGAACGGCCTAGGGGAAAAGTACGCACACCGTTGTAATCGGGCGAGTTTCTACTTTCAGATGCAACAGAAATTTTGCGGATTGGTCAATCCGTTCGCGAGATATGGCAGTTTGGAGGTAAGAAACGCTTGAGAAACTCAAAATTTTCACAGTTCTGATGATCGAAACGAATAACTAGAACGGCCTAGGGGAAAAGTACGCACACCGTTGTAATCGGGCGAGTTTCTACTTTCAGACGCAACAGAAATTTTGCGGATTGGTCAATCCGTTCGCGAGATATGGCAGTTTGGAAGTAAGAAACGCTTGAGAAACTCAAAATTTTTGCAGTTCTGATGCTCGAAACGAATAACTAGGGCGGCCTAGGGGAAAAGTACGCATACCGTTGTTGTCGGGCGAGTTTCTACTTTCAGATGCATCAGAAATTTTGCGGATTGGACAATCCGTTCGCGAGATGTGGCAGTTTGTACGTGAGAAACGCTTGAGAAACTCAAAATTTTCGCAGTTCTGATGCTCGAAACGAATAACTAGAACGGCCTAGGGGAAAAGTACGCATACCGTTGTAATCGGGCGAGTTTCTACTTTCAGATGCAACAGAAATTTTGCGGATTGGTCAATCCGTTCGCGAGATATGGCAGTTTGGAGGTAAGCAACGCTTGAAAAACTCACAATTTTCGCAGTTCTGTTGCTCGAAACGAATAACTAGAACGGGCTAGGGGAAAAGTACGCATACCGTTGCAATCGGGCGAGTTTCTACTTTCAGATGCAACAGAAATTTTGCGGATTGGTCAATCCGTTCGCGAGATATGGCAGTTTGGATGTAAGAAACGCTTGATAAACTCAAAATTTTCGCAGTTCTGATGCTCGAAACGAATAACTAGAACGGCCTAGGGGAAAAGTACGCATAGTGTTGTAATCGGGCGAGTTTCTACTTTCAGATGCAACAGAAATTTTGCGGATTGGTCAATCCGTTCGCGAGATATGGCAGTTTGGAGGTAAGAAACGCTCGAGAAACTCAAAATTTTCGCAGTTCTCATGCTCGACAAGCATAACTAGAACGGCCCAGGGGAAAAGTACCCACACCGTTGTAATCGGCCGAGTTTCTACCTTCAGATGCAACAGAAATTTTGCGGATTGGTCAATCCGTTCGCGAGATATGGCAGTTTGGAAGTAAGACTCGCTTGAGAAACTCAAAATTTTCGCAGTTCTGATGCTCGAAACGAATAACTAGAACAGCCTAGGGGAAAAGTACGCATACCGTTTCAATCGGGCGAGTTTCTACTTTCAGATGCAACAGAAATTTTGCGGATTGGTCAATCCGTTCGCGAGATATGGCAGTTTGGAGGTAAGAAACGCTTGAGAAACTCAAAATTTTCGCAGTTCTGATGCTCGACAAGCATAACTAGAACGGCCTAGGGGAAAAGTACGCACACCGTTGTAATCGGGCGAGTTTCTACTTTCAGATGCAACAGAAATTTTGCGGATTGGTCAATCCGTTCGCGAGATATGGCAGTTTGGAAGTAAGAAACGCTTGAGAAACTCATAATTTTTGCAGTTCTGATGCTCGAAACGAATAACTAGGGCGGCCTAGGGGAAAAGTACGCATACCGTTGTTGTCGGGCGAGTTTCTACTTTCAGATGCATCAGAAATTTTGCGGATTGGACAATCCGTTCGCGAGATGTGGCAGTTTGTACGTGAGAAACGCTTGAGAAACTCAAAATTTTCGCAGTTCTGATGCTCGAAACGAATAACTAGAACGGCCTAGGGGAAAAGTACGCATACCGTTGTAATCGGGCGAGTTTCTACTTTCAGATGCAACAGAAATTTTGCGGATTGGTCAATCCGTTCGCGAGATATGGCAGTTTGGAGGTAAGCAACGCTTGAAAAACTCACAATTTTCGCAGTTCTGTTGCTCGAAACGAATAACTAGAACGGGCTAGGGGAAAAGTACGCATACCGTTGTAATCGGGCGAGTTTCTACTTTCAGATGCAACAGAAATTTTGCGGATTGGTCAATCCGTTCGCGAGATATGGCAGTTTGGAAGTAAAACTCGCTTGAGAAACTCAAAATTTTCGCAGTTCTGATGCTCGAAACGAATAACTAGAACGGCCTAGGGGAAAAGTACGCATACCGTTGCAATCGGGCGAGTTTCTACTTTCAGATGCAACAGAAATGTTGCGGATTGGTCAATCCGTTCGCGAGATATGGCAGTTTGGATGTAAGAAATGCTTGAGAAACTCAAAATTTTCGCAGTTCTGATGCTCGAAACGAATAACTAGAACGGCCTAGGGGAAAAGTACGCATACCGTTGTAATCGGGCGAGTTTCTACTTTCAGATGCAATAGAAATTTTGCGGATTGGTCAATCCGTTCGCGAGATATGGCAGTTTGGAGGTAAGAAACGCTTGAGAAACTCAAAATTTTCGCAGTTCTGATGCTCGAAACGAATAACTAGAACGGCCTAGGGGAAAAGTACGCATACCGTTGTAATCGGGCGAGTTTCGACCTTCAGATGCAACAGAAATTTTGCGGATTGGTCAATCCTTTCGCGAGATATGGCAGTTTGGAAGTAAGAAACGCTTGAGAAACTCAAAATTTTTGCAGTTCTGATGCTCGAAACGAATAACTAGGGCGGCCTAGGGGAAAAGTACGCATACCGTTGCAATCGGGCGAGTTTCTACTTTCAGATGCAACAGAAATTTTGCGGATTGGTCAATCCGTTCGCGAGATATGGCAGTTTGGATGTAAGAAACGCTTGATAAACTCAAAATTTTCGCAGTTCTGATGCTCGAAACGAATAACTAGAACGGCCTAGGGGAAAAGTACGCATAGTGTTGTAATCGGGCGAGTTTCTACTTTCAGATGCAACAGAAATTTTGCGGATTGGTCAATCCGTTCGCGAGATATGGCAGTTTGGAGGTAAGAAACGCTCGAGAAACTCAAAATTTTCGCAGTTCTCATGCTCGACAAGCATAACTAGAACGGCCCAGGGGAAAAGTACCCACACCGTTGTAATCGGCCGAGTTTCTACCTTCAGATGCAACAGAAATTTTGCGGATTGGTCAATCCGTTCGCGAGATATGGCAGTTTGGATGTAAGACTCGCTTGAGAAACTCAAAATTTTCGCAGTTCTGATGCTCGAAACGAATAACTAGAACAGCCTAGGGGAAAAGTACGCATACCGTTTCAATCGGGCGAGTTTCTACTTTCAGATGCAACAGAAATTTTGCGGATTGGTCAATCCGTTCGCGAGATATGGCAGTTTGGAGGTAAGAAACGCTTGAGAAACTCAAAATTTTCGCAGTTCTGATGCTCGACAAGCATAACTAGAACGGCCTAGGGGAAAAGTACGCACACCGTTGTAATCGGGCGAGTTTCTACTTTCAGATGCAACAGAAATTTTGCGGATTGGTCAATCCGTTCGCGAGATATGGCAGTTTGGAGGTAAGAAACGCTTGAGAAACTCAAAATTTTCACAGTTCTGATGATCGAAACGAATAACTAGAACGGCCTAGGGGAAAAGTACGCATACCGTTGTAATCGGGCGAGTTTCTACTTTCAGATGCAACAGAAATTTTGCGGATTGGTCAATCCGTTCGCGAGATATGGCAGTTTGGAAGTAAGAAACGCTTGAGAAACTCAAAATTTTTGCAGTTCTGATGCTCGAAACGAATAACTAGGGCGGCCTAGGGGAAAAGTACGCATACCGTTGTTGTCGGGCGAGTTTCTACTTTCAGATGCATCAGAAATTTTGCGGATTGGACAATCCGTTCGCGAGATGTGGCAGTTTGTACGTGAGAAACGCTTGAGAAACTCAAAATTTTCGCAGTTCTGATGCTCGAAACGAATAACTAGAACGGCCTAGGGGAAAAGTACGCATACCGTTGTAATCGGGCGAGTTTCTACTTTCAGATGCAACAGAAATTTTGCGGATTGGTCAATCCGTTCGCGAGATATGGCAGTTTGGAGGTAAGCAACGCTTGAAAAACTCACAATTTTCGCAGTTCTGTTGCTCGAAACGAATAACTAGAACGGGCTAGGGGAAAAGTACGCATACCGTTGTAATCGGGCGAGTTTCTACTTTCAGATGCAACAGAAATTTTGCGGATTGGTCAATCCGTTCGCGAGATATGGCAGTTTGGAAGTAAGACTCGCTTGAGAAACTCAAAATTTTCGCAGTTCTGATGCTCGAAACGAATAACTAGAACGGCCTAGGGGAAAAGTACGCATACCGTTGCAATCGGGCGAGTTTCTACTTTCAGATGCAACAGAAATGTTGCGGATTGGTCAATCCGTTCGCGAGATATGGCAGTTTGGATGTAAGAAACGCTTGAGAAACTCAAAATTTTCGCAGTTCTGATGCTCGAAACGAATAACTAGAACGGCCTAGGGGAAAAGTACGCATAATGTTGTAATCGGGCGAGTTTCTACTTTCAGATGCAACAGAAATTTTGCGGATTGGTCAATCCGTTCGCGAGATATGGCAGTTTGGATGTAAGAAACGCTCGAGAAACTCAAAATTTTCGCAGTTCTCATGCTCGACAAGCAGAACTAGAACGGCCCAGGGGAAAAGTACACACACCGTTGTAATCGGCCGAGTTTCTACCTTCAGATGCAACACAAATTTTGCGGATTGGTCAATCCGTTCGCGAGATATGGCAGTTTGGATGTAAGAAACGCTTGAGAAACTCAAAATTTTCGCAGTTCTGATGCTCGAAACGAATAACTAGAACGGCCTAGGGGAAAAGTACGCATAATGTTGTAATCGGGCGAGTTTCTACTTTCAGATGCAACAGAAATTTTGCGGATTGGTCAATCCGTTCGCGAGATATGGCAGTTTGGATGTAAGAAACGCTCGAGAAACTCAAAATTTTCGCAGTTCTCATGCTCGACAAGCAGAACTAGAACGGCCCAGGGGAAAAGTACACACACCGTTGTAATCGGCCGAGTTTCTACCTTCAGATGCAACACAAATTTTGCGGATTGGTCAATCCGTTCGCGAGATATGGCAGTTTGGATGTAAGAAACGCTTGAGAAACTCAAAATTTTCGCAGTTCTGATGCTCGAAACGAATAACTAGAACGGCCTAGGGTAAAAGTACGCATAGTGTTGTAATCGGGCGAGTTTCTACTTTCAGATGCAACAGAAATTTTGCGGATTGGTCAATCCGTTCGCGAGATATGGCAGTTTGGATGTAAGAAATGCTTGAGAAACTCAAAATTTTCGCAGTTCTGATGCTCGAAACGAATAACTAGAACGGCCTAGGGGAAAAGTACGTATACCGTTGTAATCGGGCGAGTTTCTACCTTCAGATGCAACAGAAATTTTGCGGATTGGTAAATCCGTTCGCGAGATATGGCAGTTTGGAAGTAAGACTCGCTTGAGAAACTCAAAATTTTCGCAGTTCTGATGCTCGAAACGAATAACTAGAACGGCCTAGGGGAAAAGTACGCATACCGTTTCAATCGGGCGAGTTTCTACTTTCAGATGCAACAGAAATTTTGCGGATTGGTCAATCCGTTCGCGAGATATGGCAGTTTGGAGGTAAGAAACGCTTGAGAAACTCAAAATTTTTGCAGTTCTGATGCTCGAAACGAATAACTAGGGCGGGCTAGGGGAAAAGTACGCATACCGTTGTAATCGGGCGAGTTTCTACTTTCAGATGCATCAGAAATTTTGCGGATTGGACAATCCGTTCGCGAGATGTGGCAGTTTGTACGTGAGAAACGCTTGAGAAACTCAAAATTTTTGCAGTTCTGATGCTCGAAACGAATAACTAGGGCGGGCTAGGGGAAAAGTACGCATACCGTTGTAATCGGGCGAGTTTCTACTTTCAGATGCAACAGAAATTTTGCGGATTGGTCAATCCGTTCGCGAGATATGGCAGTTTGGAAGTAAAACTCGCTTGAGAAACTCAAAATTTTCGCAGTTCTGATGCTCGAAACGAATAACTAGAACGGCCTAGGGGAAAAGTACGCATACCGTTGCAATCGGGCGAGTTTCTACTTTCAGATGCAACAGAAATGTTGCGGATTGGTCAATCCGTTCGCGAGATATGGCAGTTTGGATGTAAGAAACGCTTGAGAAACTCAAAATTTTCGCAGTTCTGATGCTCGAAACGAATAACTAGAACGGCCTAGGGGAAAAGTACGCATAATGTTGTAATCGGGCGAGTTTCTACTTTCAGATGCAACAGAAATTTTGCGGATTGGTCAATCCGTTCGCGAGATATGGCAGTTTGGATGTAAGAAACGCTCGAGAAACTCAAAATTTTCGCAGTTCTCATGCTCGACAAGCAGAACTAGAACGGCCCAGGGGAAAAGTACACACACCGTTGTAATCGGCCGAGTTTCTACCTTCAGATGCAACACAAATTTTGCGGATTGGTCAATCCGTTCGCGAGATATGGCAGTTTGGATGTAAGAAACGCTTGAGAAACTCAAAATTTTCGCAGTTCTGATGCTCGAAACGAATAACTAGAACGGCCTAGGGTAAAAGTACGCATAGTGTTGTAATCGGGCGAGTTTCTACTTTCAGATGCAACAGAAATTTTGCGGATTGGTCAATCCGTTCGCGAGATATGGCAGTTTGGATGTAAGAAATGCTTGAGAAACTCAAAATTTTCGCAGTTCTGATGCTCGAAACGAATAACTAGAACGGCCTAGGGGAAAAGGACGCATACCGTTGTAATCGGGCGAGTTTCTACTTTCAGATGCAATAGAAATTTTGCGGATTGGTCAATCCGTTCGCGAGATATGGCAGTTTGGAGGTAAGAAACGCTTGAGAAACTCAAAATTTTCGCAGTTCTGATGCTCGAAACGAATAACTAGAACGGCCTAGGGGAAAAGTACGTATACCGTTGTAATCGGGCGAGTTTCTACCTTCAGATGCAACAGAAATTTTGCGGATTGGTCAATCCGTTCGCGAGATATGGCAGTTTGGAAGTAAGACTCGCTTGAGAAACTCAAAATTTTCGCAGTTCTGATGCTCGAAACGAATAACTAGAACGGCCTAGGGGAAAAGTACGCATACCCTTTCAATCGGGCGAGTTTCTACTTTCAGATGCAACAGAAATTTTGCGGATTGGTCAATCCGTTCGCGAGATATGGCAGTTTGGAGGTAAGAAACGCTTGAGAAACTCAAAATTTTTGCAGTTCTGATGCTCGAAACGAATAACTAGGGCGGGCTAGGGGAAAAGTACGCATACCGTTGTAATCGGGCGAGTTTCTACTTTCAGATGCATCAGAAATTTTGCGGATTGGACAATCCGTTCGCGAGATGTGGCAGTTTGTACGTGAGAAACGCTTGAGAAACTCAAAATTTTCGCAGTTCTGATGCTCGAAACAAATAACTAGAACGGCCTAGGGGAAAAGTACGCATACCGTTGTAATCGGGCGAGTTTCTACTTTCAGATGCAATAGAAATTTTGCGGATTGGTCAATCCGTTCGCGAGATATGGCAGTTTGGAGGTAAGAAACGCTTGAGAAACTCAAAATTTTCGCAGTTCTGATGCTCGAAACGAATAACTAGAACGGCCTAGGGGAAAAGTACGCATACCGTTGTAATCGGGCGAGTTTCGACCTTCAGATGCAACAGAAATTTTGCGGATTGGTCAATCCTTTCGCGAGATATGGCAGTTTGGAAGTAAGAAACGCTTGAGAAACTCAAAATTTTTGCAGTTCTGATGCTCGAAACGAATAACTAGGGCGGCCTAGGGGAAAAGTACGCATACCGTTGCAATCGGGCGAGTTTCTACTTTCAGATGCAACAGAAATTTTGCGGATTGGTCAATCCGTTCGCGAGATATGGCAGTTTGGATGTAAGAAACGCTTGATAAACTCAAAATTTTCGCAGTTCTGATGCTCGAAACGAATAACTAGAACGGCCTAGGGGAAAAGTACGCATAGTGTTGTAATCGGGCGAGTTTCTACTTTCAGATGCAACAGAAATTTTGCGGATTGGTCAATCCGTTCGCGAGATATGGCAGTTTGGAGGTAAGAAACGCTCGAGAAACTCAAAATTTTCGCAGTTCTCATGCTCGACAAGCATAACTAGAACGGCCCAGGGGAAAAGTACCCACACCGTTGTAATCGGCCGAGTTTCTACCTTCAGATGCAACAGAAATTTTGCGGATTGGTCAATCCGTTCGCGAGATATGGCAGTTTGGATGTAAGACTCGCTTGAGAAACTCAAAATTTTCGCAGTTCTGATGCTCGAAACGAATAACTAGAACAGCCTAGGGGAAAAGTACGCATACCGTTTCAATCGGGCGAGTTTCTACTTTCAGATGCAACAGAAATTTTGCGGATTGGTCAATCCGTTCGCGAGATATGGCAGTTTGGAGGTAAGAAACGCTTGAGAAACTCAAAATTTTCGCAGTTCTGATGCTCGACAAGCATAACTAGAACGGCCTAGGGGAAAAGTACGCACACCGTTGTAATCGGGCGAGTTTCTACTTTCAGATGCAACAGAAATTTTGCGGATTGGTCAATCCGTTCGCGAGATATGGCAGTTTGGAGGTAAGAAACGCTTGAGAAACTCAAAATTTTCACAGTTCTGATGATCGAAACGAATAACTAGAACGGCCTAGGGGAAAAGTACGCATACCGTTGTAATCGGGCGAGTTTCTACTTTCAGATGCAACAGAAATTTTGCGGATTGGTCAATCCGTTCGCGAGATATGGCAGTTTGGAAGTAAGAAACGCTTGAGAAACTCAAAATTTTTGCAGTTCTGATGCTCGAAACGAATAACTAGGGCGGCCTAGGGGAAAAGTACGCATACCGTTGTTGTCGGGCGAGTTTCTACTTTCAGATGCATCAGAAATTTTGCGGATTGGACAATCCGTTCGCGAGATGTGGCAGTTTGTACGTGAGAAACGCTTGAGAAACTCAAAATTTTCGCAGTTCTGATGCTCGAAACGAATAACTAGAACGGCCTAGGGGAAAAGTACGCATACCGTTGTAATCGGGCGAGTTTCTACTTTCAGATGCAACAGAAATTTTGCGGATTGGTCAATCCGTTCGCGAGATATGGCAGTTTGGAGGTAAGCAACGCTTGAAAAACTCACAATTTTCGCAGTTCTGTTGCTCGAAACGAATAACTAGAACGGGCTAGGGGAAAAGTACGCATACCGTTGTAATCGGGCGAGTTTCTACTTTCAGATGCAACAGAAATTTTGCGGATTGGTCAATCCGTTCGCGAGATATGGCAGTTTGGAAGTAAGACTCGCTTGAGAAACTCAAAATTTTCGCAGTTCTGATGCTCGAAACGAATAACTAGAACGGCCTAGGGGAAAAGTACGCATACCGTTGCAATCGGGCGAGTTTCTACTTTCAGATGCAACAGAAATGTTGCGGATTGGTCAATCCGTTCGCGAGATATGGCAGTTTGGATGTAAGAAACGCTTGAGAAACTCAAAATTTTCGCAGTTCTGATGCTCGAAACGAATAACTAGAACGGCCTAGGGGAAAAGTACGCATAATGTTGTAATCGGGCGAGTTTCTACTTTCAGATGCAACAGAAATTTTGCGGATTGGTCAATCCGTTCGCGAGATATGGCAGTTTGGATGTAAGAAACGCTCGAGAAACTCAAAATTTTCGCAGTTCTCATGCTCGACAAGCAGAACTAGAACGGCCCAGGGGAAAAGTACACACACCGTTGTAATCGGCCGAGTTTCTACCTTCAGATGCAACACAAATTTTGCGGATTGGTCAATCCGTTCGCGAGATATGGCAGTTTGGATGTAAGAAACGCTTGAGAAACTCAAAATTTTCGCAGTTCTGATGCTCGAAACGAATAACTAGAACGGCCTAGGGTAAAAGTACGCATAGTGTTGTAATCGGGCGAGTTTCTACTTTCAGATGCAACAGAAATTTTGCGGATTGGTCAATCCGTTCGCGAGATATGGCAGTTTGGATGTAAGAAATGCTTGAGAAACTCAAAATTTTCGCAGTTCTGATGCTCGAAACGAATAACTAGAACGGCCTAGGGGAAAAGGACGCATACCGTTGTAATCGGGCGAGTTTCTACTTTCAGATGCAACAGAAATTTTGCGGATTGGTCAATCCGTTCGCGAGATATGGCAGTTTGGAGGTAAGCAACGCTTGAGAAACTCAAAATTTTCGCAGTTCTGTTGCTCGAAACGAATAACTAGAACGGGCTAGGGGAAAAGTACGCATACAGTTGTAATCGGGCGAGTTTCTACTTTCAGATGCATCAGAAATTTTGCGGATTGGACAATCCGTTCGCGAGATGTGGCAGTTTGTAGGTGAGAAACGATTGAGAAACTCAAAATTTTCGCAGTTCTGATGCTCGAAACGAATAACTAGAACGGCCTAGGGGAAAAGTACGTATACCGTTGTAATCGGGCGAGTTTCTACCTTCAGATGCAACAGAAATTTTGCGGATTGGTAAATCCGTTCGCGAGATATGGCAGTTTGGAAGTAAGACTCGCTTGAGAAACTCAAAATTTTCGCAGTTCTGATGCTCGAAACGAATAACTAGAACGGCCTAGGGGAAAAGTACGCATACCGTTTCAATCGGGCGAGTTTCTACTTTCAGATGCAACAGAAATTTTGCGGATTGGTCAATCCGTTCGCGAGATATGGCAGTTTGGAGGTAAGAAACGCTTGAGAAACTCAAAATTTTTGCAGTTCTGATGCTCGAAACGAATAACTAGGGCGGGCTAGGGGAAAAGTACGCATACCGTTGTAATCGGGCGAGTTTCTACTTTCAGATGCATCAGAAATTTTGCGGATTGGACAATCCGTTCGCGAGATGTGGCAGTTTGTACGTGAGAAACGCTTGAGAAACTCAAAATTTTCGCAGTTCTGATGCTCGAAACAAATAACTAGAACGGCCTAGGGGAAAAGTACGCATACCGTTGTAATCGGGCGAGTTTCTACTTTCAGATGCAATAGAAATTTTGCGGATTGGTCAATCCGTTCGCGAGATATGGCAGTTTGGAGGTAAGAAACGCTTGAGAAACTCAAAATTTTCGCAGTTCTGATGCTCGAAACGAATAACTAGAACGGCCTAGGGGAAAAGTACGCATACCGTTGTAATCGGGCGAGTTTCGACCTTCAGATGCAACAGAAATTTTGCGGATTGGTCAATCCGTTCGCGAGATATGGCAGTTTGGAGGTAAGCAACGCTTGAGAAACTCAAAATTTTCGCAGTTCTGTTGCTCGAAACGAATAACTAGAACGGGCTAGGGGAAAAGTACGCATACAGTTGTAATCGGGCGAAATTCTACTTTCAGATGCAACAGAAATTTTGCGGATTGGTCAATCCGTTCGCGAGATATGGCAGTTTGGATGTAAGAAACGCTCGAGAAACTCAAAATTTTCGCAGTTCTGTTGCTCGAAACGAATAACTAGATCGGGCTAGGGGAAAAGTACGCGTACAGTTGTAATCGGGCGAGTTTCTACTTTCAGATGCTACAGAAATTTTGCGGATTGGTCAATCCGTTCGCGAGATATGGCAGTTTGGAGGTAAGCACCGCTTGAAAAACTCAAAATTTTCGCAGTTCTGATGCTCGACAAGCATAACTAGAACGGCCTAGGGGAAAAGTACGCACACCGCTGTAATCGGGCGAGTTTCTACTTTCACATGCAACAGAAATTTTGCGGATTGGTCAATCCGTTCGCGAGATGTGGCAGTTTGTAGGTGAGAAGCGCTTGAGAAACTCAAAATTTTCGCAGTTCTGATGCTCGAAACGAATAACTAGAACGGCCTAGGGGAAAAGTACGCACAGTGTTGTAATCGGGCGAGTTTCTACTTTCAGATGCAACAGAAATTTTGCGGATTGATCAATCCGTTCGCGAGATATGGCAGTTTGGAAGTAAGAAACGCTTGAGAAACTCAAAATTTTCGCAGTTCTGATGCTCGAAACGCATAACTAGAACGGCCTACGGGAAAAGTACGCATAGTGTTGTAGTCGGGGGAGTTTCTACTTTCAGATGCAACAGAAATTTTGCGGATTGGTCAATCCGTTCGCGAGATATGGCAGTTTGGAGGTAAGAAACGCTCGAGAAACTCAAAATTTTCGCAGTTCTGATGCTCGACAAGCATAACTAGAATGGCCTAGGGGAAAAGTACGCATACAGTTGTAATCGGGCGAATTTCTACTTTCAGATGCAACAGAAATTTTGCGGATTGGTCAATCCGTTCGCGAGATATGGCAGTTTGGAGGTAAGCAACGCTTGAAAAACTCAAAATTTTCGCAGAACTGTTGCTCGAAACGAATAACTAGAACGGGCTAGGGGAAAAGTACGCATACCGTTGTAATCGGGCGAATTTCTACTTTCAGATGCAACAAAAATTTTGCGGATTGGTCAATCCGTTCGCGAGATATGGCAGTTTGGAAGTAAGACTCGCTTGAGAAACTCAAAATTTTCGCAGTTCTGATGCTCGACAAGCATAACTAGAACGGCCTAGGGGAAAAGTACGCACACCGTTGTAATCGGGCGTGTTTCTACTTTCAGATGCAACAGAAATTTTGCGGATTTGTCAATCCGTTCGCGAGATATGGCAGTTTGGAGGTAAGCAACGCTTGAGAAACTCAAAATTTTCGCAGTTCTGTTGCTCGAAACGAATAACTAGAACGGGCTAGGGGAAAAGTACGCATACAGTTGTAATCGGGCGAGTTTCTACTTTCAGATGCAACAGAAATTTTGCGGATTGGTCAATCCGTTCGCGAGATATGGCAGTTTGGAGGTAAGCAACGCTTGAAAAACTCAAAATTTTCGCAGTTCTGTTGCCCGAAACGAATAACTAGAACGGGCTAGGGGAAAAGTACGCATACCGTTGTAATCGGGCGAGTTTCTACTTTCAGATGCAACAGAAATTTTGCGGATTTGTCAATCCGTTCGCGAGTTATGGCAGTTTGGATGTAAGAAACGCTTGAGAAACTCAAAATTTTCGCAGTTCTGATGCTCGCAACGAATAACTAGAACGGCCTAGGGGAAAAGTACGCATAGTGTTGTAGTCGGGGGAGTTTCTACTTTCAGATGCAACAGAAATTTTGCGGATTGGTCAATCCGTTCGCGAGATATGGCAGTTTGGAGGTAAGAAACGCTCGAGAGACTCAAAATTTTCGCAGTTCTGATGCTCGACAAGCATAACTAGAACGGCCTAGGGGAAAAGTACGCACACCGCTGTAATCGGGCGAGTTTCTACTTTCACATGCAACTGAAATTTTGCGGATTGGTCAATCCGTTCGCGAGATATGGCAGTTTGGAGGTAAGCAACGCTTGAAAAACTCAAAATTTTCGCAGTTCTGTTGCTCGAAACGAATAACTAGAACGGGCTAGGGGAAAAGTACACATACCGTTGTAATCGGGCGAGTTTCTACTTTCAGATGCAACAGAAATTTTGCGGATTGGTCAATCCGTTCGCGAGATATGGCAGTTTGGATGTAAGACTCGCTTGAGAAACTCAAAATTTTCGCAGTTCTGATGCTCGAAACGAATAACTAGAACAGCCTAGGGGAAAAGTACGCATACCGTTTCAATCGGGCGAGTTTCTACTTTCAGATGCAACAGAAATTTTGCGGATTGGTCAATCCGTTCGCGAGATATGGCAGTTTGGAGGTAAGAAACGCTTGAGAAACTCAAAATTTTCGCAGTTCTGATGCTCGACAAGCATAACTAGAACGGCCTAGGGGAAAAGTACGCACACCGTTGTAATCGGGCGAGTTTCTACTTTCAGATGCAACAGAAATTTTGCGGATTGGTCAATCCGTTCGCGAGATATGGCAGTTTGGAGGTAAGAAACGCTTGAGAAACTCAAAATTTTCACAGTTCTGATGATCGAAACGAATAACTAGAACGGCCTAGGGGAAAAGTACGCATACCGTTGTAATCGGGCGAGTTTCTACTTTCAGATGCAACAGAAATTTTGCGGATTGGTCAATCCGTTCGCGAGATATGGCAGTTTGGAAGTAAGAAACGCTTGAGAAACTCAAAATTTTTGCAGTTCTGATGCTCGAAACGAATAACTAGGGCGGCCTAGGGGAAAAGTACGCATACCGTTGTTGTCGGGCGAGTTTCTACTTTCAGATGCATCAGAAATTTTGCGGATTGGACAATCCGTTCGCGAGATGTGGCAGTTTGTACGTGAGAAACGCTTGAGAAACTCAAAATTTTCGCAGTTCTGATGCTCGAAACGAATAACTAGAACGGCCTAGGGGAAAAGTACGCATACCGTTGTAATCGGGCGAGTTTCTACTTTCAGATGCAACAGAAATTTTGCGGATTGGTCAATCCGTTCGCGAGATATGGCAGTTTGGAGGTAAGCAACGCTTGAAAAACTCACAATTTTCGCAGTTCTGTTGCTCGAAACGAATAACTAGAACGGGCTAGGGGAAAAGTACGCATACCGTTGTAATCGGGCGAGTTTCTACTTTCAGATGCAACAGAAATTTTGCGGATTGGTCAATCCGTTCGCGAGATATGGCAGTTTGGAAGTAAGACTCGCTTGAGAAACTCAAAATTTTCGCAGTTCTGATGCTCGAAACGAATAACTAGAACGGCCTAGGGGAAAAGTACGCATACCGTTGCAATCGGGCGAGTTTCTACTTTCAGATGCAACAGAAATGTTGCGGATTGGTCAATCCGTTCGCGAGATATGGCAGTTTGGATGTAAGAAACGCTTGAGAAACTCAAAATTTTCGCAGTTCTGATGCTCGAAACGAATAACTAGAACGGCCTAGGGGAAAAGTACGCATAATGTTGTAATCGGGCGAGTTTCTACTTTCAGATGCAACAGAAATTTTGCGGATTGGTCAATCCGTTCGCGAGATATGGCAGTTTGGATGTAAGAAACGCTCGAGAAACTCAAAATTTTCGCAGTTCTCATGCTCGACAAGCAGAACTAGAACGGCCCAGGGGAAAAGTACACACACCGTTGTAATCGGCCGAGTTTCTACCTTCAGATGCAACACAAATTTTGCGGATTGGTCAATCCGTTCGCGAGATATGGCAGTTTGGATGTAAGAAACGCTTGAGAAACTCAAAATTTTCGCAGTTCTGATGCTCGAAACGAATAACTAGAACGGCCTAGGGTAAAAGTACGCATAGTGTTGTAATCGGGCGAGTTTCTACTTTCAGATGCAACAGAAATTTTGCGGATTGGTCAATCCGTTCGCGAGATATGGCAGTTTGGATGTAAGAAATGCTTGAGAAACTCAAAATTTTCGCAGTTCTGATGCTCGAAACGAATAACTAGAACGGCCTAGGGGAAAAGTACGTATACCGTTGTAATCGGGCGAGTTTCTACCTTCAGATGCAACAGAAATTTTGCGGATTGGTAAATCCGTTCGCGAGATATGGCAGTTTGGAAGTAAGACTCGCTTGAGAAACTCAAAATTTTCGCAGTTCTGATGCTCGAAACGAATAACTAGAACGGCCTAGGGGAAAAGTACGCATACCGTTTCAATCGGGCGAGTTTCTACTTTCAGATGCAACAGAAATTTTGCGGATTGGTCAATCCGTTCGCGAGATATGGCAGTTTGGAGGTAAGAAACGCTTGAGAAACTCAAAATTTTTGCAGTTCTGATGCTCGAAACGAATAACTAGGGCGGGCTAGGGGAAAAGTACGCATACCGTTGTAATCGGGCGAGTTTCTACTTTCAGATGCATCAGAAATTTTGCGGATTGGACAATCCGTTCGCGAGATGTGGCAGTTTGTACGTGAGAAACGCTTGAGAAACTCAAAATTTTCGCAGTTCTGATGCTCGAAACAAATAACTAGAACGGCCTAGGGGAAAAGTACGCATACCGTTGTAATCGGGCGAGTTTCTACTTTCAGATGCAATAGAAATTTTGCGGATTGGTCAATCCGTTCGCGAGATATGGCAGTTTGGAGGTAAGAAACGCTTGAGAAACTCAAAATTTTCGCAGTTCTGATGCTCGAAACGAATAACTAGAACGGCCTAGGGGAAAAGTACGCATACCGTTGTAATCGGGCGAGTTTCGACCTTCAGATGCAACAGAAATTTTGCGGATTGGTCAATCCGTTCGCGAGATATGGCAGTTTGGAGGTAAGCAACGCTTGAGAAACTCAAAATTTTCGCAGTTCTGTTGCTCGAAACGAATAACTAGAACGGGCTAGGGGAAAAGTACGCATACAGTTGTAATCGGGCGAAATTCTACTTTCAGATGCAACAGAAATTTTGCGGATTGGTCAATCCGTTCGCGAGATATGGCAGTTTGGATGTAAGAAACGCTCGAGAAACTCAAAATTTTCGCAGTTCTGTTGCTCGAAACGAATAACTAGATCGGGCTAGGGGAAAAGTACGCGTACAGTTGTAATCGGGCGAGTTTCTACTTTCAGATGCTACAGAAATTTTGCGGATTGGTCAATCCGTTCGCGAGATATGGCAGTTTGGAGGTAAGCACCGCTTGAAAAACTCAAAATTTTCGCAGTTCTGATGCTCGACAAGCATAACTAGAACGGCCTAGGGGAAAAGTACGCACACCGCTGTAATCGGGCGAGTTTCTACTTTCACATGCAACAGAAATTTTGCGGATTGGTCAATCCGTTCGCGAGATGTGGCAGTTTGTAGGTGAGAAGCGCTTGAGAAACTCAAAATTTTCGCAGTTCTGATGCTCGAAACGAATAACTAGAACGGCCTAGGGGAAAAGTACGCACAGTGTTGTAATCGGGCGAGTTTCTACTTTCAGATGCAACAGAAATTTTGCGGATTGATCAATCCGTTCGCGAGATATGGCAGTTTGGAAGTAAGAAACGCTTGAGAAACTCAAAATTTTCGCAGTTCTGATGCTCGAAACGCATAACTAGAACGGCCTACGGGAAAAGTACGCATAGTGTTGTAGTCGGGGGAGTTTCTACTTTCAGATGCAACAGAAATTTTGCGGATTGGTCAATCCGTTCGCGAGATATGGCAGTTTGGAGGTAAGAAACGCTCGAGAAACTCAAAATTTTCGCAGTTCTGATGCTCGACAAGCATAACTAGAATGGCCTAGGGGAAAAGTACGCATACAGTTGTAATCGGGCGAATTTCTACTTTCAGATGCAACAGAAATTTTGCGGATTGGTCAATCCGTTCGCGAGATATGGCAGTTTGGAGGTAAGCAACGCTTGAAAAACTCAAAATTTTCGCAGAACTGTTGCTCGAAACGAATAACTAGAACGGGCTAGGGGAAAAGTACGCATACCGTTGTAATCGGGCGAATTTCTACTTTCAGATGCAACAAAAATTTTGCGGATTGGTCAATCCGTTCGCGAGATATGGCAGTTTGGAAGTAAGACTCGCTTGAGAAACTCAAAATTTTCGCAGTTCTGATGCTCGACAAGCATAACTAGAACGGCCTAGGGGAAAAGTACGCACACCGTTGTAATCGGGCGTGTTTCTACTTTCAGATGCAACAGAAATTTTGCGGATTTGTCAATCCGTTCGCGAGATATGGCAGTTTGGAGGTAAGCAACGCTTGAGAAACTCAAAATTTTCGCAGTTCTGTTGCTCGAAACGAATAACTAGAACGGGCTAGGGGAAAAGTACGCATACAGTTGTAATCGGGCGAGTTTCTACTTTCAGATGCAACAGAAATTTTGCGGATTGGTCAATCCGTTCGCGAGATATGGCAGTTTGGAGGTAAGCAACGCTTGAAAAACTCAAAATTTTCGCAGTTCTGTTGCCCGAAACGAATAACTAGAACGGGCTAGGGGAAAAGTACGCATACCGTTGTAATCGGGCGAGTTTCTACTTTCAGATGCAACAGAAATTTTGCGGATTTGTCAATCCGTTCGCGAGTTATGGCAGTTTGGATGTAAGAAACGCTTGAGAAACTCAAAATTTTCGCAGTTCTGATGCTCGCAACGAATAACTAGAACGGCCTAGGGGAAAAGTACGCATAGTGTTGTAGTCGGGGGAGTTTCTACTTTCAGATGCAACAGAAATTTTGCGGATTGGTCAATCCGTTCGCGAGATATGGCAGTTTGGAGGTAAGAAACGCTCGAGAGACTCAAAATTTTCGCAGTTCTGATGCTCGACAAGCATAACTAGAACGGCCTAGGGGAAAAGTACGCACACCGCTGTAATCGGGCGAGTTTCTACTTTCACATGCAACTGAAATTTTGCGGATTGGTCAATCCGTTCGCGAGATATGGCAGTTTGGAGGTAAGCAACGCTTGAAAAACTCAAAATTTTCGCAGTTCTGTTGCTCGAAACGAATAACTAGAACGGGCTAGGGGAAAAGTACACATACCGTTGTAATCGGGCGAGTTTCTACTTTCAGATGCAACAGAAATTTTGCGGATTGGTCAATCCGTTCGCGAGATATGGCAGTTTGGAAGTAAGACTCGCTTGAGAAACTCAAAATTTTCGCAGTTCTGATGCTCGAAACGAATAACTAGAACGGCCTAGGGGAAAAGTACGCATACAGTTGTAATCGGGCGAATTTCTACTTTCAGATGCAACAGAAATTTTGCGGATTGGTCAATCCGTTCGCGAGATATGGCAGTTTGGAGGTAAGAAACGCTTGAGAAACTCAAAATTTTCACAGTTCTGATGCTTGAAACGAATAACTAGAGCGGCCTAGGGGAAAAGTACGCATACCGTTGTAATCGGGCGAGTTTCTACTTTCAGATGCAACAGAAATTTTGCGGATTGGTCAATCCGTTCGCGAGATGTGGCAGTTTGGAAGTAAGAAACGCTTGAGAAACTCAAAACTTTTGCAGTTCTGATGCTCGAAACGAATAACTAGGTCGGCCTAGGGGAAAAGTACGCATACCGTTGTAATCGGGCGAGTTTCTACTTTCAGATGCAATAGAAATTTTGCGGATTGGTCAATCTGTTCGCGAGATATGGCAGTTTGGAGGTAAGCAACGCTTGAGAAACTCAAAATTTTCACAGTTCTGATGCTCGACAAGCATAACTAGAACGGCCTAGGGGAAAAGTACGCACAGTGTTGTAATCGGGCGAGTTTCTACTTTCAGATGCAACAGAAATTTTGCGGATTGATCAATCCGTTCGCGAGATATGGCAGTTTGGAAGTAAGAAACGCTTGAGAAACTCAAAATTTTCGCAGTTCTGATGCTCGCAACGAATAACTAGAACGGCCTAGGGGAAAAGTACGCATGGTGTTGTAGTCGGGGGAGTTTCTACTTTCAGATGCAACAGAAATTTTGCGGATTGGTCAATCCGTTCGCGAGATATGGCAGTTTGGAGGTAAGAAACGCTCGAGAAACTCAAAATTTTCGCAGTTCTGATGCTCGACAAGCATAACTAGAACGGCCTAGGGGAAAAGTACGCACACCGCTGTAATCGGGCGAGTTTCTACTTTCACATGCAACAGAAATTTTGCGGATTGGTCAATCCGTTCGCGAGATGTGGCAGTTTGTAGGTGAGAAACGATTGAGAGACTCAAAATTTTCGCAGTTCTGATGCTCGAAACGAATAACTAGAACGCCTAGGGGAAAAGTACGCATACCGTTGTAATCGGCCGAGTTTCTACCTTCAGATGCAACAGAAATTTTGCGGATTGGTCAATCCGTTCGCGAGATATGGCAGTTTGGAGGTAAGAAACGCTCGAGAAACTCAAAATTTTCGCAGTTCTGATGCTCGACAAGCATAACTAGAACGGCCTAAGGGAAAAGTACGCACACTGCTGTAATCGGGCGAGTTTCTACTTTCAGATGCAACAGAAATTTTGCGGATTGGTCAATCCGTTCGTGAGATATGGCAGTTTGGAGGTAAGCAACGCTTGAAAAACTCAAAATTTTCGCAGTTCTGTTGCTCGAAACGAATAACTAGAACGGCCTAGGGGAAAAGTACGCATACCGTTGTAATCGGGCGAGTTTCTACTTTCAGATGCAACAGAAATTTTGCGGATTGGTCAATCCGTTCGCGAGATATGGCAGTTTGGAAGTAAGAAACGCTTGAGAAACTCAAAACTTTTGCAGTTCTGATGCTCGAAACGAATAACTAGGTCGGCCTAGGGGAAAAGTACGCATACCGTTGTAATCGGGCGAGTTTCTACTTTCAGATGCAATAGAAATTTTGCGGATTTGTCAATCTGTTCGCGAGATATGGCAGTTTGGAGGTAAGCAACGCTTGAGAAACTCAAAATTTTCGCAGTTCTGATGCTCGACAAGCATAACTAGAACGTCCTAGGGGAAAAGTACGCACATCGTTGTAATCGGGCGTGTTTCTACTTTCAGATGCCACAGAAATTTTGCGGATTTATCAATCCGTTCGCGAGATATGGCAGTTTGGAGGTAAGCAACGCTTGAGAAACTCAAAATTTTCGCAGTTCTGTTGCTCGAAACGAATAACTAGAACGGGCTAGGGGAGAAGTACGCATACCGTTGTAATCGGGCGAGTTTCTACTTTCAGATGCAACAGAAATTTTGCGGATTGGTCAATCCGTTCGCGAGATATGGCAGTTTGGAGGTAAGCAAAGCTTGAAAAACTCAAAATTTTCGCAGTTCTGTTGCTCGAAACGAATAACTAGAACGGGCTAGGGGAAAAGTACGCATACCGTTGTAATCGGGCGAGTTTCTACTTTCAGATGCAACAGAAATTTTGCGGATTGGTCAATCCGTTCGCGAGATATAGCAGTTTGGAAGTAAGACTCGCTTGAGAAACTCAAAATTTTCGCAGTTCTGATGCTCGAAACGAATAACTAGAACGGCCTAGGGGAAAAGTACGCATACCGTTGCAATCGGGCGAGTTTCTACTTTCAGATGCAACAGAAATTTTGCGGATTGGTCAATCCGTTCGCGAGATATGGCAGTTTGGAGGTAAGAAACGCTTGAGAAACTCAAAATTTTCGCAGTTCTGATGCTCGACAAGCATAACTAGAACGGCCTAGGGGAAAAGTACGCACACCGTTGTAATCGGGCGAGTTTCTACTTTCAGATGCAACAGAAATTTTGCGGATTGGTCAATCCGTTCGCGAGATATGGCAGTTTGGAGGTAAGCAACGCTTGAGAAACTCAAAATTTTCGCAGTTCTGTTGCTCGAAACGAATAACTAGAACGGGATAGGGGAAAAGTACGCATACAGTTGTAATCGGGCGAATTTCTACTTTCAGATGCAACAGAAATTTTGCGGATTGGTCAATCCGTTCGCGAGATATGGCAGTTTGGATGTAAGAAACGCTCGAGAAACTCAAAATTTTCGCAGTTCTGATGCTCGAAACGAATAACTAGAACGGCCTAGGGGAAAAGTACGCACACCGTTGTAATCGGGCGAGATTCTACTTTCAGATGCAACAGAAATTTTGCGGATTGGTCAATCCGTTCGCGAGATATGGCAGTTTGGAGGTAAGAAACGCTTGAGAAACTCAAAATTTTCACAGTTCTGATGCTCGAAACGAATAACTAGAACGGCCTAGGGGAAAAGTACGCATACCGTTGTAATCGGGCGAGTTTCTACTTTCAGATGCAACAGAAATTTTGCGGATTGGTCAATCCGTTCGCGAGATATGGCAGTTTGGAAGTAAGAAACGCTTGAGAAACTCAAAACTTTTGCAGTTCTGATGCTCGAAACGAATAACTAGGTCGGCCTAGGGGAAAAGTACGCATACCGTTGTAATCGGGCGAGTTTCTACTTTCAGATGCAATAGAAATTTTGCGGATTGGTCAATCTGTTCTCGAGATATGGCAGTTTGGAGGTAAGCAACGCTTGAGAAACTCAAAATTTTCGCAGTTCTGATGCTCGACAAGCATAACTAGAACGTCCTAGGGGAAAAGTACGCACATCGTTGTAATCGGGCGTGTTTCTACTTTCAGATGCAACAGAAATTTTGCGGATTTGTCAATCCGTTCGCGAGATATGGCAGTTTGGAGGTAAGCAACGCTTGAGAAACTCAAAATTTTCGCAGTTCTGTTGCTCGAAACGAATAACTAGAACGGGCTAGGGGAGAAGTACGCATACCGTTGTAATCGGGCGAGTTTCTACTTTCAGATGCAACAGAAATTTTGCGGATTGGTCAATCCGTTCGCGAGATATGGCAGTTTGGAGGTAAGCAAAGCTTGAAAAACTCAAAATTTTCGCAGTTCTGTTGCTCGAAACGAATAACTAGAACGGGCTAGGGGAAAAGTACGCATACCGTTGTAATCGGGCGAGTTTCTACTTTCAGATGCAACAGAAATTTTGCGGATTGGTCAATCCGTTCGCGAGATATAGCAGTTTGGAAGTAAGACTCGCTTGAGAAACTCAAAATTTTCGCAGTTCTGATGCTCGAAACGAATAACTAGAACGGCCTAGGGGAAAAGTACGCATACCGTTGCAATCGGGCGAGTTTCTACTTTCAGATGCAACAGAAATTTTGCGGATTGGTCAATCCGTTCGCGAGATATGGCAGTTTGGAGGTAAGAAACGCTTGAGAAACTCAAAATTTTCGCAGTTCTGATGCTCGACAAGCATAACTAGAACGGCCTAGGGGAAAAGTACGCACACCGTTGTAATCGGGCGAGTTTCTACTTTCAGATGCAACAGAAATTTTGCGGATTGGTCAATCCGTTCGCGAGATATGGCAGTTTGGAGGTAAGCAACGCTTGAGAAACTCAAAATTTTCGCAGTTCTGTTGCTCGAAACGAATAACTAGAACGGGATAGGGGAAAAGTACGCATACAGTTGTAATCGGGCGAATTTCTACTTTCAGATGCAACAGAAATTTTGCGGATTGGTCAATCCGTTCGCGAGATATGGCAGTTTGGATGTAAGAAACGCTCGAGAAACTCAAAATTTTCGCAGTTCTGATGCTCGAAACGAATAACTAGAACGGCCTAGGGGAAAAGTACGCACACCGTTGTAATCGGGCGAGATTCTACTTTCAGATGCAACAGAAATTTTGCGGATTGGTCAATCCGTTCGCGAGATATGGCAGTTTGGAGGTAAGAAACGCTTGAGAAACTCAAAATTTTCACAGTTCTGATGCTCGAAACGAATAACTAGAACGGCCTAGGGGAAAAGTACGCATACCGTTGTAATCGGGCGAGTTTCTACTTTCAGATGCAACAGAAATTTTGCGGATTGGTCAATCCGTTCGCGAGATATGGCAGTTTGGAAGTAAGAAACGCTTGAGAAACTCAAAACTTTTGCAGTTCTGATGCTCGAAACGAATAACTAGGTCGGCCTAGGGGAAAAGTACGCATACCGTTGCAATCGGGCGAGTTTCTACTTTCAGATGCAACAGAAATTTTGCGGATTGGTCAATCCGTTCGCGAGATATGGCAGTTTGGAGGTAAGAAACGCTTGAGAAACTCAAAATTTTCGCAGTTCTGATGCTCGACAAGCATAACTAGAACGGCCTAGGGGAAAAGTACGCACACCGTTGTAATCGGGCGAGTTTCTACTTTCAGATGCAACAGAAATTTTGCGGATTGGTCAATCCGTTCGCGAGATATGGCAGTTTGGAGGTAAGCAACGCTTGAGAAACTCAAAATTTTCGCAGTTCTGTTGCTCGAAACGAATAACTAGAACGGGATAGGGGAAAAGTACGCATACAGTTGTAATCGGGCGAATTTCTACTTTCAGATGCAACAGAAATTTTGCGGATTGGTCAATCCGTTCGCGAGATATGGCAGTTTGGATGTAAGAAACGCTCGAGAAACTCAAAATTTTCGCAGTTCTGATGCTCGAAACGAATAACTAGAACGGCCTAGGGGAAAAGTACGAACACCGTTGTAATCGGGCGAGATTCTACTTTCAGATGCAACAGAAATTTTGCGGATTGGTCAATCCGTTCGCGAGATATGGCAGTTTGGAAGTAAGACTCGCTTGAGAAACTCAAAATTTTCGCAGTTCTGATGCTCGAAACGAATAACTAGAACGGCCTAGGGGAAAAGTACGCATACCGTTGCAATTGGGCGAGTTTCTACTTTCAGATGCAACAGAAATTTTGCGGATTGGTCAATCCGTTCGCGAGATATGGCAGTTTGGAGGTAAGAAACGCTTGAGAAACTCAAAATTTTCGCAGTTCTGATGCTCGACAAGCATAACTAGAACGGCCTAGCGGAAAAGTACGCACACAGTTGTAATCGGGCGAGTTTCTACTTTCAGATGCAACAGAAATTTTGCGGATTGGTCAATCCGTTCGCGAGATATGGCAGTTTGGAGGTAAGCAACGCTTGAGAAACTCAAAATTTTCGCAGTTCTGTTGCTCGAAACGAATAACTAGAACGGGATAGGGGAAAAGTACGCATACAGTTGTAATCGGGCGAATTTCTACTTTCAGATGCAACAGAAATTTTGCGGATTGGTCAATCCGTTCGCGAGATATGGCAGTTTGGATGTAAGAAACGCTCGAGAAACTCAAAATTTTCGCAGTTCTGATGCTCGAAACGAATAACTAGAACGGCCTAGGGGAAAAGTACGCACACCGTTGTAATCGGGCGAGATTCTACTTTCAGATGCAACAGAAATTTTGCGGATTGGTCAATCTGTTCGCGAGATATGGCAGTTTGGAGGTAAGCAACGCTTGAGAAACTCAAAATTTTCGCAGTTCTGATGCTCGACAAGCATAACTAGAACGTCCTAGGGGAAAAGTACGCACATCGTTGTAATCGGGCGTGTTTCTACTTTCAGATGCAACAGAAATTTTGCGGATTTGTCAATCCGTTCGCGAGATATGGCAGTTTGGAGGTAGGCAACGCTTGAGAAACTCAAAATTTTCGCAGTTCTGTTGCTCGAAACGAATAACTAGAACGGGCTAGGGGAGAAGTACGCATACCGTTGTAATCGGGCGAGTTTCTACTTTCAGATGCAACAGAAATTTTGCGGATTGGTCAATCCGTTCGCGAGATATGGCAGTTTGGAGGTAAGCAAAGCTTGAAAAACTCAAAATTTTCGCAGTTCTGTCGCTCGAAACGAATAACTAGAACGGGCTAGGGGAAAAGTACGCATACCGTTGTAATCGGGCGAGTTTCTACTTTCAGATGCAACAGAAATTTTGCGGATTGGTCAATCCGTTCGCGAGATATAGCAGTTTGGAAGTAAGACTCGCTT
This sequence comes from Ptiloglossa arizonensis, assembly GCF_051014685.1. Taxonomy (NCBI): domain Eukaryota; kingdom Metazoa; phylum Arthropoda; class Insecta; order Hymenoptera; family Colletidae; genus Ptiloglossa; species Ptiloglossa arizonensis. Next base: position 268,878 of record NW_027478911.1, on the reverse strand, counting down.
GAGAAACTCAAAATTTTCGCAGTTCTGATGCTCGAAACGAATAACTAGAACGGCCTAGGGGAAAAGTACGCATACCGTTGCAATCGGGCGAGTTTCTACTTTCAGATGCAACAGAAATTTTGCGGATTGGTCAATCCGTTCGCGAGATATGGCAGTTTGGAGGTAAGAAACGCTTGAGAAACTCAAAATTTTCGCAGTTCTGATGCTCGACAAGCATAACTAGAACGGCCTAGGGGAAAAGTACGCACACCGTTGTAATCGGGCGAGTTTCTACTTTCAGATGCAACAGAAATTTTGCGGATTGGTCAATCCGTTCGCGAGATATGGCAGTTTGGAGGTAAGCAACGCTTGAGAAACTCAAAATTTTCGCAGTTCTGTTGCTCGAAACGAATAACTAGAACGGGATAGGGGAAAAGTACGCATACAGTTGTAATCGGGCGAATTTCTACTTTCAGATGCAACAGAAATTTTGCGGATTGGTCAATCCGTTCGCGAGATATGGCAGTTTGGATGTAAGAAACGCTCGAGAAACTCAAAATTTTCGCAGTTCTGATGCTCGAAACGAATAACTAGAACGGCCTAGGGGAAAAGTACGAACACCGTTGTAATCGGGCGAGATTCTACTTTCAGATGCAACAGAAATTTTGCGGATTGGTCAATCCGTTCGCGAGATATGGCAGTTTGGAAGTAAGACTCGCTTGAGAAACTCAAAATTTTCGCAGTTCTGATGCTCGAAACGAATAACTAGAACGGCCTAGGGGAAAAGTACGCATACCGTTGCAATTGGGCGAGTTTCTACTTTCAGATGCAACAGAAATTTTGCGGATTGGTCAATCCGTTCGCGAGATATGGCAGTTTGGAGGTAAGAAACGCTTGAGAAACTCAAAATTTTCGCAGTTCTGATGCTCGACAAGCATAACTAGAACGGCCTAGCGGAAAAGTACGCACACAGTTGTAATCGGGCGAGTTTCTACTTTCAGATGCAACAGAAATTTTGCGGATTGGTCAATCCGTTCGCGAGATATGGCAGTTTGGAGGTAAGCAACGCTTGAGAAACTCAAAATTTTCGCAGTTCTGTTGCTCGAAACGAATAACTAGAACGGGATAGGGGAAAAGTACGCATACAGTTGTAATCGGGCGAATTTCTACTTTCAGATGCAACAGAAATTTTGCGGATTGGTCAATCCGTTCGCGAGATATGGCAGTTTGGATGTAAGAAACGCTCGAGAAACTCAAAATTTTCGCAGTTCTGATGCTCGAAACGAATAACTAGAACGGCCTAGGGGAAAAGTACGCACAGTGTTGTAATCGGGCGAGTTTCTACTTTCAGATGCAACAGAAATTTTGCGGATTGATCAATCCGTTCGCGAGATATGGCAGTTTGGAAGTAAGAAACGCTTGAGAAACTCAAAATTTTCGCAGTGCTGATGCTCGAAACGCATAACTAGAACGGCCTACGGGAAAAGTACGCATAGTGTTGTAGTCGGGGGAGTTTCTACTTTCAGATGCAACAGAAATTTTGCGGATTGGTCAATCCGTTCGCGAGATATGGCAGTTTGGAGGTAAGAAACGCTCGAGAAACTCAAAATTTTCGCAGTTCTGATGCTCGACAAGCATAACTAGAATGGCCTAGGGGAAAAGTACGCACACCGCTGTAATCGGGCGAGTTTCTACTTTCACATGCAACAGAAATTTTGCGGATTGGTCAATCCGTTCGCGAGATATGGCAGTTTGGAGGTAAGCAACGCTTGAAAAACTCAAAATTTTCGCAGAACTGTTGCTCGAAACGAATAACTAGAACGGCCTAGGGGAAAAGTACGCATACCGTTGCAATTGGGCGAGTTTCTACTTTCAGATGCAACAGAAATTTTGCGGATTGGTCAATCCGTTCGCGAGATATGGCAGTTTGGAGGTAAGAAACGCTTGAGAAACTCAAAATTTTCGCAGTTCTGATGCTCGACAAGCATAACTAGAACGGCCTAGCGGAAAAGTACGCACACAGTTGTAATCGGGCGAGTTTCTACTTTCAGATGCAACAGAAATTTTGCGGATTGGTCAATCCGTTCGCGAGATATGGCAGTTTGGAAGTAAGACTCGCTTGAGAAACTCAAAATTTTCGCAGTTCTGATGCTCGAAACGAATAACTAGAACGGCCTAGGGGAAAAGTACGCATACAGTTGTAATCGGGCGAATTTCTACTTTCAGATGCAACAGAAATTTTGCGGATTGGTCAATCCGTTCGCGAGATATGGCAGTTTGGAGATAAGAAACGCTTGAGAAACTCAAACTTTTCACAGTTCTGATGCTCGAAACGAATAACTAGAACGGCCTAGGGGAAAAGTACGCATACCGTTGTAATCGGGCGAGTTTCTACTTTCAGATGCAACAGAAATTTTGCGGATTTGTCAATCCGTTCGCGAGATATGGCAGTTTGGAAGTAAGAAACGCTTGAGATACTCAAAACTTTTGCAGTTCTGATGCTCGAAACGAATAACTAGGTCGGCCTAGGGGAAAAGTACGCATACCGTTGTAATCGGGCGAGTTTCTACTTTCAGATGCAATAGAAATTTTGCGGATTGGTCAATCTGTTCGCGAGTTATGGCAGTTTGGAGGTAAGCAACGCTTGAGAAACTCAAAATTGTCGCAGTTCTGATGCTCGACAAGCATAACTAGAACGGCCTAGGGGAAAAGTACGCACATCGTTGTAATCGGGCGTGTTTCTACTTTCAGATGCAACAGAAATTTTGCGGATTTGTCAATCCGTTCGCGAGATATGGCAGTTTGGAGGTAAGCAACGCTTGAGAAACTCAAAATTTTCGCAGTTCTGTTGCTCGAAACGAATAACTAGAACGGGCTAGGGGAAAAGTACGCATACAGTTGTAATCGGGCGAGTTTCTACTTTCAGATGCAACAGAAATTTTGCGGAATGGTCAATCCGATCGCGAGATATGGCAGTTTGGAGGTAAGCAACGCTTGAAAAACTCAAAATTTTCGCAGTTCTGTTGCCCGAAACGAATAACTAGAACGGGCTAGGGGAAAAGTACGCATACCGTTGTAATCGGGCGAGTTTCTACTTTCAGATGCAACAGAAATTTTGCGGATTGGTCAATCCGTTCGCGAGTTATGGCAGTTTGGAGGTAAGAAACGCTTGAGAAACTCAAAATTTTCGCAGTTCTGATGCTCGAAACGAATAACTAGAACGGCCTAGGGGAAAAGTACGCACAGTGTTGTAATCGGGCGAGTTTCTACTTTCAGATGCAACAGAAATTTTGCGGATTGATCAATCCGTTCGCGAGATATGGCAGTTTGGAAGTAAGAAACGCTTGAGAAACTCAAAATTTTCGCAGTTCTGATGCTCGAAACGAATAACTAGAACGGCCTAGGGGAAAAGTACGCATACCGTTGTAATCGGGCGAGTTTCTACTTTCAGATGCAATAGAAATTTTGCGGATTGGTCAATCTGTTCGCGAGTTATGGCAGTTTGGAGGTAAGCAACGCTTGAGAAACTCAAAATTGTCGCAGTTCTGATGCTCGACAAGCATAACTAGAACGGCCTAGGGGAAAAGTACGCACATCGTTGTAATCGGGCGTGTTTCTACTTTCAGATGCAACAGAAATTTTGCGGATTTGTCAATCCGTTCGCGAGATATGGCAGTTTGGAGGTAAGCAACGCTTGAGAAACTCAAAATTTTCGCAGTTCTGTTGCTCGAAACGAATAACTAGAACGGGCTAGGGGAAAAGTACGCATACAGTTGTAATCGGGCGAGTTTCTACTTTCAGATGCAACAGAAATTTTGCGGAATGGTCAATCCGATCGCGAGATATGGCAGTTTGGAGGTAAGCAACGCTTGAAAAACTCAAAATTTTCGCAGTTCTGTTGCCCGAAACGAATAACTAGAACGGGCTAGGGGAAAAGTACGCATACCGTTGTAATCGGGCGAGTTTCTACTTTCAGATGCAACAGAAATTTTGCGGATTGGTCAATCCGTTCGCGAGTTATGGCAGTTTGGAGGTAAGAAACGCTTGAGAAACTCAAAATTTTCGCAGTTCTGATGCTCGAAACGAATAACTAGAACGGCCTAGGGGAAAAGTACGCACAGTGTTGTAATCGGGCGAGTTTCTACTTTCAGATGCAACAGAAATTTTGCGGATTGATCAATCCGTTCGCGAGATATGGCAGTTTGGAAGTAAGAAACGCTTGAGAAACTCAAAATTTTCGCAGTTCTGATGCTCGAAACGAATAACTAGAACGGCCTAGGGGAAAAGTACGCATAGTGTTGTAGTCGGGGGAGTTTCTACTTTCAGATGCAACTGAAATTTTGCGGATTGGTCAATCCGTTCGCGAGATATGGCAGTTTGGAGGTAAGAAACGCTCGAGAAACTCAAAATTTTCGCAGTTCTGATGCTCGACAAGCATAACTAGAGCGGCCTAGGGGAAAAGTACGCACACCGCTGTAATAGGGCGAGTTTCTACTTTCACATGCAACAGAAATTTTGCGGATTGGTCAATCCGTTCGCGAGATATGGCAGTTTGGAGGTAAGCAACGCTTGAAAAACTCAAAATTTTCGCAGTTCTGTTGCTCGAAACGAATAACTATAACGGGCTAGGGGAAAAGTACGCATACCGTTGTAATCGGGCGAGTTTCTACTTTCAGATGCAACAGAAATTTTGCGGATTGGTCAATCCGTTCGCGAGATATGGCAGTTTGGAGGTAAGCAACGCTTGAAAAACTCAAAATTTTCGCAGTTCTGTTGCTCGAAACGAATAACTAGAACGGGCTAGGGGAAAAGTACGCATACCGTTGTAATCGGGCGAGTTTCTACTTTCAGATGCAACAGAAATTTTGCGGATTGGTCAATCCGTTCGCGAGATATGGCAGTTTGGATGTAAGAAACGCTCGAGAAACTCAAAATTTTCGCAGTTCTGATGCTCGAAACGAATAACTAGAACGGCCTAGGGGAAAAGTGCGCACACCGTTGTAATCGGGCGAGTTTCTACTTTCAGATGCAACAGAAATTTTGCGGATTGGTCAATCCGTTCGCGAGATATGGCAGTTTGGAGGTAAGAAACGCTTGAGAAACTCAAAATTTTCACAGTTCTGATGCTCGAAACGAATAACTAGAACGGCCTAGGGGAAAAGTACGCATACCGTTGTAATCGGGCGAGTTTCTACTTTCAGATGCAACAGAAATTTTGCGGATTGGTCAATCCGTTCGCGAGATATGGCAGTTTGGAAGTAAGAAACGCTTGAGAAACTCAAAATTCTTGCAGTTCTGATGCTCGAAACGAATATCTAGGGCGGCCTAGGGGAAAAGTACGCATACCGTTGTAATCGGGCGAGTTTCTACTTTCAGATGCAATAGAAATTTTGCGGATTGGTCAATCCGTTCGCGAGATATGGCAGTTTGGAGGTAAGAAACGCTTGAGAAACTCAAAATTTTCGCAGTTCTGATGCTCGAAACGAATAACTAGAACAGCCTAGGGGAAAAGTACGCACAGTGTTGTAATCGGGCGAGTTTCTACTTTCAGATGCAACAGAAATTTTGCGGATTGATCAATCCGTTCGCGAGATATGGCAGTTTGGAAGTAAGAAACGCTTGAGAAACTCAAAATTTTCGCAGTTCTGATGCTCGAAACGCATAACTAGAACGGCCTACGGGAAAAATACGCATAGTGTTGTAGTCGGGGGAGTTTCTACTTTCAGATGCAACAGAAATTTTGCGGATTGGTCAATCCGTTCGCGAGATATGGCAGTTTGGAGGTAAGAAACGCTCGAGAAACTCAAAATTTTCGCAGTTCTGATGCTCGACAAGCATAACTAGAATGGCCTAGGGGAAAAGTACGCACACCGTTGTAATCGGGCGAGTTTCTACTTTCAGATGCAACAGAAATTTTGCGGATTGGTCAATCCGTTCGCGAGATATGGCAGTTTGGAGGTAAGCAACGCTTGAGAAACTCAAAATTTTCGCAGTTCTGTTGCTCGAAACGAATAACTAGAACGGGATAGGGGAAAAGTACGCATACAGTTGTAATCGGGCGAATTTCTACTTTCAGATGCAACAGAAATTTTGCGGATTGGTCAATCCGTTCGCGAGATATGGCAGTTTGGATGTAAGAAACGCTCGAGAAACTCAAAATTTTCGCAGTTCTGATGCTCGAAACGAATAACTAGAACGGCCTAGGGGAAAAGTGCGCACACCGTTGTAATCGGGCGAGTTTCTACTTTCAGATGCAACAGAAATTTTGCGGATTGGTCAATCCGTTCGCGAGATATGGCAGTTTGGAGGTAAGAAACGCTTGAGAAACTCAAAATTTTCACAGTTCTGATGCTCGAAACGAATAACTAGAACGGCCTAGGGGAAAAGTACGCATACCGTTGTAATCGGGCGAGTTTCTACTTTCAGATGCAACAGAAATTTTGCGGATTGGTCAATCCGTTCGCGAGATATGGCAGTTTGGAAGTAAGAAACGCTTGAGAAACTCAAAATTTTTGCAGTTCTGATGCTCGAAACGAATATCTAGGGCGGCCTAGGGGAAAAGTACGCATACCGTTGTAATCGGGCGAGTTTCTACTTTCAGATGCAATAGAAATTTTGCGGATTGGTCAATCCGTTCGCGAGATATGGCAGTTTGGAGGTAAGAAACGCTTGAGAAACTCAAAATTTTCGCAGTTCTGATGCTCGAAACGAATAACTAGAACGGCCTAGGGGAAAAGTACGCACAGTGTTGTAATCGGGCGAGTTTCTACTTTCAGATGCAACAGAAATTTTGCGGATTGTTCAATCCGTTCGCGAGATATGGCAGTTTGGAAGTAAGAAACGCTTGAGAAACTCAAAATTTTCGCAGTTCTGATGCTCGAAACGCATAACTAGAACGGCCTACGGGAAAAGTACGCATAGTGTTGTAGTCGCGGGAGTTTCTACTTTCAGATGCAACAGAAATTTTGCGGATTGGTCAATCCGTTCGCGAGATATGGCAGTTTGGAGGTAAGAAACGCTCGAGAAACTCAAAATTTTCGCAGTTCTGATGCTCGACAAGCATAACTAGAATGGCCTAGGGGAAAAGTACGCACACCGCTGTAATCGGGCGAGTTTCTACTTTCACATGCAACAGAAATTTTGCGGATTGGTCAATCCGTTCGCGAGATATGGCAGTTTGGAGGTAAGCAACGCTTGAAAAACTCAAAATTTTCGCAGAACTGTTGCTCGAAACGAATAACTAGAACGGGCTAGGGGAAAAGTACGCATACCGTTGTAATCGGGCGAGTTTCTACTTTCAGATGCAACAGAAATTTTGCGGATTGGTCAATCCGTTCGCGAGATATGGCAGTTTGGAGGTAAGCAACGCTTGAAAAACTCAAAATTTTCGCAGTTCTGTTGCTCCAAACGAATAACTAGAACGGGCTAGGGGAAAAGTACGCATACCGTTGTAATCGGGCGAGTTTCTACTTTCAGATGCAACAGAAATTTCGCGGATTGGTCAATCCGTTCGCGAGATATGGCAGTTTGGAAGTAAGAAACGCTTGAGAAACTCAAAATTTTCGCAGTTCTGATGCTCGAAACGCATAACTAGAACGGCCTACGGGAAAAATACGCATAGTGTTGTAGTCGGGGGAGTTTCTACTTTCAGATGCAACAGAAATTTTGCGGATTGGTCAATCCGTTCGCGAGATATGGCAGTTTGGAGGTAAGAAACGCTCGAGAAACTCAAAATTTTCGCAGTTCTGATGCTCGACAAGCATAACTAGAATGGCCTAGGGGAAAAGTACGCACACCGTTGTAATCGGGCGAGTTTCTACTTTCAGATGCAACAGAAATTTTGCGGATTGGTCAATCCGTTCGCGAGATATGGCAGTTTGGAGGTAAGCAACGCTTGAGAAACTCAAAATTTTCGCAGTTCTGTTGCTCGAAACGAATAACTAGAACGGGATAGGGGAAAAGTACGCATACAGTTGTAATCGGGCGAATTTCTACTTTCAGATGCAACAGAAATTTTGCGGATTGGTCAATCCGTTCGCGAGATATGGCAGTTTGGATGTAAGAAACGCTCGAGAAACTCAAAATTTTCGCAGTTCTGATGCTCGAAACGAATAACTAGAACGGCCTAGGGGAAAAGTGCGCACACCGTTGTAATCGGGCGAGTTTCTACTTTCAGATGCAACAGAAATTTTGCGGATTGGTCAATCCGTTCGCGAGATATGGCAGTTTGGAGGTAAGAAACGCTTGAGAAACTCAAAATTTTCACAGTTCTGATGCTCGAAACGAATAACTAGAACGGCCTAGGGGAAAAGTACGCATACCGTTGTAATCGGGCGAGTTTCTACTTTCAGATGCAACAGAAATTTTGCGGATTGGTCAATCCGTTCGCGAGATATGGCAGTTTGGAAGTAAGAAACGCTTGAGAAACTCAAAATTTTTGCAGTTCTGATGCTCGAAACGAATATCTAGGGCGGCCTAGGGGAAAAGTACGCATACCGTTGTAATCGGGCGAGTTTCTACTTTCAGATGCAATAGAAATTTTGCGGATTGGTCAATCCGTTCGCGAGATATGGCAGTTTGGAGGTAAGAAACGCTTGAGAAACTCAAAATTTTCGCAGTTCTGATGCTCGAAACGAATAACTAGAACGGCCTAGGGGAAAAGTACGCACAGTGTTGTAATCGGGCGAGTTTCTACTTTCAGATGCAACAGAAATTTTGCGGATTGTTCAATCCGTTCGCGAGATATGGCAGTTTGGAAGTAAGAAACGCTTGAGAAACTCAAAATTTTCGCAGTTCTGATGCTCGAAACGCATAACTAGAACGGCCTACGGGAAAAGTACGCATAGTGTTGTAGTCGGGGGAGTTTCTACTTTCAGATGCAACAGAAATTTTGCGGATTGGTCAATCCGTTCGCGAGATATGGCAGTTTGGAGGTAAGAAACGCTCGAGAAACTCAAAATTTTCGCAGTTCTGATGCTCGACAAGCATAACTAGAATGGCCTAGGGGAAAAGTACGCACACCGCTGTAATCGGGCGAGTTTCTACTTTCACATGCAACAGAAATTTTGCGGATTGGTCAATCCGTTCGCGAGATATGGCAGTTTGGAGGTAAGCAACGCTTGAAAAACTCAAAATTTTCGCAGAACTGTTGCTCGAAACGAATAACTAGAACGGGCTAGGGGAAAAGTACGCATACCGTTGTAATCGGGCGAGTTTCTACTTTCAGATGCAACAGAAATTTTGCGGATTGGTCAATCCGTTCGCGAGATATGGCAGTTTGGAGGTAAGCAACGCTTGAAAAACTCAAAATTTTCGCAGTTCTGTTGCTCCAAACGAATAACTAGAACGGGCTAGGGGAAAAGTACGCATACCGTTGTAATCGGGCGAGTTTCTACTTTCAGATGCAACAGAAATTTCGCGGATTGGTCAATCCGTTCGCGAGATATGGCAGTTTGGAAGTAAGACCCGCTTGAGTAACTCAAAATTTTCGCAGTTCTGATGCTCGAAACGAATAACTAGAACGGCCTAGGGGAAAAGTACGCACACCGTTGTAATCGGGCGAGTTTCTACTTTCAGATGCAACAGAAATTTTGCGGATTGGTCAATCCGTTCGCGAGATATGGCAGTTTGGAGGTAAGCAACGCTTGAGAAACTCAAAATTTTCGCAGTTCTGTTGCTCGAAACGAATAACTAGAACGGGATAGGGGAAAAGTACGCATACAGTTGTAATCGGGCGAATTTCTACTTTCAGATGCAACAGAAATTTTGCGGATTGGTCAATCCGTTCGCGAGATATGGCAGTTTGGATGTAAGAAACGCTCGAGAAACTCAAAATTTTCGCAGTTCTGATGCTCGAAACGAATAACTAGAACGGCCTAGGGGAAAAGTGCGCACACCGTTGTAATCGGGCGAGTTTCTACTTTCAGATGCAACAGAAATTTTGCGGATTGGTCAATCCGTTCGCGAGATATGGCAGTTTGGAGGTAAGAAACGCTTGAGAAACTCAAAATTTTCACAGTTCTGATGCTCGAAACGAATAACTAGAACGGCCTAGGGGAAAAGTACGCATACCGTTGTAATCGGGCGAGTTTCTACTTTCAGATGCAACAGAAATTTTGCGGATTGGTCAATCCGTTCGCGAGATATGGCAGTTTGGAAGTAAGAAACGCTTGAGAAACTCAAAATTTTTGCAGTTCTGATGCTCGAAACGAATATCTAGGGCGGCCTAGGGGAAAAGTACGCATACCGTTGTAATCGGGCGAGTTTCTACTTTCAGATGCAATAGAAATTTTGCGGATTGGTCAATCCGTTCGCGAGATATGGCAGTTTGGAGGTAAGAAACGCTTGAGAAACTCAAAATTTTCGCAGTTCTGATGCTCGAAACGAATAACTAGAACGGCCTAGGGGAAAAGTACGCACAGTGTTGTAATCGGGCGAGTTTCTACTTTCAGATGCAACAGAAATTTTGCGGATTGTTCAATCCGTTCGCGAGATATGGCAGTTTGGAAGTAAGAAACGCTTGAGAAACTCAAAATTTTCGCAGTTCTGATGCTCGAAACGCATAACTAGAACGGCCTACGGGAAAAGTACGCATAGTGTTGTAGTCGGGGGAGTTTCTACTTTCAGATGCAACAGAAATTTTGCGGATTGGTCAATCCGTTCGCGAGATATGGCAGTTTGGAGGTAAGAAACGCTCGAGAAACTCAAAATTTTCGCAGTTCTGATGCTCGACAAGCATAACTAGAATGGCCTAGGGGAAAAGTACGCACACCGCTGTAATCGGGCGAGTTTCTACTTTCACATGCAACAGAAATTTTGCGGATTGGTCAATCCGTTCGCGAGATATGGCAGTTTGGAGGTAAGCAACGCTTGAAAAACTCAAAATTTTCCGCAGTTCTGTTGCCCGAAACGAATAACTAGAACGGGCTAGGGGAAAAGTACGCATACCGTTGTAATCGGGCGAGTTTCTACTTTCAGATGCAACAGAAATTTAGCGGATTGGTCAATCCGTTCGCGAGTTATGGCAGTTTGGAGGTAAGAAACGCTTGAGAAACTCAAAATTTTCGCAGTTCTGATGCTCGAAACGAATAACTAGAACGGCCTAGGGGAAAAGTACGCACAGTGTTGTAATCGGGCGAGTTTCTACTTTCAGATGCAACAGAAATTTTGCGGATTGATCAATCCGTTCGCGAGATATGGCAGTTTGGAAGTAAGAAACGCTTGAGAAACTCAAAATTTTCGCAGTTCTGATGCTCGAAACGAATAACTAGAACGGCCTAGGGGAAAAGTACGCATAGTGTTGTAGTCGGGGGAGTTTCTACTTTCAGATGCAACAGAAATTTTGCGGATTGGTCAATCCGTTCGCGAGATATGGCAGTTTGGAGGTAAGAAACGCTCGAGAAACTCAAAATTTTCGCATTTCTGATGCTCGAAACGAATAACTAGAACGGCCTAGGGGAAAAGTACGCATACCGTTGCAATCGGGCGAGTTTCTACTTTCAGATGCAACAGAAATTTTGCGGATTGGTCAATCCGTTCGCGAGATATGGCAGTTTGGAGGTAAGAAACGCTTGAGAAACTCAAAATTTTCGCAGTTCTGATGCTCGACAAGCATAACTAGAACGGCCTAGGGGAAAAGTACGCACACCGTTGAAATCAGGCGAGTTTCTACTTTCAGATGCAACAGAAATTTTGCGGATTGGTCAATCCGTTCGCGAGATATGGCAGTTTGGAGGTAAGCAACGCTTGAGAAACTCAAAATTTTCACAGTTCTGATGCTCGAAACGAATAACTAGAACGGCCCAGGGGAAAAGTACGCATACCGTTGTAATCGGGCGAGTTTCTACTTTCAGATGCAACAGAAATTTTGCGGATTGGTCAATCCGTTCGCGAGATATGGCAGTTTGGAGGTAAGAAACGCTTGAGAAACTCAAAATTTTCACAGTTCTGATGCTCGAAACGAATAACTAGAACGGCCCAGGGGAAAAGTACGCATACCGTTGTAATCGGGCGAGTTTCTACTTTCAGATGCAACAGAAATTTTGCGGATTGGTCAATCCGTTCGCGAGATATGGCAGTTTGGAAGTAAGAAACGCTTGAGAAACTCAAAACTTTTGCAGTTCTGATGCTCGAAACGAATAACTAGGTCGGCCTAGGGGAAAAGTACGCATACCGTTGCAATCGGGCGAGTTTCTACTTTCAGATGCAACAGAAATTTTGCGGATTGGTAAATCCGTTCGCGAGATATGGCAGTTTGGAGGTAAGAAACGCTTGAGAAACTCAAAATTTTCGCAGTTCTGATGCTCGACAAGCATAACTAGAACGGCCTAGGGGAAAAGTACGCACACCGTTGTAATCAGGCGAGTTTCTACTTTCAGATGCAACAGAAATTTTGCGGATTGGTCAATCCGTTCGCGAGATATGGCAGTTTGGAGGTAAGCAACGCTTGAGAAACTCAAAATTTTCACAGTTCTGATGCTCGAAACGAATAACTAGAACGGCCCAGGGGAAAAGTACGCATACCGTTGTAATCGGGCGAGTTTCTACTTTCAGATGCAACAGAAATTTTGCGGATTGGTCAATCCGTTCGCGAGATATGGCAGTTTGGAGGTAAGAAACGCTTGAGAAACTCAAAATTTTCACAGTTCTGAAGCTCGAAACGAATAACTAGAACGGCCCAGGGGAAAAGTACGCATACCGTTGTAATCGGGCGAGTTTCTACTTTCAGATGCAACAGAAATTTTGCGGATTGGTCAATCCGTTCGCGAGATATGGCAGTTTGGAAGTAAGAAACGCTTGAGAAACTCAAAACTTTTGCAGTTCTGATGCTCGAAACGAATAACTAGGTCGGCCTAGGGGAAAAGTACGCATACCGTTGTAATCGGGCGAGTTTCTACTTTCAGATGCAATAGAAATTTTGCGGATTGGTCAATCTGTTCGCGAGATATGGCAGTTTGGAGGTAAGCAACGCTTGAGAAACTCAAAATTTTCGCAGTTCTGTTGCTCGAAACGAATAACTAGAACGGGCTAGGGGAAAAGTACGCATACAGTTGTAATCGGGCGAGTTTCTACTTTCAGATGCAACAGAAATTTTGCGGATTGGTCTATCCGTTCGCGAGATATGGCAGTTTGGAGGTAAGCAACGCTTGAAAAACTCAAAATTTTCGCAGTTCTGTTGCCCGAAACGAATAACTAGAACGCGCTAGGGGAAAAGTACGCATACCGTTGTAATCGGGCGAGTTTCTACTTTCAGATGCAACAGAAATTTTGCGGATTGGTCAATCCGTTCGCGAGTTATGGCAGTTTGGAGGTAAGAAACGCTTGAGAAACTCAAAATTTTCGCAGTTCTGATGCTCGAAACGAATAACTAGAACGGCCTAGGGGAAAAGTACGCACAGTGTTGTAATCGGGCGAGTTTCTACTTTCAGATGCAACAGAAATTTTGCGGATTGATCAATCCGTTCGCGAGATATGGCAGTTTGGAAGTAAGAAACGCTTGAGAAACTCAAAATTTTCGCAGTTCTGATGCTCGAAACGAATAACTAGAACGGCCTAGGGGAAAAGTACGCACAGTGTTGTAGTCGGGGGAGTTTCTACTTTCAGATGCAACAGAAATTTTGCGGATTGGTCAATCTGTTCGCGAGATATGGCAGTTTGGAGGTAAGCAACGCTTGAGAAACTCAAAATTTTCGCAGTTCTGTTGCTCGAAACGAATAACTAGAACGGGCTAGGGGAAAAGTACGCATACAGTTGTAATCGGGCGAGTTTCTACTTTCAGATGCAACAGAAATTTTGCGGATTGGTCTATCCGTTCGCGAGATATGGCAGTTTGGAGGTAAGCAACGCTTGAAAAACTCAAAATTTTCGCAGTTCTGTTGCCCGAAACGAATAACTAGAACGCGCTAGGGGAAAAGTACGCATACCGTTGTAATCGGGCGAGTTTCTACTTTCAGATGCAACAGAAATTTTGCGGATTGGTCAATCCGTTCGCGAGTTATGGCAGTTTGGAGGTAAGAAACGCTTGAGAAACTCAAAATTTTCGCAGTTCTGATGCTCGAAACGAATAACTAGAACGGCCTAGGGGAAAAGTACGCACAGTGTTGTAATCGGGCGAGTTTCTACTTTCAGATGCAACAGAAATTTTGCGGATTGATCAATCCGTTCGCGAGATATGGCAGTTTGGAAGTAAGAAACGCTTGAGAAACTCAAAATTTTCGCAGTTCTGATGCTCGAAACGAATAACTAGAACGGCCTAGGGGAAAAGTACGCACAGTGTTGTAGTCGGGGGAGTTTCTACTTTCAGATGCAACAGAAATTTTGCGGATTGGTCAATCCGTTCGCGAGATATGGCAGTTTGGAGGTAAGAAACGCTCGAGAAACTCAAAATTTTCGCAGTTCTGATGCTCGACAAGCATAACTAGAACGGCCTAGGGGAAAAGTACGCATACCGTTGTAATCGGGCGAGTTTCTACTTTCAGATGCAACAGAAATTTCGCGGATTGGTCAATCCGTTCGCGAGATATGGCAGTTTGGAAGTAAGACCCGCTTGAGTAACTCAAAATTTTCGCAGTTCTGATGCTCGAAACGAATAACTAGAACGGCCTAGGGGAAAAGTACGCACACCGCTGTAATCGGGCGAGTTTCTACTTTCACATGCAACAGAAATTTTGCGGATTGGTCAATCCGTTCGCGAGATATGGCAGTTTGGAGGTAAGCAACGCTTGAAAAACTCAAAATTTTCGCAGTTCTGTTGCTCCAAACGAATAACTAGAACGGGCTAGGGGAAAAGTACGCATACCGTTGTAATCGGGCGAGTTTCTACTTTCAGATGCAACAGAAATTTTGCGGATTGGTCAATCCGTTCGCGTGATATGGCAGTTTGGAAGTAAGACTCGCTTGAGAAACTCAAAATTTTCGCAGTTCTGATGCTCGAAACGAATAACTAGAACGGCCTAGGGGAAAAGTACGCATACAGTTGTAATCGGGCGAATTTCTACTTTCAGATGCAACAGAAATTATGCGGATTTGTCAATCCGTTCGCGAGATATGGCAGTTTGGAGGTAAGCAACGCTTGAGAAACTCAAAATTTTCGCAGTTCTGTTGCTCGAAACGAATAACTAGAACGGGCTAGGGGAAAAGTACGCATACAGTTGTAATCGGGCGAGTTTCTACTTTCAGATGCAACAGAAACTTTGCGGATTGGTCAATCCGTTCGCGAGATATGGCAGTTTGGAGGTAAGCAACGCTTGAAAAACTCAAAATTTTCCGCAGTTCTGTTGCCCGAAACGAATAACTAGAACGGGCTAGGGGAAAAGTACGCATACCGTTGTAATCGGGCGAGTTTCTACTTTCAGATGCAACAGAAATTTAGCGGATTGGTCAATCCGTTCGCGAGTTATGGCAGTTTGGAGGTAAGAAACGCTTGA
This sequence comes from Ptiloglossa arizonensis, assembly GCF_051014685.1. Classification (NCBI taxonomy): domain Eukaryota; kingdom Metazoa; phylum Arthropoda; class Insecta; order Hymenoptera; family Colletidae; genus Ptiloglossa; species Ptiloglossa arizonensis. The sequence continues at coordinate 253,474 of NW_027478911.1, read as the reverse complement.
GAAACTCAAAATTTTCGCAGTTCTGATGCTCGAAACGAATAACTAGAACGGCCTAGGGGAAAAGTACGCACAGTGTTGTAATCGGGCGAGTTTCTACTTTCAGATGCAACAGAAATTTTGCGGATTGATCAATCCGTTCGCGAGATATGGCAGTTTGGAAGTAAGAAACGCTTGAGAAACTCAAAATTTTCGCAGTTCTGATGCTCGAAACGAATAACTAGAACGGCCTAGGGGAAAAGTACGCATAGTGTTGTAGTCGGGGGAGTTTCTACTTTCAGATGCAACAGAAATTTTGCGGATTGGTCAATCCGTTCGCGAGATATGGCAGTTTGGAGGTAAGAAACGCTCGAGAAACTCAAAATTTTCGCATTTCTGATGCTCGAAACGAATAACTAGAACGGCCTAGGGGAAAAGTACGCATACCGTTGCAATCGGGCGAGTTTCTACTTTCAGATGCAACAGAAATTTTGCGGATTGGTCAATCCGTTCGCGAGATATGGCAGTTTGGAGGTAAGAAACGCTTGAGAAACTCAAAATTTTCGCAGTTCTGATGCTCGACAAGCATAACTAGAACGGCCTAGGGGAAAAGTACGCACACCGTTGAAATCAGGCGAGTTTCTACTTTCAGATGCAACAGAAATTTTGCGGATTGGTCAATCCGTTCGCGAGATATGGCAGTTTGGAGGTAAGCAACGCTTGAGAAACTCAAAATTTTCACAGTTCTGATGCTCGAAACGAATAACTAGAACGGCCCAGGGGAAAAGTACGCATACCGTTGTAATCGGGCGAGTTTCTACTTTCAGATGCAACAGAAATTTTGCGGATTGGTCAATCCGTTCGCGAGATATGGCAGTTTGGAGGTAAGAAACGCTTGAGAAACTCAAAATTTTCACAGTTCTGATGCTCGAAACGAATAACTAGAACGGCCCAGGGGAAAAGTACGCATACCGTTGTAATCGGGCGAGTTTCTACTTTCAGATGCAACAGAAATTTTGCGGATTGGTCAATCCGTTCGCGAGATATGGCAGTTTGGAAGTAAGAAACGCTTGAGAAACTCAAAACTTTTGCAGTTCTGATGCTCGAAACGAATAACTAGGTCGGCCTAGGGGAAAAGTACGCATACCGTTGCAATCGGGCGAGTTTCTACTTTCAGATGCAACAGAAATTTTGCGGATTGGTAAATCCGTTCGCGAGATATGGCAGTTTGGAGGTAAGAAACGCTTGAGAAACTCAAAATTTTCGCAGTTCTGATGCTCGACAAGCATAACTAGAACGGCCTAGGGGAAAAGTACGCACACCGTTGTAATCAGGCGAGTTTCTACTTTCAGATGCAACAGAAATTTTGCGGATTGGTCAATCCGTTCGCGAGATATGGCAGTTTGGAGGTAAGCAACGCTTGAGAAACTCAAAATTTTCACAGTTCTGATGCTCGAAACGAATAACTAGAACGGCCCAGGGGAAAAGTACGCATACCGTTGTAATCGGGCGAGTTTCTACTTTCAGATGCAACAGAAATTTTGCGGATTGGTCAATCCGTTCGCGAGATATGGCAGTTTGGAGGTAAGAAACGCTTGAGAAACTCAAAATTTTCACAGTTCTGATGCTCGAAACGAATAACTAGAACGGCCCAGGGGAAAAGTACGCATACCGTTGTAATCGGGCGAGTTTCTACTTTCAGATGCAACAGAAATTTTGCGGATTGGTCAATCCGTTCGCGAGATATGGCAGTTTGGAAGTAAGAAACGCTTGAGAAACTCAAAACTTTTGCAGTTCTGATGCTCGAAACGAATAACTAGGTCGGCCTAGGGGAAAAGTACGCATACCGTTGTAATCGGGCGAGTTTCTACTTTCAGATGCAATAGAAATTTTGCGGATTGGTCAATCTGTTCGCGAGATATGGCAGTTTGGAGGTAAGCAACGCTTGAGAAACTCAAAATTTTCGCAGTTCTGTTGCTCGAAACGAATAACTAGAACGGGCTAGGGGAAAAGTACGCATACAGTTGTAATCGGGCGAGTTTCTACTTTCAGATGCAACAGAAATTTTGCGGATTGGTCTATCCGTTCGCGAGATATGGCAGTTTGGAAGTAAGCAACGCTTGAAAAACTCAAAATTTTCGCAGTTCTGTTGCCCGAAACGAATAACTAGAACGCGCTAGGGGAAAAGTACGCATACCGTTGTAATCGGGCGAGTTTCTACTTTCAGATGCAACAGAAATTTTGCGGATTGGTCAATCCGTTCGCGAGTTATGGCAGTTTGGATGTAAGAAACGCTTGAGAAACTCAAAATTTTCGCAGTTCTGATGCTCGAAACGAATAACTAGAACGGCCTAGGGGAAAAGTACGCACAGTGTTGTAATCGGGCGAGTTTCTACTTTCAGATGCAACAGAAATTTTGCGGATTGATCAATCCGTTCGCGAGATATGGCAGTTTGGAAGTAAGAAACGCTTGAGAAACTCAAAATTTTCGCAGTTCTGATGCTCGAAACGAATAACTAGAACGGCCTAGGGGAAAAGTACGCACAGTGTTGTAGTCGGGGGAGTTTCTACTTTCAGATGCAACAGAAATTTTGCGGATTGGTCAATCTGTTCGCGAGATATGGCAGTTTGGAGGTAAGCAACGCTTGAGAAACTCAAAATTTTCGCAGTTCTGTTGCTCGAAACGAATAACTAGAACGGGCTAGGGGAAAAGTACGCATACAGTTGTAATCGGGCGAGTTTCTACTTTCAGATGCAACAGAAATTTTGCGGATTGGTCTATCCGTTCGCGAGATATGGCAGTTTGGAGGTAAGCAACGCTTGAAAAACTCAAAATTTTCGCAGTTCTGTTGCCCGAAACGAATAACTAGAACGCGCTAGGGGAAAAGTACGCATACCGTTGTAATCGGGCGAGTTTCTACTTTCAGATGCAACAGAAATTTTGCGGATTGGTCAATCCGTTCGCGAGTTATGGCAGTTTGGAGGTAAGAAACGCTTGAGAAACTCAAAATTTTCGCAGTTCTGATGCTCGAAACGAATAACTAGAACGGCCTAGGGGAAAAGTACGCACAGTGTTGTAATCGGGCGAGTTTCTACTTTCAGATGCAACAGAAATTTTGCGGATTGATCAATCCGTTCGCGAGATATGGCAGTTTGGAAGTAAGAAACGCTTGAGAAACTCAAAATTTTCGCAGTTCTGATGCTCGAAACGAATAACTAGAACGGCCTAGGGGAAAAGTACGCACAGTGTTGTAGTCGGGGGAGTTTCTACTTTCAGATGCAACAGAAATTTTGCGGATTGGTCAATCCGTTCGCGAGATATGGCAGTTTGGAGGTAAGAAACGCTCGAGAAACTCAAAATTTTCGCAGTTCTGATGCTCGACAAGCATAACTAGAACGGCCTAGGGGAAAAGTACGCATACCGTTGTAATCGGGCGAGTTTCTACTTTCAGATGCAACAGAAATTTTGCGGATTGGTCAATCCGTTCGCGAGATATGGCAGTTTTGAGGTAAGCAACGCTTGAAAAACTCAAAATTTTCGCAGTTCTGTTGCTCGAAACGAATAACTAGAACGGGCTAGGGGAAAAGTACGCATACCGTTGTAATCGGGCGAGTTTCTACTTTCAGATGCAACAGAAATTTTGCGGATTGGTCAATCCGTTCGCGAGATATGGCAGTTTGGAAGTAAGACTCGCTTGAGAAACTCAAAATTTTCGCAGTTCTGATGCTCGAAACGAATAACTAGAACGGCCTAGGGGAAAAGTACGCATACCGTTGCAATCGGGCGAGTTTCTACTTTCAGATGCAACAGAAATTTTGCGGATTGGTCAATCCGTTCGCGAGATATGGCAGTTTGGAGGTAAGAAACGCTTGAGAAACTCAAAATTTTCGCAGTTCTGATGCTCGACAAGCATAACTAGAACGGCCTAGGGGAAAAGTACGCACACCGTTGTAATCGGGCGAGTTTCTACTTTCAGATGCAACAGAAATTTTGCGGATTGGTCAATCCGTTCGCGAGATATGGCAGTTTGGAGGTAAGCAACGCTTGAGAAACTCAAAATTTTCGCAGTTCTGTTGCTCGAAACGAATAACTAGAACGGGATAGGGGAAAAGTACGCATACAGTAGTAATCGGGCGAATTTCTACTTTCAGATGCAACAGAAATTTTGCGGATTGGTCAATCCGTTCGCGAGTTATGGCAGTTTGGAGGTAAGAAACGCTTGAGAAACTCAAAATTTTCGCAGTTCTGATGCTCGAAACGAATAACTAGAACGGCCTAGGGGAAAAGTACGCACAGTGTTGTAATCGGGCGAGTTTCTACTTTCAGATGCAACAGAAATTTTGCGGATTGATCAATCCGTTCGCGAGATATGGCAGTTTGGAAGTAAGAAACGCTTGAGAAACTCAAAATTTTCGCAGTTCTGATGCTCGAAACGAATAACTAGAACGGCCTAGGGGAAAAGTACGCACAGTGTTGTAGTCGGGGGAGTTTCTACTTTCAGATGCAACAGAAATTTTGCGGATTGGTCAATCCGTTCGCGAGATATGGCAGTTTGGAGGTAAGAAACGCTCGAGAAACTCAAAATTTTCGCAGTTCTGATGCTCGACAAGCATAACTAGAACGGCCTAGGGGAAAAGTACGCATACCGTTGTAATCGGGCGAGTTTCTACTTTCAGATGCAACAGAAATTTTGCGGATTGGTCAATCCGTTCGCGAGATATGGCAGTTTTGAGGTAAGCAACGCTTGAAAAACTCAAAATTTTCGCAGTTCTGTTGCTCGAAACGAATAACTAGAACGGGCTAGGGGAAAAGTACGCATACCGTTGTAATCGGGCGAGTTTCTACTTTCAGATGCAACAGAAATTTTGCGGATTGGTCAATCCGTTCGCGAGATATGGCAGTTTGGAAGTAAGACTCGCTTGAGAAACTCAAAATTTTCGCAGTTCTGATGCTCGAAACGAATAACTAGAACGGCCTAGGGGAAAAGTACGCATACCGTTGCAATCGGGCGAGTTTCTACTTTCAGATGCAACAGAAATTTTGCGGATTGGTCAATCCGTTCGCGAGATATGGCAGTTTGGAGGGAAGAAACGCTTGAGAAACTCAAAATTTTCGCAGTTCTGATGCTCGACAAGCATAACTAGAACGGCCTAGGGGAAAAGTACGCACACCGTTGTAATCGGGCGAGTTTCTACTTTCAGATGCAACAGAAATTTTGCGGATTGGTCAATCCGTTCGCGAGATATGGCAGTTTGGAGGTAAGCAACGCTTGAGAAACTCAAAATTTTCGCAGTTCTGTTGCTCGAAACGAATAACTAGAACGGGATAGGGGAAAAGTACGCATACAGTTGTAATCGGGCGAATTTCTACTTTCAGATGCAACAGAAATTTTGCGGATTGGTCAATCCGTTCGCGAGATATGGCAGTTTGGATGTAAGAAACGCTCGAGAAACTCAAAATTTTCGCAGTTCTGATGCTCGAAACGAATAACTAGAACGGCCTAGGGGAAAAGTACGCACACCGTTGTAATCGGGCGAGTTTCTACTTTCAGATGCAACAGAAATTTTGCGGATTGGTCAATCCGTTCGCGAGATATGGCAGTTTGGAGGTAAGAAACGCTTGAGAAACTCAAAATTTTCACAGTTCTGATGCTCGAAACGAATAACTAGAACGGCCTAGGGGAAAAGTACGCATACCGTTGTAATCGGGCGAGTTTCTACTTTCAGATGCAACAGAAATTTTGCGGATTGGTCAATCCGTTCGCGAGATATGGCAGTTTGGAAGTAAGAAACGCTTGAGAAACTCAAAATTTTTGCAGTTCTGATGCTCGAAACGAATATCTAGGGCGGCCTAGGGGAAAAGTACGCATACCGTTGTAATCGGGCGAGTTTCTACTTTCAGATGCAATAGAAATTTTGCGGATTGGTCAATCCGTTCGCGAGATATGGCAGTTTGGAGGTAAGAAACGCTTGAGAAACTCAAAATTTTCGCAGTTCTGATGCTCGAAACGAATAACTAGAACGGCCTAGGGGAAAAGTACGCATACCGTTGTAATCGGGCGAGTTTATACTTTCAGATGCAACAGAAATTTTGCGGATTGGTCAATCCGTTCGCGAGATGTGGCAGTTTTGAGGTAAGAAACGCTTGAGAAACTCAAAATTTTCGCGGTTCTGATGCTCGAAACGAATAACAAGAACGGCCTAGGGGAAAAGTACCCACACCGTTGTAATCGGGCGAGTTTCTACTTTCAGATGCAACAGAAATTTTGCGGATTGGTCAATCTGTTCGCGAGATGTGGCAGTTTGTAGGTGAGAAACGCTTGAGAAACTCAAAATTTTCGCAGTTCTGATGCTCGAAACGAATAACTAGAACGGCCTAGGGGAAAAGTACGCATACCGTTGTAATCGGCCGAGTTTCTACCTTCAGATGCAACACAAATTTTGCGGATTGGTCAATCCGTTCGCGAGATATGGCAGTTTGGATGTAAGAAACGCTTGAGAAACTCAAAATTTTCGCAGTTCTGATGCTCGAAACGAATAACTAGAACGGCCGAGGGGAAAAGTACGCATAGTGTTGTAATCGGGCGAGTTTCTACTTTCAGATGCAACAGAAATTTTGCGGATTGGTCAATCCGTTCGCGAGATATGGCAGTTTGGAGGTAAGAAACGCTCGAGAAACTCAAAATTTTCGCAGTTCTCATGCTCGACAAGCATAACTAGAACGGCCCAGGGGAAAAATACGCACACCGTTGTAATCGGGCGAGTTTCTACTTTCAGATGCAACAGAAATTTTAAGGATTGGTCAATCCGTTCGCGAGATATGGCAGTTTGGAGGTAAGAAACGCTTGAGAAACTCAAAATTTTCACAGTTCTGATGCTCGAAACGAATAACTAGAACGGCCCAGGGGAAAAGTACGCATACCGTTGTAATCGGGCGAGTTTCTACTTTCTGATGCAACAGAAATTTTGCGGATTGGTCAATCCGTTCGCGAGATATGGCAGTTTGGAAGTAAGAAACGCTTGAGAAACTCAAAACTTTTGCAGTTCTGATGCTCGAAACGAATAACTAGGTCGGCCTAGGGGAAAAGTACGCATACCGTTGTAATCGGGCGAGTTTCTACTTTCAGATGCAATAGAAATTTTGCGGATTGGTCAATCTGTTCGCGAGATATGGCAGTTTGGAGGTAAGCAACGCTTGAGAAACTCAAAATTTTCGCAGTTCTGTTGCTCGAAACGAATAACTAGAACGGGCTAGGGGAAAAGTACGCATACAGTTGTAATCGGGCGAGTTTCTACTTTCAGATGCAACAGAAATTTTGCGGATTGGTCTATCCGTTCCCGAGATATGGCAGTTTGGATGTAAGCAACGCTTGAAAAACTCAAAATTTTCGCAGTTCTGTTGCCCGAAACGAATAACTAGAACGGGCTAGGGGAAAAGTACGCATACCGTTGTAATCGGGCGAGTTTCTACTTTCAGATGCAACAGAAATTTTGCGGATTGGTCAATCCGTTCGCGAGTTATGGCAGTTTGGAGGTAAGAAACGCTTGAGAAACTCAAAATTTTCGCAGTTCTGATGCTCGAAACGAATAACTAGAACGGCCTAGGGGAAAAGTACGCACAGTGTTGTAATCGGGCGAGTTTCTACTTTCAGATGCAACAGAAATTTTGCGGATTGGTCAATCCGTTCGCGAGATATGGCAGTTTGGAGGTAAGAAACGCTCGAGAAACTCAAAATTTTCGCAGTTCTGATGCTCGACAAGCATAACTAGAACGGCCTAGGGGAAAAGTACGCATACCGTTGTAATCGGGCGAGTTTCTACTTTCAGATGCAATAGAAATTTTGCGGATTGGTCAATCCGTTCGCGAGATATGGCAGTTTGGAGGTAAGAAACGCTTGAGAAACTCAAAATTTTCGCAGTTCTGATGCTCGAAACGAATAACTAGAACGGCCTAGGGGAAAAGTACGCATACCGTTGTAATCGGGCGAGTTTATACTTTCAGATGCAACAGAAATTTTGCGGATTGGTAAATCCGTTCGCGAGATGTGGCAGTTTGGAGGTAAGAAACGCTTGAGAAACTCAAAATTTTCGCGGTTCTGATGCTCGAAACGAATAACAAGAACGGCCTAGGGGAAAAGTACCCACACCGTTGTAATCGGGCGAGTTTCTACTTTCAGATGCAACAGAAATTTTGCGGATTGGTCAATCTGTTCGCGAGATGTGGCAGTTTGTAGGTGAGAAACGCTTGAGAAACTCAAAATTTTCGCAGTTCTGATGCTCGAAACGAATAACTAGAACGGCCTAGGGGAAAAGTACGCATAGCGTTGTAATCGGCCGAGTTTCTACCTTCAGATGCAACACAAATTTTGCGGATTGGTCAATCCGTTCGCGAGATATGGCAGTTTGGAGGTAAGAAACGCTCGAGAAACTCAAAATTTTCGCAGTTCTCGTGCTCGACAAGCATAACTAGAACGGCCCAGGGGAAAAATACGCACACCGTTGTAATCGGGCGAGTTTCTACTTTCAGATGCAACAGAAATTTTAAGGATTGGTCAATCCGTTCGCGAGATATGGCAGTTTGGAGGTAAGCAACGCTTGAAAAACTCAAAATTTTCGCAGTTCTGTTGCTCGAAACGAATAACTAGAACGGGCTAGGGGAAAAGTACGCATACCGTTGTAATCGGGCGAGTTTCTACTTTCAGATGCAACAGAAATTTTGCGGATTGGTCAATCCGTTCGCGAGATATGGCAGTTTGGAAGTAAGACTCGCTTGAGAAACTCAAAATTTTCGCAGTTCTGATGCTCGAAACGAATAACTAGAACGGCCTAGGGGAAAAGTACGCATACCGTTGCAATCGGGCGCGTTTCTACTTTCAGATGCAACAGAAATTTTGCGGATTGGTCAATCCGTTCGCGAGATATGGCAGTTTGGAGGTAAGAAACGCTTGAGAAACTCAAAATTTTCGCAGTTCTGATGCTCGACAAGCATAACTAGAACGGCCTAGGGGAAAAGTACGCACACCGTTGTAATCGGGCGAGTTTCTACTTTCAGATGCAACAGAAATTTTGCGGATTGGTCAATCCGTTCGCGAGATATGGCAGTTTGGATGTAAGCAACGCTTGAGAAACTCAAAATTTTCGCAGTTCTGTTGCTCGAAACGAATAACTAGAACGGGATAGGGGAAAAGTACGCATACAGTTGTAATCGGGCGAATTTCTACTTTCAGATGCAACAGAAATTTTGCGGATTGGTCAATCCGTTCGCGAGATATGGCAGTTTGGATGTAAGAAACGCTCGAGAAACTCAAAATTTTCGCAGTTCTGATGCTCGAAACGAATAACTAGAACGGCGTAGGGGAGAAGTACGCACACCGTTGTAATCGGGCGAGTTTCTACTTTCAGATGCAACAGAAATTTTGCGGATTGGTCAATCCGTTCGCGAGATATGGCAGTTTGGAGGTAAGAAACGCTTGAGAAACTCAAAATTTTCACAGTTCTGATGCTCGAAACGAATAACTAGAACGGCCTAGGGGAAAAGTACGCATACCGTTGTAATGGGGCGAGTTTCTACTTTCAGATGCAACAGAAATTTTGCGGATTGGTCAATCCGTTCGCGAGATATGGCAGTTTGGAAGTAAGAAACGCTTGAGAAACTCAAAATTTTTGCAGTTCTGATGCTCGAAACGAATATCTAGGGCGGCCTAGGGGAAAAGTACGCATACCGTTGTAATCGGGCGAGTTTCTACTTTCAGATGCAATAGAAATTTTGCGGATTGGTCAATCCGTTCGCGAGATATGGCAGTTTGGAGGTAAGAAACGCTTGAGAAACTCAAAATTTTCGCAGTTCTGATGCTCGAAACGAATAACTAGAACGGCCTAGGGGAAAAGTACGCACACCGTTGTAATCGGGCGAGTTTCTACTTTCAGATGCAACAGAAATTTTGCGGATTGGTCAATCCGTTCGCGAGATATGGCAGTTTGGATGTAAGAAACGCTCGAGAAACTCAAAATTTTCGCAGTTCTGATGCTCGAAACGAATAACTAGAACGGCCTAGGGGAAAAGTACGCACACCGTTGTAATCGGGCGAGTTTCTACTTTCAGATGCAACAGAAATTTTGAGGATTGGTCAATCCGTTCGCGAGATATGGCAGTTTGGAGGTAAGAAACGCTTGAGAAACTCAAAATTTTCACAGTTCTGATGCTCGAAACGAATAACTAGAACGGCCTAGGGGAAAAGTACGCATACCGTTGTAATGGGGCGAGTTTCTACTTTCAGATGCAACAGAAATTTTGCGGATTGGTCAATCCGTTCGCGAGATATGGCAGTTTGGAAGTAAGAAACGCTTGAGAAACTCAAAATTTTTGCAGTTCTGATGCTCGAAACGAATATCTAGGGCGGCCTAGGGGAAAAGTACGCATACCGTTGTAATCGGGCGAGTTTCTACTTTCAGATGCAATAGAAATTTTGCGGATTGGTCAATCCGTTCGCGAGATATGGCAGTTTGGAGGTAAGAAACGCTTGAGAAACTCAAAATTTTCGCAGTTCTGATGCTCGAAACGAATAACTAGAACGGCCTAGGGGAAAAGTACGCATACCGTTGTAATCGGGCGAGTTTATACTTTCAGATGCAACAGAAATTTTGCGGATTGGTCAATCCGTTCGCGAGATGTGGCAGTTTGGAGGTAAGAAACGCTTGAGAAACTCAAAATTTTCGCGGTTCTGATGCTCGAAACGAATAACTAGAACGGCCTAGGGGAAAAGTACGCATAGCGTTGTAATCGGCCGAGTTTCTACCTTCAGATGCAACACAAATTTTGCGGATTGGTCAATCCGTTCGCGAGATATGGCAGTTTGGATGTAAGAAACGCTTGAGAAACTCAAAATTTTCGCAGTTCTGATGCTCGAAACGAATAACTAGAACGGCCTAGGGGAAAAGTACGCATAGTATTGTAATCGGGCGAGTTTCTACTTTCAGATGCAACAGAAATTTTGCGGATTGGTCAATCCGTTCGCGAGATATGGCAGTTTGGAGGTAAGAAACGCTCGAGAAACTCAAAATTTTCGCAGTTCTCATGCTCGACAAGCATAACTAGAACGGCCCAGGGGAAAAGTACGCACACCGTTGTAATCGGGCGAGTTTCTACTTTCAGATGCAACAGAAATTTTGCGGATTGGTCAATCCGTTCGCGAGATATGGCAGTTTGGAGGTAAGCAACGCTTGAGAAACTCAAAATTTTCGCAGTTCTGTTGCTCGAAACGAATAACTAGAACGGGATAGGGGAAAAGTACGCATACCGTTGCAATCGGGCGAGTTTCTACTTTCAGATGCAACAGAAATTTTGCGGATTGGTCAATCCGTTCGCGAGATATGGCAGTTTGGATGTAAGAAACGCTTGAGAAACTCAAAATTTTTGCAGTTCTGATGCTCGAAACGAATAACTAGGGCGGCCTAGGGGAAAAGTACGCATACCGTTGTAATTGGGCGAGTTTCTACTTTCAGATGCAATAGAAATTTTGCGGATTGGTCAATCTGTTCGCGAGATATGGCAGTTTGGAGGTAAGAAACGCTTGAGAAACTCAAAATTTTCGCAGTTCTGATGCTCGAAACGAATAACAAGAACGGCCTAAGGGAAAAGTACGCACACCGTTGTAATCGGGCGAGTCTCTACATTCAGATGCAACAGAAATTTTGCGGATTGGTCAATCCGTTCGCGAGATGTGGCAGTTTGGAGGTAAGAAACGCTTGAGAAACTCAAAATTTTCGCAGTTCTGATGCTCGAAACGAATAACTAGAACGGCCTAGGGGAAAAGTACGCATACCGTTGTAATCGGGCGAGATTATACTTTCAGATGCAACAGAAATTTTGCGGATTGGTCAATCCGTTCGCGAGATATGGCAGTTTGGAAGTAAGAAACGCTTGAGAAACTCAAAATTTTTGCAGTTCTGATGCTCGAAACGAATAACTAGGGCGGCCTAGGGGAAAAGTACGCATACCGTTGTAATTGGGCGAGTTTTTACTTTCAGATGCAATAGAAATTTTGCGGATTGGTCAATCCGTTCGCGAGATATGGCAGTTTGGAGGTAAGAAACGCTTGAGAAACTCAAAATTTTCGCAGTTCTGATGTTCGAAACGAATAACTAGAACGGCCTAGGGGAAAAGTACGCATACCGTTGTAATCGGGCGAGTTTGTACTTTCAGATGCAACAGCAATTTTGCGGATTGGTCAATCCGTTCGCGAGATGCGGCAGTTTGGAGGTAAGAAACGCTTGAGAAACTCAAAATTTTCGCGGTTCTGATGCTCGAAACGAATAACAAGAACGGCCTAGGGGAAAAGTACCCACACCGTTGTAATCGGGCGAGTTTCTACTTTCAGATGCAACAGAAATTTTGCGGATTGGTCAATCTGTTCGCGAGATATGGCAGTTTGGAGGTAAGAAACGCTTGAGAAACTCAAAATTTTCGCAGTTCTGATGCTCGAAACGAATAACAAGAACGGCCTAAGGGAAAAGTACGCACACCGTTGTAATCGGGCGAGTCTCTACATTCAGATGCAACAGAAATTTTGCGGATTGGTCAATCCGTTCGCGAGATGTGGCAGTTTGGAGGTAAGAAACGCTTGAGAAACTCAAAATTTTCGCAGTTCTGATGCTCGAAACGAATAACTAGAACGGCCTAGGGGAAAAGTACGCATACCGTTGTAATCGGGCGAGATTATACTTTCAGATGCAACAGAAATTTTGCGGATTGGTCAATCCGTTCGCGAGATGTGGCAGTTTGGAGGTAAGAAACGCTTGAGAAACTCAAAATTTTCGCGGTTCTGATGCTCGAAACGAATAACAAGAACGGCCTAGGGGAAAAGTACCCACACCGTTGTAATCGGGCGAGTTTCTACTTTCAGATGCAACAGAAATTTTGCGGATTCGTCAATCCGTTCGCGAGATATGGCAGTTTGGAGGTAAGCAACGCTTGAGAAACTCAAAATTTTCGCAGTTCTGTTGCTCGAAACGAATAACTAGAACGGGCTAGGGGAAAAGTACGCATACAGTTGTAATCGGGCGAGTTTCTACTTTCAGATGCAACAGAAATTTTGCGGATTGGTCAATCCGTTCGCGAGATATGGCAGTTTGGATGTAAGAAACGCTCGAGAAACTCAAAATTCTCGCAGTTCTGATGCTCGAAACGAATAACTAGAACGGCCTAGGGGAAAAGTACGCACACCGTTGTAATCGGGGAAGTTTCTACTTTCAGATGCAACAGAAATTTTGCGGATTGGTCAATCCGTTCGCGAGATATGGCAGTTTGTAGGTGAGAAACGCTTGAGAAACTCAAAATTTTCGCAGTTCTGATGCGCGAAACGAATAACTAGAACGGCCTAGGGGAAAAGTACGCATACCGTTGTAATCGGGCGAGTTTCTACTTTCAGATGCAACAGAAATTTTGCGGATTGGTCAATCCGTTCGCGAGATATGGCAGTTTGGATGTAAGAAACGCTTGAGAAACTCAAAATTTTCGCGGTTCTGATGCTCGAAACGAATAACAAGAACGGCCTAGGGGAAAAGTACGCACACCGTTGTAATCGGGCGAGATTCTACTTTCAGATGCAACAGAAATTTTGCGGATTCGTCAATCCGTTCGCGAGATATGGCAGTTTGGAGGTCAGCAACGCTTGAGAAACTCAAAATTTTCGCGGTTCTGATGCTCGAAACGAATAACAAGAACGGCCTAGGGGAAAAGTACGCACACCGTTGTAATCGGGCGAGTCTCTACCTTCAGATGCAACAGAAATTTTGCGGATTGGTCAATCCGTTCGCGAGATATGGCAGTTTGGAAGTAAGAAACGCTTGAGAAACTCAAAATTTTCGCAGTTCTGATGCTCGACAAGCATAACTAGAACGGCCTAGGGGAAAAGTACGCACACCGTTGTAATCGGGCGAGTTTCTACTTTCAGATGCAACAGAAATTTTGCGGATTCGTCAATCCGTTCGCGAGATATGGCAGTTTGGAGGTAAGCAACGCTTGAGAAACTCAAAATTTTCGCAGTTCTGTTGCTCGAAACGAATAACTAGAACGGGCTAGGGGAAAAGTACGCATGCCGTTGTAATCGGGCGAGTTTCTACTTTCAAATGCAACAGAAATTTTGCGGATTGGTCAATCCGTTCGCGAGATATGGCAGTTTGGAAGTAAGAAACGCTTGAGAAACTCAAAATTTTCGCGGTTCTGATGCTCGAAACGAATAACAAGAACGGCCTAGGGGAAAAGTACGCACACCGTTGTAATCGGGCGAGTCTCTACCTTCAGATGCAACAGAAATTTTGCGGATTGGTCAATCCGTTCGCGAGATATGGCAGTTTGGAAGTAAAAAACGCTTGAGAAACTCAAAATTTTCGCAGTTCTGATGCTCGACAAGCATAACTAGAACGGCCTAGGGGAAAAGTACGCACACCGTTGTAATCGGGCGAGTTTCTACTTTCAGATGCAACAGAAATTTTGCGGATTCGTCAATCCGTTCGCGAGATATGGCAGTTTGGAGGTAAGCAACGCTGGAGAAACTCAAAATTTTCGCAGTTCTGTTGCTCGAAACGAATAACTAGAACGGCCTAGGGGAAAAGTACGCACACCGTTGTAATCGGGGAAGTTTCTACTTTCAGATGCAACAGAAATTTTGCGGATTGGTCAATCCGTTCGCGAGATATGGCAGTTTGTAGGTGAGAAACGCTTGAGAAACTCAAAATTTTCGCAGTTCTGATGCTCGAAACGAATAACTAGAACGGCCTAGGGGAAAAGTACGCATACCGTTGTAATCGGGCGAGTTTCTACCTTCAGATGCAACAGAAATTTTGCGGATTGGTCAATCCGTTCGCGAGATATGGCAGTTTGGAAGTAAGAAACGCTTGAGAAACTCAAAATTTTCGCGGTTCTGATGCTCGAAACGAATAACAAGAACGGCCTAGGGGAAAAGTACGCACACCGTTGTAATCGGGCGAGTCTCTACCTTCAGATGCAACAGAAATTTTGCGGATTGGTCAATCCGTTCGCGAGATATGGCAGTTTGGAAGTAAGAAACGCTTGAGAAACTCAAAATTTTCGCAGTTCTGATGCTCGACAAGCATAACTAGAACGGCCTAGGGGAAAAGTACGCACACCGTTGTAATCGGGCGAGTTTCTACTTTCAGATGCAACAGAAATTTTGCGGATTCGTCAATCCGTTCGCGAGATATGGCAGTTTGGAGGTAAGCAACGCTTGAGAAACTCAAAATTTTCGCAGTTCTGTTGCTCGAAACGAATAACTAGAACGGGCTAGGGGAAAAGTACGCATACCGTTGTAATCGGGCGAGTTTCTACTTTCAAATGCAACAGAAATTTTGTGGATTGGTCAATCCGTTCGCGAGATATGGCAGTTTGGAAGTAAGAAACGCTTGAGAAACTCAAAATTTTCGCGGTTCTGATGCTCGAAACGAATAACAAGAACGGCCTAGGGGAAAAGTACGCACACCGTTGTAATCGGGCGAGTCTCTACCTTCAGATGCAACAGAAATTTTGCGGATTGGTCAATCCGTTCGCGAGATATGGCAGTTTGGAAGTAAGAAACGCTTGAGAAACTCAAAATTTTCGCAGTTCTGATGCTCGACAAGCATAACTAGAACGGCCTAGGGGAAAAGTACGCACACCGTTGTAATCGGGCGAGTTTCTACTTTCAGATGCAACAGAAATTTTGCGGATTCGTCAATCCGTTCGCGAGATATGGCAGTTTGGAGGTAAGCAACGCTTGAGAAACTCAAAATTTTCGCAGTTCTGTTGCTCGAAACGAATAACTAGAACGGCCTAGGGGAAAAGTACGCACACCGTTGTAATCGGGGAAGTTTCTACTTTCAGATGCAACAGAAATTTTGCGGATTGGTCAATCCGTTCGCGAGATATGGCAGTTTGTAGGTGAGAAACGCTTGAGAAACTCAAAATTTTCGCAGTTCTGATGCTCGAAACGAATAACTAGAACGGCCTAGGGGAAAAGTACGCATACCGTTGTAATCGGGCGAGTTTCTACCTTCAGATGCAACAGAAATTTTGCGGATTGGTCAATCCGTTCGCGAGATATGGCAGTTTGGAAGTAAGAAACGCTTGAGAAACTCAAAATTTTCGCGGTTCTGATGCTCGAAACGAATAACAAGAACGGCCTAGGGGAAAAGTACGCACAGCGTTGTAATCGGGCGAGTCTCTACCTTCAGATGCAACAGAAATTTTGCGGATTGGTCAATCCGTTCGCGAGATATGGCAGTTTGGAAGTAAGAAACGCTTGAGAAACTCAAAATTTTCGCAGTTCTGATGCTCGACAAGCATAACTAGAACGGCCTAGGGGGAAAGTACGCACACCGTTGTAATCGGGCGAGTTTCTACTTTCAGATGCAACAGAAATTTTGCGGATTCGTCAATCCGTTCGCGAGATATGGCAGTTTGGAGGTAAGCAACGCTTGAGAAACTCAAAATTTTCGCAGTTCTGTTGCTCGAAACGAATAACTAGAACGGGCTAGGGGAAAAGTACGCATACCGTTGTAATCGGGCGAGTTTCTACTTTCAAATGCAACAGAAATTTTGCGGATTGGTCAATCCGTTCGCGAGATATGGCAGTTTGGAAGTAAGAAACGCTTGAGAAACTCAAAATTTTCGCGGTTCTGATGCTCGAAACGAATAACAAGAACGGCCTAGGGGAAAAGTACGCACACCGTTGTAATCGGGCGAGTCTCTACCTTCAGATGCAACAGAAATTTTGCGGATTGGTCAATCCGTTCGCGAGATATGGCAGTTTGGAAGTAAGAAACGCTTGAGAAACTCAAAATTTTCGCAGTTCTGATGCTCGACAAGCATAACTAGAACGGCCTAGGGGAAAAGTACGCACACCGTTGTAATCGGGCGAGTTTCTACTTTCAGATGCAACAGAAATTTTGCGGATTCGTCAATCCGTTCGCGAGATATGGCAGTTTGGAGGTAAGCAACGCTTGAGAAACTCAAAATTTTCGCAGTTCTGTTGCTCGAAACGAATAACTAGAACGGGCTAGGGGAAAAGTACGCATACAGTTGTAATCGGGCGAATTTCTACTATCAGATGCAACAGAAATTTTGCGGATTGGTCAATCCGTTCGCGAGATATGGCAGTTTGGATGTAAGAAACGCTCGAGAAACTCAAAATTCTCGCAGTTCTGATGCTCGAAACGAATAACTAGAACGGCCTAGGGGAAAAGTACGCACACCGTTGTAATCGGGGAAGTTTCTACTTTCAGATGCAACAGAAATTTTGCGGATTGGTCAATCCGTTCGCGAGATATGGCAGTTTGGAGGTAAGAAACGCTCGAGAAACTCAAAATTTTCGCAGTTCTGATGCTCGACAAGCATAACTAGAACGGCCTAGGGGAAAAGTACGCATACCGTTGTAATCGGGCGAGTTTCTACTTTCAGATGCAACAGAAATTTTGCGGATTGGTCAATCCGTTCGCCAGATATGGCAGTTTGGAGGTAAGAAACGCTTGAGAAACTCAAAATTTTCGCAGTTCTGTTGCTCGAAACGAATAACTAGAACGGGCTAGGGGAAAAGTACGCATACCGTTGTAATCGGGCGAGTTTCTACTTTCAAATGCAACAGAAATTTTGCGGATTGGTCAATCCGTTCGCGAGATATGGCAGTTTGGAAGTAAGAAACGCTTGAGAAACTCAAAATTTTCGCAGTTCTGATGCTCGAAACGAATAACTAGAACGGCCTAGGGGAAAAGTACGCACACCGTTGTAATCGGGGAAGTTTCTACTTTCAGATGCAACAGAAATTTTGCGGATTGGTCAATCCGTTCGCGAGATATGGCAGTTTGTAGGTGAGAAACGCTTGAGAAACTCAAAATTTTCGCAGTTCTGATGCTCGAAACGAATAACTAGAACGGCCTAGGGGAAAAGTACGCATACCGTTGTAATCGGGCGAGTTTCTACCTTCAGATGCAACAGAAATTTTGCGGATTGGTCAATCCGTTCGCGAGATATGGCAGTTTGGAAGTAAGAAACGCTTGAGAAACTCAAAATTTTCGCGGTTCTGATGCTCGAAACGAATAACAAGAACGGCCTAGGGGAAAAGTACGCACACCGCTGTAATCGGGCGAGTCTCTACCTTCAGATGCAACAGAAATTTTGCGGATTGGTCAATCCGTTCGCGAGATATGGCAGTTTGGAAGTAAGAAACGCTTGAGAAACTCAAAATTTTCGCAGTTCTGATGCTCGACAAGCATAACTAGAACGGCCTAGGGGAAAAGTACGCACACCGTTGTAATCGGGCGAGTTTCTACTTTCAGATGCAACAGAAATTTTGCGGATTGGTCATTCCGTTCGCGAGATATGGCAGTTTGGATGTAAGAAACGCTTGAGAAACTCAAAATTTTCGCGGTTCTGATGCTCGAAACGAATAACAAGAACGGCCTAGGGGAAAAGTACGCACACCGTTGTAATCGGGCGAGATTCTACTTTCAGATGCAACAGAAATTTTGCGGATTCGTCAATCCGTTCGCGAGATATGGCAGTTTGGAGGTAAGCAACGCTTGAGAAACTCAAAATTTTCGCGGTTCTGATGCTCGAAACGAATAACAAGAACGGCCTAGGGGAAAAGTACGCACACCGTTGTAATCGGGCGAGTCTCTACCTTCAGATGCAACAGAAATTTTGCGGATTGGTCAATCCGTTCGCGAGATATGGCAGTTTGGAAGTAAGAAACGCTTGAGAAACTCAAAATTTTCGCAGTTCTGATGCTAGACAAGCATAACTAGAACGGCCTAGGGGAAAAGTACGCACACCGTTGTAATCGGGCGAGTTTCTACTTTCAGATGCAACAGAAATTTTGCGGATTCGTCAATCCGTTCGCGAGATATGGCAGTTTGGAGGTAAGCAACGCTTGAGAAACTCAAAATTTTCGCAGTTCTGTTGCTCGAAACGAATAACTAGAACGGGCTAGGGGAAAAGTACGCATACCGTTGTAATCGGGCGAGTTTCTACTTTCAAATGCAACAGAAATTTTGCGGATTGGTCAATCCGTTCGCGAGATATGGCAGTTTGGAAGTAAGAAACGCTTGAGAAACTCAAAATTTTCGCGGTTCTGATGCTCGAAACGAATAACAAGAACGGCCTAGGGGAAAAGTACGCACACCGTTGTAATCGGGCGAGTCTCTACCTTCAGATGCAACAGAAATTTTGCGGATTGGTCAATCTGTTCGCGAGATATGGCAGTTTGGAAGTAAGAAACGCTTGAGAAACTCAAAATTTTCGCAGTTCTGATGCTCGACAAGCATAACTAGAACGGCCTAGGGGAAAAGTACGCATACCGTTGTAATCGGGCGAGTTTCTACTTTCAGATGCAACAGAAATTTTGCGGATTGGTCATTCCGTTCGCGAGATATGGCAGTTTGGATGTAAGAAACGCTTGAGAAACTCAAAATTTTCGCGGTTCTGATGCTCGAAACGAATAACAAGAACGGCCTAGGGGAAAAGTACGCACACCGTTGTAATCGGGCGAGATTCTACTTTCAGATGCAACAGAAATTTTGCGGATTCGTCAATCCGTTCGCGAGATATGGCAGTTTGGAGGTAAGCAACGCTTGAGAAACTCAAAATTTTCGCGGTTCTGATGCTCGAAACGAATAACAAGAACGGCCTAGGGGAAAAGTACGCACACCGTTGTAATCGGGCGAGTCTCTACCTTCAGATGCAACAGAAATTTTGCGGATTGGTCAATCCGTTCGCGAGATATGGCAGTTTGGAAGTAAGAAACGCTTGAGAAACTCAAAATTTTCGCAGTTCTGATGCTAGACAAGCATAACTAGAACGGCCTAGGGGAAAAGTACGCACACCGTTGTAATCGGGCGAGTTTCTACTTTCAGATGCAACAGAAATTTTGCGGATTCGTCAATCCGTTCGCGAGATATGGCAGTTTGGAGGTAAGCAACGCTTGAGAAACTCAAAATTTTCGCAGTTCTGTTGCTCGAAACGAATAACTAGAACGGGCTAGGGGAAAAGTACGCATACCGTTGTAATCGGGCGAGTTTCTACTTTCAAATGCAACAGAAATTTTGCGGATTGGTCAATCCGTTCGCGAGATATGGCAGTTTGGAAGTAAGAAACGCTTGAGAAACTCAAAATTTTCGCGGTTCTGATGCTCGAAACGAATAACAAGAACGGCCTAGGGGAAAAGTACGCACACCGTTGTAATCGGGCGAGTCTCTACCTTCAGATGCAACAGAAATTTTGCGGATTGGTCAATCTGTTCGCGAGATATGGCAGTTTGGAAGTAAGAAACGCTTGAGAAACTCAAAATTTTCGCAGTTCTGATGCTCGACAAGCATAACTAGAACGGCCTAGGGGAAAAGTACGCATACCGTTGTAATCGGGCGAGTTTCTACTTTCAGATGCATCAGAAATTTTGCGGATTGGTCAATCCGTTCGCGAGATATGGCAGTTTGGAGGTACGAAACGCTTGAGAAACTCAAAATTTTCGCAGTTCTGATGCTCGAAACGAATAACTAGAACCGCCTAGGGGAAAAGTACGCATACCGTTGTAATCGGGCGAGTTTCTACCTTCAGATGCAACAGAAATTTTGCGGATTGGTCAATCCGTTCGCGAGACATGGCAGTTTGGACGTAACAACGCTTGAGAAACTCAAAATTTTCGCAGTTCTGTTGCTCGAAACGAATAACAAGAACGGCCTAGGGGAAAAGTACGCACACCGTTGTAATCGGGCGAGATTCTACTTTCAGATGCAACAGAAATTTTGCGGATTCGTCAATCCGTTCGCGAGATATGGCAGTTTGGAGGTAAGCAACGCTTGAGAAACTCAAAATTTTCGCGGTTCTGATGCTCGAAACGAATAACAAGAACGGCCTAGGGGAAAAGTACGCACACCGTTGTAATCGGGCGAGTCTCTACCTTCAGATGCAACAGAAATTTTGCGGATTGGTCAATCCGTTCGCGAGATATGGCAGTTTGGAAGTAAGAAACGCTTGAGAAACTCAAAATTTTCGCAGTTCTGATGCTAGACAAGCATAACTAGAACGGCCTAGGGGAAAAGTACGCACACCGTTGTAATCGGGCGAGTTTCTACTTTCAGATGCAACAGAAATTTTGCGGATTCGTCAATCCGTTCGCGAGATATGGCAGTTTGGAGGTAAGCAACGCTTGAGAAACTCAAAATTTTCGCAGTTCTGTTGCTCGAAACGAATAACTAGAACGGGCTAGGGGAAAAGTACGCATACCGTTGTAATCGGGCGAGTTTCTACTTTCAAATGCAACAGAAATTTTGCGGATTGGTCAATCCGTTCGCGAGATATGGCAGTTTGGAAGTAAGAAACGCTTGAGAAACTCAAAATTTTCGCGGTTCTGATGCTCGAAACGAATAACAAGAACGGCCTAGGGGAAAAGTACGCACACCGTTGTAATCGGGCGAGTCTCTACCTTCAGATGCAACAGAAATTTTGCGGATTGGTCAATCTGTTCGCGAGATATGGCAGTTTGGAAGTAAGAAACGCTTGAGAAACTCAAAATTTTCGCAGTTCTGATGCTCGACAAGCATAAGTAGAACGGCCTAGGGGAAAAGTACGCATACCGTTGTAATCGGGCGAGTTTCTACTTTCAGATGCAACAGAAATTTTGCGGATTGGTCAATCCGTTCGCGAGATATGGCAATTTGGATGTAAGAAACGCTCGAGAAACTCAAAATTTTCGCAGTTCTGTTGCTCGAAACGAATAACTAGAACGGGCTAGGGGAAAAGTACGCATACAGTTGTAATCGGGCGAGTTTCTACTTTCAGATGCATCAGAAATTTTGCGGATTGGACAATCCGTTCGCGAGATGTGGCAGTCTGTACGTGAGAAACGCTTGAGAAACTCAAAATTTTCGCAGTTGTGATGCTCGAAACGAATAACTAGATCGGCCTAGGGGAAAAGTACGCATACCGTTGTAATCGGGCGAGTTTCTACCTTCAGATGCCACAGAAATGTTGCGGATTGGTCAATCCGTTCGCTAGGTATGGCAGTTTGGAAGTAAGAAACGCTTGAGAAGCTCAAAATTTTCGCAGTTCTGATGCTCGAAACGAATAACTAGAACGGCCTAGGGGAAAAGTACGCATAGTGTTGTAATCGGGCGAGTTTCTACTTTCAGATGCAACAGAAATTTTGCGGATTGGTCAATCCGTTCGCGAGATATGGCAGTTTGGAGGTAAGAAACGGTTGAGAAACTCAAAATTTGCACAGTTCTGATGCTCGAAACGAATAACGAGAATGGCCCAGGGGAAAAGCACACATACCGTTTCAATTGGGCGAGTTTCTACTTTCAGATGCAACAGAAATTTTGCGGATTGGTCTATCCGTTCGCGAGATATGGCAGTTTGGAGGTAAGAAACGGTTGAGAAACTCAAAATTTGCACAGTTCTGATGCTCGAAACGAATAACTAGAATGGCCCAGGGGAAAAGTACGCATAGTGTTGTAATCGGGCGAGTTTCTAATTTCAGATGCAACAGAAATTTTGCGGATTGGTCAATCCGTTCGCGAGATATGGCAGTTTGGAGGTAAGAAACGCTCGAGAAACTCAAAATTTTCGCAGTTCTGATGCTCGACAAGCATAACTAGAACGCCCTAGGGGAAAAGTACGCACACCGTTGTAATCGGGCGAGTTTCTACTTTCAGATGCAACAGAAATTTTGCGGATTGGTCAATCCGTTCGCGAGATATGGCAGTTCGGAGGTAAGAAACGGTTGCGAAACTCAAAATTTTCACAGTTCTGATGCTCGACAAGCATAACTAGAACGGCCTAGGGGAAAAGTACGCATAGTGTTGTAATCGGGCGAGTTTCTACTTTCAGATGCAACAGAAATTTTGCGGATTGGTCAATCCGTTCGCGAGATATGGCAGTTTGGAGGTAAGCAACGCTTGAGAAACTCAAAATTTTCGCAGTTCTGTTGCTCGAAACGAATAACTAGAACGGGCTAGGGGAAAAGTACGCATACAGTTGTAATCGGGCGAATTTCTACTTTCAGATGCAACAGAAAATTTGCGGATTGGTCAATCCGTTCGCGAGATATGGCAGTTTGGATGTAAGAAACGCTCGAGAAACTCAAAATTTTCGCAGTTCTGATGCTCGAAACGAATAACTAGAACGGCCTAGGGGAAAAGTACGCACACCGTTGTAATCGGGCGACTTTCTACTTTCAGATGCAACAGAAATTTTGCGGATTGGTCAATCCGTTCGCGAGATATGGCAGTTTGGAGGTAAGAAACGCTTGAGAAACTCAAAATTTTCGCGGTTCTGATGCTCGAAACGAATAACAAGAACGGCCTAGGGGAAAAGTACGCACACCGTTGTAATCGGGCGAGTCTCTACCTTCAGATGCAACAGAAATTTTGCGGATTGGTCAATCCGTTCGCGAGATGTGGCAGTTTGGAGGTAAGAAACGCTTGTGAAACTCAAAATTTTCGCAGTTCTGATGCTCGAAACGAATAACTAGAACGGCCTAGGGGAAAAGTACGCATACCGTTGTAATCGGGCGAGATTATACTTTCAGATGCAACAGAAATTTTGCGGATTCGTCAATCCGTTCGCGAGATATGGCAGTTTGGAGGTAAGCAACGCTTGAGAAACTCAAAATTTTCGCAGTTCTGTTGCTCGAAACGAATAACTAGAACGGGCTAGGGGAAAAGTACGCATACCGTTGTAATCGGGCGAGTTTCTACTTTCAAATGCAACAGAAATTTTGCGGATTGGTCAATCCGTTCGCGAGATATGGCAGTTTGGAAGTAAGAAACGCTTGAGAAACTCAAAATTTTCGCGGTTCTGATGCTCGAAACGAATAACAAGAACGGCCTAGGGGAAAAGTACGCACACCGTTGTAATCGGGCGAGTCTCTACCTTCAGATGCAACAGAAATTTTGCGGATTGGTCAATCCGTTCGCGAGATATGGCAGTTTGGAAGTAAGAAACGCTTGAGAAACTCAAAATTTTCGCAGTTCTGATGCTCGACAAGCATAACTAGAACGGCCTAGGGGAAAAGTACGCACACCGTTGTAATCGGGCGAGTTTCTACTTTCAGATGCAACAGAAATTTTGCGGATTCGTCAATCCGTTCGCGAGATATGGCAGTTTGGAGGTAAGCAACGCTTGAGAAACTCAAAATTTTCGCAGTTCTGTTGCTCGAAACGAATAACTAGAACGGGCTAGGGGAAAAGTACGCATACAGTTGTAATCGGGCGAATTTCTACTATCAGGTGCAACAGAAATTTTGCGGATTGGTCAATCCGTTCGCGAGATATGGCAGTTTGGATGTAAGAAACGCTCGAGAAACTCAAAATTCTCGCAGTTCTGATGCTCGAAACGAATAACTAGAACGGCCTAGGGGAAAAGTACGCACACCGTTGTAATCGGGGAAGTTTCTACTTTCAGATGCAACAGAAATTTTGCGGATTGGTCAATCCGTTCGCGAGATATGGCAGTTTGGAGGTAAGAAACGCTCGAGAAACTCAAAATTTTCGCAGTTCTGATGCTCGACAAGCATAACTAGAACGGCCTAGGGGAAAAGTACGCATACCGTTGTAATCGGGCGAGTTTCTACTTTCAGATGCAACAGAAATTTTGCGGATTGGTCAATCCGTTCGCCAGATATGGCAGTTTGGAGGTAAGAAACGCTTGAGAAACTCAAAATTTTCGCAGTTCTGATGCTCGAAACGAATAACTAGAACGGCCTAGGGGAAAAGCACGCATACCGTTGTAATCGGGCGAGTTTCTACTTTCAGATGCAACAGAAATTTTGCGGATTGGTCAATCCGTTCGCGAGATATGGCAGTTTGGATGTAAGAAACGCTTGAGAAACTCAAAATTTTCGCGGTTCTGATGCTCGAAACGAATAACAAGAACGGCCTAGGGGAAAAGAACGCACACCGTTGTAATCGGGCGAGATTCTACTTTCAGATGCAACAGAAATTTTGCGGATTCGTCAATCCGTTCGCGAGATATGGCAGTTTGGAGGTAAGCAACGCTTGAGAAACTCAAAATTTTCGCAGTTCTGTTGCTCGAAACGAATAACTAGAACGGGCTAGGGGAAAAGTACGCATACAGTTGTAATCGGGCGAATTTCTACTTTCAGATGCAACAGAAATTTTGCGGATTGGTCAATCCGTTCGCGAGATATGGCAGTTTGGATGTAAGAAACGCTCGAGAAACTCAAAATTGTCGCAGTTCTGGTGCTCGAAACGAATAACTAGAACGGCCTAGGGGAAAAGTACGCATACCGTTGTAATCGGGCGAGTTTCTACCTTCAGATGCAACAGAAATTTTGCGGATTGGTCAATCCGTTCGCGAGATATGGCAGTTTGGAAGTAAGAAACGCTTGAGAAACTCAAAATTTTCGCAGTTCTGATGCTCGAAACGAATAACTAGAACGGCCTAGGGGTAAAGTACGCATAGTGTTGTAATCGGGCGAGTTTCTACTTTCAGATGCAACAGAAATTTTGCGGATTGGTCAATCCGTTCGCGAGATATGGCAGTTTGGAGGTAAGAAACGCTCGAGAAACTCAAAATTTTCGCAGTTCTGATGCTCGACAAGCATAACTAGAACGGCCTAGGGGAAAAGTACGCATACCGTTGTAATCGTGCGAGTTTCTACTTTCAGATGCAACAGAAATTTTGCGGATTGGTCAATCCGTTCGCCAGATATGGCAGTTTGGAGGTAAGAAACGCTTGAGAAACTCAAAATTTTCGCAGTTCTGATGCTCGAAACGAATAACTAGAACGGCCTAGGGGAAAAGTACGCATACCGTTGTAATCGGGCGAGTTTCTACTTTCAGATGCAACAGAAATTTTGCGGATTGGTCATTCCGTTCGCGAGATATGGCAGTTTGGATGTAAGAAACGCTTGAGAAACTCAAAATTTTCGCGGTTCTGATGCTCGAAACGAATAACAAGAACGGCCTAGGGGAAAAGTACGCACACCGTTGTAATCGGGCGAGTCTCTACCTTCAGATGCAACAGAAATTTTGCGGATTGGTCAATCTGTTCGCGAGATATGGCAGTTTGGAAGTAAGAAACGCTTGAGAAACTCAAAATTTTCGCAGTTCTGATGCTCGACAAGCATAACTAGAACGGCCTAGGGGAAAAGTACGCATACCGTTGTAATCGGGCGAGTTTCTACTTTCAGATGCAACAGAAATTTTGCGGATTGGTCAATCCGTTCGCGAGATATGGCAATTTGGATGTAAGAAACGCTCGAGAAACTCAAAATTTTCGCAGTTCTGTTGCTCGAAACGAATAACTAGAACGGGCTAGGGGAAAAGTACGCATACAGTTGTAATCGGGCGAGTTTCTACTTTCAGATGCATCAGAAATTTTGCGGATTGGACAATCCGTTCGCGAGATGTGGCAGTCTGTACGTGAGAAACGCTTGAGAAACTCAAAATTTTCGCAGTTGTGATGCTCGAAACGAATAACTAGATCGGCCTAGGGGAAAAGTACGCATACCGTTGTAATCGGGCGAGTTTCTACCTTCAGATGCCACAGAAATGTTGCGGATTGGTCAATCCGTTCGCTAGGTATGGCAGTTTGGAAGTAAGAAACGCTTGAGAAGCTCAAAATTTTCGCAGTTCTGATGCTCGAAACGAATAACTAGAACGGCCTAGGGGAAAAGTACGCATAGTGTTGTAATCGGGCGAGTTTCTACTTTCAGATGCAACAGAAATTTTGCGGATTGGTCAATCCGTTCGCGAGATATGGCAGTTTGGAGGTAAGAAACGCTCGAGAAACTCAAAATTTTCGCAGTTCTGATGCTCGACAAGCATAACTAGAACGACCTAGGGGAAAAGTACGCACACCGTTGTAATCGGGCGAGTTTCTACTTTCAGATGCAACAGAAATTTTGCGGATTGGTCAATCCGTTCGCGAGACCTGGCAGTTTGGACGTAACAACGCTTGAGAAACTCAAAATTTTCGCAGTTCTGTTGCTCGAAACGAATAACTAGAACGGGCTAGGGGAAAAGTACGCATACAGTTGTAATCGGGCGAGTTTCTACTTTCAGATGCAACAGAAATTTTGCGGATTGGTCAATCCGTTCGCGAGATATGGCAGTTTGGAGGTAAGAACGGTTGAGAAACTCAAAATTTGCACAGTTCTGATGCTCGAAACGAATAACGAGAATGGCCCAGGGGAAAAGCACACATACCGTTTCAATTGGGCGAGTTTCTACTTTCAGATGCAACAGAAATTTTGCGGATTGGTCTATCCGTTCGCGAGATATGGCAGTTTGGAGGTAAGAAACGGTTGAGAAACTCAAAATTTGCACAGATCTGATGCTCGAAACGAATAACTAGAATGGCCCAGGGGAAAAGTACGCATAGTGTTGTAATCGGGCGAGTTTCTACTTTCAGATGCAACAGAAATTTTGCGGATTGGTCAATCCGTTCGCGAGATATGGCAGTTTGGAAGTAAGAAACGCTTGAGAAACTCAAAATTTTCGCAGTTCTGATGCTCGAAACGAATAACTAGAACGGCCTAGGGGTAAAGTACGCATAGTGTTGTAATCGGGCGAGTTTCTACTTTCAGATGCAACAGAAATTTTGCGGATTGGTCAATCCGTTCGCGAGATATGGCAGTTTGGAGGTAAGAAACGCTCGAGAAACTCAAAATTTTCGCAGTTCTGATGCTCGACAAGCATAACTAGAACGGCCTAGGGGAAAAGTACGCATACCGTTGTAATCGTGCGAGTTTCTACTTTCAGATGCAACAGAAATTTTGCGGATTGGTCAATCCGTTCGCCAGATATGGCAGTTTGGAGGTAAGAAACGCTTGAGAAACTCAAAATTTTCGCAGTTCTGATGCTCGAAACGAATAACTAGAACGGCCTAGGGGAAAAGTACGCATACCGTTGTAATCGGGCGAGTTTCTACTTTCAGATGCAACAGAAATTTTGCGGATTGGTCATTCCGTTCGCGAGATATGGCAGTTTGGATGTAAGAAACGCTTGAGAAACTCAAAATTTTCGCGGTTCTGATGCTCGAAACGAATAACAAGAACGGCCTAGGGGAAAAGTACGCACACCGTTGTAATCGGGCGAGTCTCTACCTTCAGATGCAACAGAAATTTTGCGGATTGGTCAATCTGTTCGCGAGATATGGCAGTTTGGAAGTAAGAAACGCTTGAGAAACTCAAAATTTTCGCAGTTCTGATGCTCGACAAGCATAACTAGAACGGCCTAGGGGAAAAGTACGCATACCGTTGTAATCGGGCGAGTTTCTACTTTCAGATGCAACAGAAATTTTGCGGATTGGTCAATCCGTTCGCGAGATATGGCAATTTGGATGTAAGAAACGCTCGAGAAACTCAAAATTTTCGCAGTTCTGTTGCTCGAAACGAATAACTAGAACGGGCTAGGGGAAAAGTACGCATACAGTTGTAATCGGGCGAGTTTCTACTTTCAGATGCATCAGAAATTTTGCGGATTGGACAATCCGTTCGCGAGATGTGGCAGTCTGTACGTGAGAAACGCTTGAGAAACTCAAAATTTTCGCAGTTGTGATGCTCGAAACGAATAACTAGATCGGCCTAGGGGAAAAGTACGCATACCGTTGTAATCGGGCGAGTTTCTACCTTCAGATGCCACAGAAATGTTGCGGATTGGTCAATCCGTTCGCTAGGTATGGCAGTTTGGAAGTAAGAAACGCTTGAGAAGCTCAAAATTTTCGCAGTTCTGATGCTCGAAACGAATAACTAGAACGGCCTAGGGGAAAAGTACGCATAGTGTTGTAATCGGGCGAGTTTCTACTTTCAGATGCAACAGAAATTTTGCGGATTGGTCAATCCGTTCGCGAGATATGGCAGTTTGGAGGTAAGAAACGCTCGAGAAACTCAAAATTTTCGCAGTTCTGATGCTCGACAAGCATAACTAGAACGACCTAGGGGAAAAGTACGCACACCGTTGTAATCGGGCGAGTTTCTACTTTCAGATGCAACAGAAATTTTGCGGATTGGTCAATCCGTTCGCGAGACATGGCAGTTTGGACGTAACAACGCTTGAGAAACTCAAAATTTTCGCAGTTCTGTTGCTCGAAACGAATAACTAGAACGGGCTAGGGGAAAAGTACGCATACAGTTGTAATCGGGCGAGTTTCTACTTTCAGATGCAACAGAAATTTTGCGGATTGGTCAATCCGTTCGCGAGATATGGCAGTTTGGAGGTAAGAACGGTTGAGAAACTCAAAATTTGCACAGTTCTGATGCTCGAAACGAATAACGAGAATGGCCCAGGGGAAAAGCACACATACCGTTTCAATTGGGCGAGTTTCTACTTTCAGATGCAACAGAAATTTTGCGGATTGGTCTATCCGTTCGCGAGATATGGCAGTTTGGAGGTAAGAAACGGTTGAGAAACTCAAAATTTGCACAGATCTGATGCTCGAAACGAATAACTAGAATGGCCCAGGGGAAAAGTACGCATAGTGTTGTAATCGGGCGAGTTTCTAATTTCAGATGCAACAGAAATTTTGCGGATTGGTCAATCCGTTCGCGAGATATGGCAGTTTGGAGGTAAGAAACGCTCGAGAAACTCAAAATTTTCGCAGTTCTGATGCTCGACAAGCATAACTAGAACGCCCTAGGGGAAAAGTACGCACACCGTTGTAATCGGGCGAGTTTCTACTTTCAGATGCAACAGAAATTTTGCGGATTGGTCAATCCGTTCGCGAGATATGGCAGTTCGGAGGTAAGAAACGGTTGCGAAACTCAAAATTTTCACAGTTCTGATGCTCGACAAGCATAACTAGAACGGCCTAGGGGAAAAGTACGCATAGTGTTGTAATCGGGCGAGTTTCTACTTTCAGATGCAACAGAAATTTTGCGGATTGGTCAATCCGTTCGCGAGA
Source organism: Ptiloglossa arizonensis (assembly GCF_051014685.1). Taxonomy (NCBI): domain Eukaryota; kingdom Metazoa; phylum Arthropoda; class Insecta; order Hymenoptera; family Colletidae; genus Ptiloglossa; species Ptiloglossa arizonensis. The sequence continues at coordinate 223,584 of NW_027478911.1, read as the reverse complement.
TATGGCAGTTTGGAGGTAAGCAACGCTTGAGAAACTCAAAATTTTCGCAGTTCTGTTGCTCGAAACGAATAACTAGAACGGGCTAGGGGAAAAGTACGCATACAGTTGTAATCGGGCGAATTTCTACTTTCAGATGCAACAGAAAATTTGCGGATTGGTCAATCCGTTCGCGAGATATGGCAGTTTGGATGTAAGAAACGCTCGAGAAACTCAAAATTTTCGCAGTTCTGATGCTCGAAACGAATAACTAGAACGGCCTAGGGGAAAAGTACGCACACCGTTGTAATCGGGCGACTTTCTACTTTCAGATGCAACAGAAATTTTGCGGATTGGTCAATCCGTTCGCGAGATATGGCAGTTTGGAGGTAAGAAACGCTTGAGAAACTCAAAATTTTCGCGGTTCTGATGCTCGAAACGAATAACAAGAACGGCCTAGGGGAAAAGTACGCACACCGTTGTAATCGGGCGAGTCTCTACTTTCAGATGCAACAGAAATTTTGCGGATTGGTCAATCCGTTCGCGAGATGTGGCAGTTTGGAGGTAAGAAACGCTTGAGAAACTCAAAATTTTCGCGGTTCTGATGCTCGAAACGAATAACAAGAACGGCCTAGGGGAAAAGTACCCACACCGTTGTAATCGGGCGAGTTTCTACTTTCAGATGCAACAGAAATTTTGCGGATTGGTCAATCTGTTCGCGAGATATGGCAGTTTGGAGGTAAGAAACGCTTGAGAAACTCAAAATTTTCGCAGTTCTGATGCTCGACAAGCATAACTAGAACGGCCTAGGGGAAAAGTACGCATAGTGTTGTAATCGGGCGAGTTTCTACTTTCAGATGCAACAGAAATTTTGCGGATTGGTCAATCTGTTCGCGAGATATGGCAGTTTGGAGGTAAGCAACGCTTGAGAAACTCAAAATTTTCGCAGTTCTGTTTCTCGAAACGAATAACTAGAACGGGCTAGGGGAAAAGTGCGCATACAGTTGTAATCGGGCGAATTTCTACTTTCAGATGCAACAGAAATTTTGCGGATTGGTCAATCCGTTCGCGAGATATGGCAGTTTGGATGTAAGAAACGCTCGAGAAACTCAAAATTTTCGCAGTTCTGATGCTCGAAACGAATAACTAGAACGGCCTAGGGGAAAAGTACGCATACCGTTGTAATCGGGCGAGATTATACTTTCAGATGCAACAGAAATTTTGCGGATTGGTCAATCCGTTCGCGAGATGTGGCAGTTTGGAGGTAAGAAACGCTTGAGAAACTCAAAATTTTCGCGGTTCTGATGCTCGAAACGAATAACAAGAACGGCCTAGGGGAAAAGTACGCACACCGTTGTAATCGGGCGAGTCTCTACCTTCAGATGCAACAGAAATTTTGCGGATTGGTCAATCCGTTCGCGAGATGTGGCAGTTTGGAGGTAAGAAACGCTTGAGAAACTCAAAATTTTCGCAGTTCTGATGCTCGAAACGAATAACTAGAACGGCCTAGGGGAAAAGTACGCATACCGTTGTAATCGGGCGAGATTATACTTTCAGATGCAACAGAAATTTTGCGGATTGGTCAATCCGTTCGCGAGATGTGGCAGTTTGGAGGTAAGAAACGCTTGAGAAACTCAAAATTTTCGCGGTTCTGATGCTCGAAACGAATAACAAGAACGGCCTAGGGGAAAAGTACCCACACCGTTGTAATCGGGCGAGTTTCTACTTTCAGATGCAACAGAAATTTTGCGGATTGGTCAATCTGTTCGCGAGATATGGCAGTTTGGAGGTAAGAAACGCTTGAGAAACTCAAAATTTTCGCAGTTCTGATGCTCGACAAGCATAACTAGAACGGCCTAGGGGAAAAGTACGCATAGTGTTGTAATCGGGCGAGTTTCTACTTTCAGATGCAACAGAAATTTTGCGGATTGGTCAATCCGTTCGCGAGATATGGCAGTTTGGAGGTAAGCAACGCTTGAGAAACTCAAAATTTTCGCAGTTCTGTTTCTCGAAACGAATAACTAGAACGGGCTAGGGGAAAAGTACGCATACAGTTGTAATCGGGCGAATTTCTACTTTCAGATGCAACAGAAATTTTGCGGATTGGTCAATCCGTTCGCGAGATATGGCAGTTTGGATGTAAGAAACGCTCGAGAAACTCAAAATTTTCGCAGTTCTGATGCTCGAAACGAATAACTAGAACGGCCTAGGGGAAAAGTACGCACACCGTTGTAATCGGGCTTCTTTCTACTTTCAGATGCAACAGAAATTTTGCGGATTGGTCAATCCGTTCGCGAGATATGGCAGTTTGGAGGTAAGAAACGCTTGAGAAACTCAAAATTTTCACAGTTCTGATGCTCGAAACGAATAACTAGAACGGCCTAGGGTAAAAGTACGCACACCGTTGTAATCGGGCGAGTTTCTACTTTCAAATGCAACAGAAATTTTGCGGATTGGTCAATCCGTTCGCGAGATATGGCAGTTTGGAAGTAAGAAACGCTTGAGAAACTCAAAATTTTCGCGGTTCTAATGCTCGAAACGAATAACAAGAACGGCCTAGGGGAAAAGTACGCACACCGCTGTAATCGGGCGAGTCTCTACCTTCAGATGCAACAGAAATTTTGCGGATTGGTCAATCCGTTCGCGAGATATGGCAGTTTGGAAGTAAGAAACGCTTGAGAAACTCAAAATTTTCGCAGTTCTGATGCTCGACAAGCATAACTAGAACGGCCTAGGGGAAAAGTACGCACACCGTTGTAATCGGGCGAGTTTCTACTTTCAGATGCAACAGAAATTTTGCGGATTCGTCAATCCGTTCGCGAGATATGGCAGTTTGGAGGTAAGCAACGCTTGAGAAACTCAAAATTTTCGCAGTTCTGTTGCTCGAAACGAATAACTAGAACGGGCTAGGGGAAAAGTACGCATACAGTTGTAATCGGGCGAATTTCTACTATCAGATGCAACAGAAATTTTGCGGATTGGTCAATCCGTTCGCGAGATATGGCAGTTTGGATGTAAGAAACGCTCGAGAAACTCAAAATTCTCGCAGTTCTGATGCTCGAAACGAATAACTAGAACGGCCTAGGGGAAAAGTACGCACACCGTTGTAATCGGGGAAGTTTCTACTTTCAGATGCAACAGAAATTTTGCGGATTGGTCAATCCGTTCGCGAGATATGGCAGTTTGGAGGTAAGAAACGCTCGAGAAACTCAAAATTTTCGCAGTTCTGATGCTCGACAAGCATAACTAGAACGGCCTAGGGGAAAAGTACGCATACCAATCGGGCGAGTTTCTACTTTCAGATGCAACAGAAATTTTGCGGATTGGTCAATCCGTTCGCGAGATATGGCAGTTTGGAGGTAAGAAACGCTCGAGAAACTCAAAATTTTCGCAGTTCTGATGCTCGACAAGCATAACTAGAACGGCCTAGGGGAAAAGTACGCATACCGTTGTAATCGGGCGAGTTTCTACTTTCGGATGCAACAGAAATTTTGCGGATTGGTCAATCCGTTCGCCAGATATGGCAGGTTGGAGGTAAGAAACGCTTGAGAAACTCAAAATTTTCGCAGTTCTGATGCTCGAAACGAATAACTAGAACGGGCTAGGGGAAAAGTACGCATACAGTTGTAATCGGGCGAATTTCTACTTTCAGATGCAACAGAAATTTTGCGGATTGGTCAATCCGTTCGCGAGATATGGCAGTTTGGATGTAAGAAACGCTCGAGAAACTCAAAATTCTCGCAGTTCTGATGCTCGAAACGAATAACTAGAACGGCCTAGGGGAAAAGTACGCACACCGTTGTAATCGGGGAAGTTTCTACTTTCAGATGCAACAGAAATTTTGCGGATTGGTCAATCCGTTAGCGAGATATGGCAGTTTGGAAGTAAGAAACGCTTGAGAAACTTAAAATTTTCGCAGTTCTGATGCTCGAAACGAATAACTAGAACGGCCTAGGGGAAAAGTACGCATACCGTTGTAATCGGGCGACTTTTTACTTTCAGATGCAACAGAAATTTTGCGGATTGGTCAATCCGTTCGCCAGATATGGCAGTTTGGAGGTAAGAAACGCTTGAGAAACTCAAAATTTTCGCAGTTCTGTTGCTCGAAACGAATAACTAGAACGGGCTAGGGGAAAAGTACGCATACAGTTGTAATCGGGCGAGTTTCTACTTTCAGATGCAACAGAAATTTTGCGGATTGGTCAATCCGTTCGCGAGATATGGCAGTTTGGATGTAAGAAACGCTTGAGAAACTCAAAATTTTCGCGGTTCTGATGCTCGAAACGAATAACAAGAACGGCCTAGGGGAAAAGTACGCACACCGTTGTAATCGGGCGACTTTCTACTTTCAGATGCAACAGAAATTTTGCGGATTGGTCAATCCGTTCGCGAGATATGGCAGTTTCGAGGTAAGCAACGCTTGAGAAACTCAAAATTTTCGCAGTTCTGTTGCTCGAAACGAATGACTAGAACGGGCTAGGGGAAAAGTACGCATACAGTTGTAATCGGGCGAATTTCTACTTTCAGATGCAACAGAAAATTTGCGGATTGGTCAATCCGTTCGCGAGATATGGCAGTTTGGATGTAAGAAACGCTCGAGAAACTCAAAATTTTCGCAGTTCTGATGCTCGAAACGAATAACTAGAACGGCCTAGGGGAAAAGTACGCACACCGTTGTAATCGGGCGACTTTCTACTTTCAGATGCAACAGAAATTTTGCGGATTGGTCAATCCGTTCGCGAGATATGGCAGTTTGGAGGTAAGAAACGCTTGAGAAACTCAAAATTTTCGCGGTTCTGATGCTCGAAACGAATAACAAGAACGGCCTAGGGGAAAAGTACGCACACCGTTGTAATCGGGCGAGTCTCTACCTTCAGATGCAACAGAAATTTTGCGGATTGGTCAATCCGTTCGCGAGATGTGGCAGTTTGGAGGTAAGAAACGCTTGAGAAACTCAAAATTTTCGCAGTTCTGATGCTCGAAACGAATAACTAGAACGGCCTAGGGGAAAAGTACGCATACCGTTGTAATCGGGCGAGATTATACTTTCAGATGCAACAGAAATTTTGCGGATTGGTCAATCCGTTCGCGAGATGTGGCAGTTTGGAGGTAAGAAACGCTTGAGAAACTCAAAATTTTCGCGGTTCTGATGCTCGAAACGAATAACAAGAACGGCCTAGGGGAAAAGTACCCACACCGTTGTAATCGGGCGAGTTTCTACTTTCAGATGCAACAGAAATTTTGCGGATTGGTCAATCTGTTCGCGAGATATGGCAGTTTGGAGGTAAGAAACGCTTGAGAAACTCAAAATTTTCGCAGTTCTGATGCTCGACAAGCATAACTAGAACGGCCTAGGGGAAAAGTACGCATAGTGTTGTAATCGGGCGAGTTTCTACTTTCAGATGCAACAGAAATTTTGCGGATTGGTCAATCCGTTCGCGAGATATGGCAGTTTGGAGGTAAGCAACGCTTGAGAAACTCAAAATTTTCGCAGTTCTGTTTCTCGAAACGAATAACTAGAACGGGCTAGGGGAAAAGTACGCATACAGTTGTAATCGGGCGAATTTCTACTTTCAGATGCAACAGAAATTTTGCGGATTGGTCAATCCGTTCGCGAGATATGGCAGTTTGGATGTAAGAAACGCTCGAGAAACTCAAAATTTTCGCAGTTCTGATGCTCGAAACGAATAACTAGAACGGCCTAGGGGAAAAGTACGCACACCGTTGTAATCGGGCTTCTTTCTACTTTCAGATGCAACAGAAATTTTGCGGATTGGTCAATCCGTTCGCGAGATATGGCAGTTTGGAGATAAGAAACGCTTGAGAAACTCAAAATTTTCACAGTTCTGATGCTCGAAACGAATAACTAGAACGGCCTAGGGTAAAAGTACGCATACCGTTGTAATCGGGCGAGTTTCTACTTTCAAATGCAACAGAAATTTTGCGGATTGGTCAATCCGTTCGCGAGATATGGCAGTTTGGAAGTAAGAAACGCTTGAGAAACTCAAAATTTTCGCGGTTCTAATGCTCGAAACGAATAACAAGAACGGCCTAGGGGAAAAGTACGCACACCGCTGTAATCGGGCGAGTCTCTACCTTCAGATGCAACAGAAATTTTGCGGATTGGTCAATCCGTTCGCGAGATATGGCAGTTTGGAAGTAAGAAACGCTTGAGAAACTCAAAATTTTCGCAGTTCTGATGCTCGACAAGCATAACTAGAACGGCCTAGGGGAAAAGTACGCACACCGTTGTAATCGGGCGAGTTTCTACTTTCAGATGCAACAGAAATTTTGCGGATTCGTCAATCCGTTCGCGAGATATGGCAGTTTGGAGGTAAGCAACGCTTGAGAAACTCAAAATTTTCGCAGTTCTGTTGCTCGAAACGAATAACTAGAACGGGCTAGGGGAAAAGTACGCATACAGTTGTAATCGGGCGAATTTCTACTATCAGATGCAACAGAAATTTTGCGGATTGGTCAATCCGTTCGCGAGATATGGCAGTTTGGATGTAAGAAACGCTCGAGAAACTCAAAATTCTCGCAGTTCTGATGCTCGAAACGAATAACTAGAACGGCCTAGGGGAAAAGTACGCACACCGTTGTAATCGGGGAAGTTTCTACTTTCAGATGCAACAGAAATTTTGCGGATTGGTCAATCCGTTCGCGAGATATGGCAGTTTGGAGGTAAGAAACGCTCGAGAAACTCAAAATTTTCGCAGTTCTGATGCTCGACAAGCATAACTAGAACGGCCTAGGGGAAAAGTACGCATACCAATCGGGCGAGTTTCTACTTTCAGATGCAACAGAAATTTTGCGGATTGGTCAATCCGTTCGCGAGATATGGCAGTTTGGAGGTAAGAAACGCTCGAGAAACTCAAAATTTTCGCAGTTCTGATGCTCGACAAGCATAACTAGAACGGCCTAGGGGAAAAGTACGCATACCGTTGTAATCGGGCGAGTTTCTACTTTCGGATGCAACAGAAATTTTGCGGATTGGTCAATCCGTTCGCGAGATATGGCAGTTTGGAGGTAAGCAACGCTTGAGAAACTCAAAATTTTCGCAGTTCTGTTGCTCGAAACGAATAACTAGAACGGGCTAGGGGAAAAGTACGCATACAGTTGTAATCGGGCGAATTTCTACTATCAGATGCAACAGAAATTTTGCGGATTGGTCAATCCGTTCGCGAGATATGGCAGTTTGGATGTAAGAAACGCTCGAGAAACTCAAAATTCTCGCAGTTCTGATGCTCGAAACGAATAACTAGAACGGCCTAGGGGAAAAGTACGCACACCGTTGTAATCGGGGAAGTTTCTACTTTCAGATGCAACAGAAATTTTGCGGATTGGTCAATCCGTTCGCGAGATATGGCAGTTTGGAGGTAAGAAACGCTCGAGAAACTCAAAATTTTCGCAGTTCTGATGCTCGACAAGCATAACTAGAACGGCCTAGGGGAAAAGTACGCATACCAATCGGGCGAGTTTCTACTTTCAGATGCAACAGAAATTTTGCGGATTGGTCAATCCGTTCGCGAGATATGGCAGTTTGGAGGTAAGAAACGCTCGAGAAACTCAAAATTTTCGCAGTTCTGATGCTCGACAAGCATAACTAGAACGGCCTAGGGGAAAAGTACGCATACCGTTGTAATCGGGCGAGTTTCTACTTTCGGATGCAACAGAAATTTTGCGGATTGGTCAATCCGTTCGCGAGATATGGCAGTTTGGAGGTAAGCAACGCTTGAGAAACTCAAAATTTTCGCAGTTCTGTTTCTCGAAACGAATAACTAGAACGGGCTAGGGGAAAAGTACGCATACAGTTGTAATCGGGCGAATTTCTACTTTCAGATGCAACAGAAATTTTGCGGATTGGTCAATCCGTTCGCGAGATATGGCAGTTTGGATGTAAGAAACGCTCGAGAAACTCAAAATTCTCGCAGTTCTGATGCTCGAAACGAATAACTAGAACGGCCTAGGGGAAAAGTACGCACACCGTTGTAATCGGGGAAGTTTCTACTTTCAGATGCAACAGAAATTTTGCGGATTGGTCGATCCGTTCGCGAGATATGGCAGTTTGTAGGTGAGAAACGCTTGAGAAACTCAAAATTTTCGCAGTTCTGATGCTCGAAACGAATAACTAGAACGGCCTAGGGGAAAAGTACGCATACCGTTGTAATCGGGCGAGTTTCTACCTTCAGATGCAACAGAAATTTTGCGGATTGGTCAATCCGTTCGCGAGATATGGCAGTTTGGAAGTAAGAAACGCTTGAGAAACTCAAAATTTTCGCAGTTCTGATGCACGAAACGAATAACTAGAACGGCCTAGGGGAAAAGTACGCATAGTGTTGTAATCGGGCGAGTTTCTACTTTCAGATGCAACAGAAATTTTGCGGATTGGTCAATCCGTTCGCGAGATATGGCAGTTTGGATGTAAGAAACGCTCGAGAAACTCAAAATTCTCGCAGTTCTGATGCTCGAAACGAATAACTAGAACGGCCTAGGGGAAAAGTACGCACACCGTTGTAATCGGGGAAGTTTCTACTTTCAGATGCAACAGAAATTTTGCGGATTGGTCAATCCGTTAGCGAGATATGGCAGTTTGTAGGTGAGAAACGCTTGAGAAACTCAAAATTTTCGCAGTTCTGATGCTCGAAACGAATAACTAGAACGGCCTAGGGGAAAAGTACGCATACCGTTGTAATCGGGCGAGTTTCTACCTTCAGATGCAACAGAAATTTTGCGGATTGGTCAATCCGTTCGCGAGATATGGCAGTTTGGAAGTAAGAAACGCTTGAGAAACTTAAAATTTTCGCAGTTCTGATGCTCGAAACGAATAACTAGAACGGCCTAGGGGAAAAGTACGCATACCGTTGTAATCGGGCGACTTTTTACTTTCAGATGCAACAGAAATTTTGCGGATTGGTCAATCCGTTCGCCAGATATGGCAGTTTGGAGGTAAGAAACGCTTGAGAAACTCAAAATTTTCGCAGTTCTGTTGCTCGAAACGAATAACTAGAACGGGCTAGGGGAAAAGTACGCATACAGTTGTAATCGGGCGAGTTTCTACTTTCAGATGCAACAGAAATTTTGCGGATTGGTCAATCCGTTCGCGAGATATGGCAGTTTGGATGTAAGAAACGCTTGAGAAACTCAAAATTTTCGCGGTTCTGATGCTCGAAACGAATAACAAGAACGGTCTAGGGGAAAAGTACGCACACCGTTGTAATCGGGCGAGTTTCTACTTTCAGATGCAACAGAAATTTTGCGGATTGGTCAATCCGTTCGCGAGATATGGCAGTTTGGAGGTAAGCAACGCTTGAGAAACTCAAAATTTTCGCAGTTCTGTTGCTCGAAACGAATAACTAGAAGGGGCTAGGGGAAAAGTACGCATACAGTTGTAATCGGGCGAGTTTCTACTTTCAGATGCATCAGAAATTTTGCGGATTGGACAATCCGTTCGCGAGATGTGGCAGTCTGTACGTGAGAAACGCTTGAGAAACTCAAAATTTTCGCAGTTGTGATGCTCGAAACGAATAACTAGATCGGCCTAGGGGAAAAGTACGCATACCGTTGTAATCGGGCGAGTTTCTACCTTCAGATGCCACAGAAATGTTGCGGATTGGTCAATCCGTTCGCGAGATATGGCAGTTTGGAAGTAAGAAACGCTTGAGAAACTCAAAATTTTCGCAGTTCTGATGCTCGAAACGAATAACTAGAACGGCCTAGGGGAAAAGTACGCATAGTGTTGTAATCGGGCTAGTTTCTACTTTCAGATGCAACAGAAATTTTGCGGATTGGTCAATCCGTTCGCGAGATATGGCAGTTTGGAGGTAAGAAACGCTCGAGAAACTCAAAATTTTCGCAGTTCTGATGCTCGACAAGCATAACTAGAACGGCCTAGGGGAAAAGTACGCACACCGTTGTAATCGGGCGAGTTTCTACTTTCAGATGCAACAGAAATTTTGCGGATTGGTCAATCCGTTCGCGAGATATGGCAGTTTGGAGGTAAGCAACGCTTGAGAAACTCAAAATTTTCACAGTTCTGTTGCTCGAAACGAATAACTAGGACGGGCTAGGGGAAACGTACGCATACCGTTGTAATCGGGCGAGTTTCTACTTTCAGATGCATCAGAAATTTTGCGGATTGGTCAATCCGTTCGCGAGATATGGCAGTTTGGAGGTACGAAACGCTTGAGAAACTCAAAATTTTCGCAGTTCTGATGCTCGAAACGAATAACTAGAACCGCCTAGGGGAAAAGTACGCATACCGTTGTAATCGGGCGAGTTTCTACATTCAGATGCAACAGAAATTTTGCGGATTGGTCAATCCGTTCGCGAGATATGGCAGTTTGGACGTAACAACGCTTGAGAAACTCAAAATTTTCGCAGTTCTGTTGCTCGAAACGAATAACTAGAACGGGCTAGGGGAAAAGTACGCATACAGTTGTAATCGGGCGAGTTTCTACTTTCAGATGCAACAGAAATTTTGCGGATTCGTCAAACCGTTCGCGAGATATGGCAGTTTGGAAGTAAGAAACGCTTGAGAAACTAAAAATTTTCACAGTTCTGATGCTCGAAACGAATAACTAGAACGGCCTAGGGGAAAAGTACGCAAACCGTTGTAATCGGACGAGTTTCTACTTTCAGATGCAACAAAAATTTTGCGGATTGGAAAATCCGTTCGCGAGATATGGCAGTTTGGAGGTAAGAAACGGTTGAGAAACTCAAAATTTGCACAGTTCTGATGCTCGAAACGAATAACGAGAATGGCCCAGGGGAAAAGCACACATACCGTTTCAATTGGGCGAGTTTCTACTTTCAGATGCAACAGAAATTTTGCGGATTGGTCTATCCGTTCGCGAGATATGGCAGTTTGGAGGTAAGAAACGGTTGAGAAACTCAAAATTTGCACAGTTCTGATGCTCGAAACGAATAACTAGAATGGCCCAGGGGAAAAGTACTCATACCGTTGTAATCGGGCGAGTATCTACTTTCAGATGCAACAGTAATTTTTCGGATTGGTCAATCCGTTCGCGAGATGTGGCAGTTTGTAGGTGAGAAACGCTCGAGAAAGTCAAAATTTTCGCAGTTCTGATGCTCGACAAGCATAACCAGAACGGCCTAGGGGAAAAGTACGCATACCGTTGTAATCGGGCGAGTTTCTACCTTCAGATGCAACAGAAATTTTGCGGATTGGTCAATCCGTTCGCGAGATATGGCAGTTTGGAAGTAAGAAACGCTTGAGAAACTCAAAATTTTCGCAGTTCTGGTGCTCGAAACGAATAACTAGAAAGGCCTAGGGGAAAAGTACGCACACCGTTGTAATCGGGCGAGTTTCTACTTTCAGATGCAACAGAAATTTTGCGGATTGGTCATTCCGTTCGCGAGATATGGCAGTTTGGAGGTAAGCAACGCTTGAGAAACTCAAAATTTTCGCAGTTCTGCTGCTCGAAACGAATAACTAGAACGGGCTAGGGGAAAAGTACGCATAAAATTGTAATCGGGCGAGTTTCTACTTTCAGATGCATCAGAAATTTTGCGGATTGGTCAATCTGCTCGCGAGATATGGCAGTTTGTAGGTGAGAAACGCTTGAGAAACTCAAAATTTTCGCAGTTCTGATGCTCGAAACGAATAACATGAACGGCCTAGGGGAAAAGTACGCATACCGTTGTAATCGGGCGAGTTTCTACCTTCAGAAGCAACAGAAATTTTGCGGATTGGTCAATCCGTTCGCGAGATATGGCAGTTTGGAAGTAAGAAACGCTGGAGAAACTCAAAATTTTCGCAGTTCTGATGCTCGAAACGAATAACTAGAACGGCCTAGGGGAAAAGTACGCATAGTGTTGTAATCGGGCGAGTTTCTACTTTCAGATGCAACAGAAATTTTGGGGATTGGTGAATACGTTCGCGAGATATGGCAGTTTGGAGGTAAGAAACGCTCGAGAAACTCAAAATTTTCGCAGTTCTGATGCTCGACAAGCATAACTAGAACGGCCTAGGGGAAAAGTACGCACACCGTTGTAATCGGGCGAGTTTCTACTTTCAGATGCAACAGAAATTTTGCGGATTGGTCAATCCGTTCGCGAGATATGGCAGTTTGGATGTATGCAACGCTTGAGAAACTCAAAATTTTCGCAGTTCTGATGCTCGACAAGCATAACTAGAACGGCCTAGGGGAAAAGTACGCACACCGTTGTAATCGGGCGAGTTTCTACTTTCAGATGCAACAGAAATTTTGCGGATTGGTCAATCCGTTCGCGAGATATGGCAGTTTGGAGGTAAGCAACGCTTGAGAAACTCAAAATTTTCGCAGTTCTGTTGCTCGAAACGAATAACTAGAACGGTTTAGGGGAAAAGTACGCATACCGTTGTAATCGGGCGAGTTTCTACCTTCAGATGCAACAGAAATTTTGCGGATTGGTCAATCCGTTCGCGAGATATGGCAGTTTGGAAGTAAGAAACGCTTGAGAAACTCAAAATTTTCACAGTTCTGATGCTCGAAACGAATAACCAGAACGGCCTAGGGGAAAAGTACGCATACTGTTGTAATCGGGCGAGTTTCTACTTTCAGATGCATCAGAAATTTTGCGGATTGGTCAATCCGTTCGGGAGATATGGCAGTTTGGAGGTACGAAACGCTTGAGAAACTCAAAATTTTCGCAGTTCTGATGCTCGAAACGAATAACTAGAACCGCCTAGGGGAAAAGTACGCATACCGTTGTAATCGGGCGAGTTTCTACCTTCAGATGCAACAGAAATTTTGCGGATTGGTCAATCCGTTCGCGAGATATGGCAGTTTGGACGTAACAACGCTGGAGAAACTCAAAATTTTCGCAGTTCTGTTGCTCGAAACGAATAACTAGAACGGGCTAGGGGAAAAGTACGCATACCGCTGTAATCGGGCGAGTATCTACCTTCAGATGCAACAGAAATTTTGCGGATTGGAAAATCCGTTCGCGAGATATGGCAGTTTGGAGGTAAGAAACGGTTGAGAAACTCAAAATTTGCACAGTTCTGATGCTCGAAACGAATAACGAGAATGGCCCAGGGGAAAAGCACACATACCGTTTCAATTGGGCGAGTTTCTACTTTCAGATGCAACAGAAATTTTGCGGATTGGTCTATCCGTTCGCGAGATATGGCAGTTTGGAGGTAAGAAACGGTTGAGAAACTCAAAATTTGCACAGTTCTGATGCTCGAAACGAATAACTAGAATGGCCCAGGGGAAAAGTACTCATACCGTTGTAATCGGGCGAGTATCTACTTTCAGATGCAACAGTAATTTTTCGGATTGGTCAATCCGTTCGCGAGATGTGGCAGTTTGTAGGTGAGAAACGCTCGAGAAAGTCAAAATTTTCGCAGTTCTGATGCTCGACAAGCATAACCAGAACGGCCTAGGGGAAAAGTACGCATACCGTTGTAATCGGGCGAGTTTCTACCTTCAGATGCAACAGAAATTTTGCGGATTGGTCAATCCGTTCGCGAGATATGGCAGTTTGGAAGTAAGAAACGCTTGAGAAACTCAAAATTTTCGCAGTTCTGGTGCTCGAAACGAATAACTAGAAAGGCCTAGGGGAAAAGTACGCACACCGTTGTAATCGGGCGAGTTTCTACTTTCAGATGCAACAGAAATTTTGCGGATTGGTCATTCCGTTCGCGAGATATGGCAGTTTGGAGGTAAGCAACGCTTGAGAAACTCAAAATTTTCGCAGTTCTGTTGCTCGAAACGAATAACTAGAACGGGCTAGGGGAAAAGTACGCATAAAATTGTAATCGGGCGAGTTTCTACTTTCAGATGCATCAGAAATTTTGCGGATTGGTCAATCTGCTCGCGAGATATGGCAGTTTGTAGGTGAGAAACGCTTGAGAAACTCAAAATTTTCGCAGTTCTGATGCTCGAAACGAATAACATGAACGGCCTAGGGGAAAAGTACGCATACCGTTGTAATCGGGCGAGTTTCTACCTTCAGAAGCAACAGAAATTTTGCGGATTGGTCAATCCGTTCGCGAGATATGGCAGTTTGGAAGTAAGAAACGCTTGAGAAACTCAAAATTTTCGCAGTTCTGATGCTCGAAACGAATAACTAGAACGGCCTAGGGGAAAAGTACGCATAGTGTTGTAATCGGGCGAGTTTCTACTTTCAGATGCAACAGAAATTTTGGGGATTGGTCAATCCGTTCGCGAGATATGGCAGTTTGGAGGTAAGAAACGCTCGAGAAACTCAAAATTTTCGCAGTTCTGATGCTCGACAAGCATATCTAGAACGGCCTAGGGGAAAAGTACGCACACCGTTGTAATCGGGCGAGTTTCTACTTTCAGATGCAACAGAAATTTTGCGGATTGGTCAATCCGTTCGCGAGATATGGCAGTTTGGATGTATGCAACGCTTGAGAAACTCAAAATTTTCGCAGTTCTGATGCTCGACAAGCATAACTAGAACGGCCTAGGGGAAAAGTACGCACACCGTTGTAATCGGGCGAGTTTCTACTTTCAGATGCAACATAAATTTTGCGGATTGGTCAATCCGTTCGCGAGATATGGCAGTTTGGAGGTAAGCAACGCTTGAGAAACTCAAAATTTTCGCAGTTCTGTTGCTCGAAACGAATAACTAGAACGGTTTAGGGGAAAAGTACGCATACCGTTGTAATCGGGCGAGTTTCTACCTTCAGATGCAACAGAAATTTTGCGGATTGGTCAATCCGTTCGCGAGATATGGCAGTTTGGAAGTAAGAAACGCTTGAGAAACTCAAAATTTTCACAGTTCTGATGCTCGAAACGAATAACCAGAACGGCCTAGGGGAAAAGTACGCATACTGTTGTAATCGGGCGAGTTTCTACTTTCAGATGCATCAGAAATTTTGCGGATTGGTCAATCCGTTCGGGAGATATGGCAGTTTGGAGGTACGAAACGCTTGAGAAACTCAAAATTTTCGCAGTTCTGATGCTCGAAACGAATAACTAGAACCGCCTAGGGGAAAAGTACGCATACCGTTGTAATCGGGCGAGTTTCTACCTTCAGATGCAACAGAAATTTTGCGGATTGGTCAATCCGTTCGCGAGATATGGCAGTTTGGACGTAACAACGCTTGAGAAACTCAAAATTTTCGCAGTTCTGTTGCTCGAAACGAATAACTAGAACGGGCTAGGGGAAAAGTACGCATACAGTTGTAATCGGGCGAGTTTCTACTTTCAGATGCAACAGAAATTTTGCGGATTCGTCAAACCGTTCGCGAGATATGGCAGTTTGGAAGTAAGAAACGCTTGAGAAACTAAAAATTTTCACAGTTCTGATGCTCGAAACGAATAACTAGAACGGCCTAGGGGAAAAGTACGCATACCGTTGTAATCGGACGAGTTTCTACTTTCAGATGCAACAGAAATTTTGCGGATTGGAAAATCCGTTCGCGAGATATGGCAGTTTGGAGGTAAGAAACGGTTGAGAAACTCAAAATTTGCACAGTTCTGATGCTCGAAACGAATAACGAGAATGGCCCAGGGGAAAAGCACACATACCGTTTCAATTGGGCGAGTTTCTACTTTCAGATGCAACAGAAATTTTGCGGATTGGTCAATCCGTTCGCGAGATATGGCAGTTTGGATGTAAGCAACGCTTGAGAAACTCAAAATTTTCGCAGTTCTGTTGCTCGATACGAATAACTAGAACGGGCTAGGGGAAAAGTACGCATACAGTTGTAATCGGGCGAGTTTCTACTTTCAGATGCATCAGAAATTTTGCGGATTGGACAATCCGTTCGCGAGATGTGGCAGTTTGTAGGTGAGAAACGCTTGAGAAACTCAAAATTTTCGCAGTTCTGATGCTCGAAACGAATAACTAGAACGGCCTAGGGGAAAAGTACGCATACCGTTATAATCGGGCGAGTTTCTACCTTCAGATGCAACAGAAATTTTGCGGATTGGTCAATCCGTTCGGGAGATATGGCAGTTTGGAAGTAAGAAACGCTTGAGAAACTCAAAATTTTCGCAGTTCTGATGCTCGAAACGAATAACTAGAACGGCCTAGGGGAAAAGTACGCATAGTGTTGTAATCGGGCGAGTTTCTACTTTCAGATGCAACAGAAATTTTGCGGATTGGTCAATCCGTTCGCGAGATATGGCAGTTTGGAGGTAAGAAACGCTCGAGAAACTCAAAATTTTCGCAGTACTGATGCTCGACAAGCATAACTAGAACGGCCTAGGGCAAAAGTACGCACACCGTTGTAATCGGGCGAGTTTCTACTTTCAGATGCAACAGAAATTTTGCGGATTGGTCAATCCGTTCGCGAGATATGGCAGTTCGGAGGTAAGAAACGGTTGAGAAACTCAAAATTTTCACAGTTCTGATGCTCGAAACGAATAACCAGAACGGCCTAGGGGAAACGTACGCATACCGTTGTAATCGGGCGAGTTTCTACTTTCAGATGCATCAGAAATTTTGCGGATTGGTCAATCCGTTCGCGAGATATGGCAGTTTGGAAGTAAGAAACGCTTGAGAAACTCAAAATTTTCGCAGTTCTGATGCTCGAAACGAATAACTAGAACGGCCTAGGGGAAAAGTACGCATACTGTTGTAATCGGGCGAGTTTCAACTTTCAGATGCAACAGAAATTTTGCGGATTGGTCAATCCGTTCGCGAGATATGGCAGTTTGGAGGTAAGAAACGCTCGAGAAACTCAAAATTTTCGCCGTTCTGATGCTCGACAAGCATAACTAGAACGGCCTAGGGGAAAAGTACGCACACCGTTGTAATCGGGCGAGCTTCTACTTTCAGATGCAACAGAAATTTTGCGGATTGGTCAATCCGTTCGCGAGATATGGCAGTTTGGAGGTAAGCAACGCTTGGGAAACTCAAAATTTTCGCAGTTCTGGTGCTCGAAACGAATAACTAGAACGGCCTAGGGGAAAAGTACGCACACCGTTGTAATCGGGCGAGTTTCTACTTTCAGATGCAACAGAAATTTTGCGGATTGGTCATTCCGTTCGCGAGATATGGCAGTTTGGAGGTAAGCAACGCTTGAGAAACTCAAAATTTTCGCAGTTCTGTTGCTCGAAACGAATAACTAGAACGGCCTAGGGGAAAAGTACGCATACCGTTGTAATCGGACGAGTTTCTACTTTCAGATGCAACAGAAATTTTGCGGATTGGAAAATCCGTTCGCGAGATATGGCAGTTTGGAGGTAAGAAACGGTTGAGAAACTCTAAATTTGCACAGTTCTGATGCTCGAAACGAATAACTAGAATGGCCCAGGGGAAAAGCACACATACCGTTGTAATCGGGCGAGTATCTACTTTCAGATGCAACAGAAATTTTGCGGATTGGTCAATCCGTTCGCGAGATATGGCAGTTTGGAGGTAAGAAACGCTCGAGAAACTCAAAATTTTCGCGGTTCTGATGCTCGAAACGAATAACAAGAACGGCCTAGGGGAAAAGTACGCACACCGTTGTAATCGGGCGAGTTTCTACTTTCAGATGCAACAGAAATTTTGAGGATTGGTCAATCCGTTCGCGAGATATGGCAGTTTGGAGGTAAGCAACGCTTGAGAAACTCAAAATTTTCGCAGTTCTGTTGCTCGAAACGAATAACTAGAACGGGCTAGGGGAAAAGTACGCATAAAATTGTAATCGGGCGAGTTTCTACTTTCAGATGCATCAGAAATTTTGCGGATTGGTCAATCCTCTCGCGAGATATGGCAGTTTGTAGGTGAGAAACGCTTGAGAAACTCAAAATTTTCGCAGTTCTGATGCTCGAAACGAATAACAAGAACGGCCTAGGGGAAAAGTACGCATACCGTTGTAATCGGGCGAGTTTCTACCCTCAGATGCAACAGAAATTTTGCGGATTGGTCAATCCGTTCGCGAGATATGGCAGTTTGGAAGTAAGAAACGCTTGAGAAACTCAAAATTTTCGCAGTTCTGATGCTCGAAACGAATAACTAGAACGGCCTAGGGGAAAAGTACGCATAGTGTTGTAATCGGGCGAGTTTCTACTTTCAGATGCAACAGAAATTTTGGGGATTGGTCAATCTGTTCGCGAGATATGGCAGTTTGGAGGTAAGAAACGCTCGAGAAACTCAAAATTTTCGCAGTTCTGATGCTCGACAAGCATAACTAGAACGGCCTAGGGGAAAAGTACGCACACCGTTGTAATCGGGCGAGTTTCTACTTTCAGATGCAACAGAAATTTTGCGGATTGGTCAATCCGTTCGCGAGATATGGCAGTTTGGATGTAAGCAACGCTTGAGAAACTCAAAATTTTCGCAGTTCTGATGCTCGACAAGCATAACTAGAACGGCCTAGGGGAAAAGTACGCACACCGTTGTAATCGGGCGAGTTTCTACTTTCAGATGCAACAGAAATTTTGCGGATTGGTCAATCCGTTCGCGAGATATGGCAGTTTGGAGGTAAGCAACGCTTGAGAAACTCAAAATTTTCGCAGTTCTGTTGCTCGAAACGAATAACTAGAACGGTTTAGGGGAAAAGTACGCATACCGTTGTAATCGGGCGAGTTTCTACCTTCAGATGCAACAGAAATTTTGCGGATTGGTCAATCCGTTCGCGAGATATGGCAGTTTGGAAGTAAGAAACGCTTGAGAAACTCAAAATTTTCACACATCTGATGCTCGAAACGAATAACCAGAACGGCCTAGGGGAAAAGTACGCATACAGTTGTAATCGGGCGAGTTTCTACTTTCAGATGCATCAGAAATTTTGCGGATTGGACAATTCGTTCGCGGGATGCGGCAGTTTGTAGGTGAGAAACGCTTGAGAAACTCAAAATTTTCGCAGTTCTGTTGCTCGAAACGAATAACTAGAACGGGCTAGGGGAAAAGTACGCATACCGTTGTAATCGGGCGAGTTTCTACTTTCAGATGCAACAGAAATTTTGCGGATTGGTCACTCCGCTCGCGAGATATGGCAGTTTGGAGGTAAGAAACGTTTGAGAAACTCAAAATTTTCGCGGTTCTGATGCTCGAAACGAATAACAAGAACGGCCTAGGGGAAAAGTACGCACACCGTTGTAATCGGGTGAGTTTCTACTTTCAGATGCAACAGAAATTTTGCGGATTGGTCAATCCGTTCGCGAGATATGGCAGTTTGGATGTAAGCAACGCTTGAGAAACTCAAAATTTTCGCAGTTCTGTTGCTCGAAACGAATAACTAGAACGGGCTAGGGGAAAAGTACGCATACCGTTGTAATCGGGCGAGTTTCTACTTTCAGATGCAACAGAAATTTTGCGGATTGGTCACTCCGCTCGCGAGATATGGCAGTTTGGAGGTAAGAAACGTTTGAGAAACTCAAAATTTTCGCGGTTCTGATGCTCGAAACGAATAACAAGAACGGCCTGGGGGAAAAGTACGCACACCGTTGTAATCGGGTGAGTTTCTACTTTCAGATGCAACAGAAATTTTGCGGATTGGTCAATCCGTTCGGGAGATATGGCAGTTTGGAAGTAAGAAACGCTTGAGAAACTCAAAATTTTCGCAGTTCTGATGCTCGAAACGAATAACTAGAATGGCCCAGGGGATAAGTACTCATACCGTTGTAATCGGGCGAGTATCTACTTTCAGATGCAACAGGAATTTTGCGGATTGGTCAATCCGTTCGCGAGATATGGCAGTTTGGAGGTAAGAAACGCTCGAGAAACTCAAAATTTTCGCAGTTCTGATGCTCGACAAGCATAACTAGAACGGCCTAGGGGAAGAGTACGCATACCGTTGTAATCGGGCGAGTTTCTACTTTCAGATGCAACAGAAATTTTGCGGATTGGTCAATCCGTTCGCGAGATATGGCAGTTTGGATGTAGGAAACGCTTGAGAAACTCAAACTTTTCGCGGTTCTGATACTCGAAACGAATAACAAGAACTGCCTAGGGGAAAAGTACGCACACCGTTGTAATCGGGCGAGTTTCTACTTTCAGAAGCAACAGAAATTTTGCGGATTGGTCAATCCGTTCGCGAGATATGGCAGTTTGGAGGTAAGCAACGCTTGAGAAACTCAAAATTTTCGCAGTTCTGATGCTCGAAACGAATAACTAGAACGGCCTAGGGGAAAAGTACGCATACCGTTGTAATCGGACGAGTTTCTACTTTCAGATGCAACAGAAATTTTGCGGATTGGTCAATCCGTTCGCGAGATATGGCAGTTTGGAGGTAAGAAACGCTCGAGAAACTCAAAATTTTCGCAGTTCTGATGCTCGACAAGCATAACTAGAACGGCCTAGGGGAAAAGTACGCACACCGTTGTAATCGGGCGAGTTTCTACTTTCAGATGCAACAGAAATTTTGCGGATTGGTCAATCCGTTCGCGAGATATGGCAGTTTGGAGGTAAGCAACGCTTGAGAAACTCAAAATTTTCGCAGTTCTGTTGCTCGACAAGCATAACTAGAACGGCCTAGGGGAAAAGTACGCATACCGTTGTAATCGGGCGAGTTTCTACTTTCAGATGCAACAGAAATTTTGCGGATTGGTCAATCCGTTCGCGAGATATGGCAGTTTGGAGGTAAGAAACGCTTGAGAAACTCAAAATTTTCGCAGTTCTGATGCTCGAAACGAATAACTAGAATGGCCCAGGGGAAAAGTACTCATACCGTTGTAATCGGGCGAGTATCTACTTACAGATGCAACAGAAATTTTTGCGGATTGGAAAATCCGTTCGCGAGATATGGCAGTTTGGAGGTAAGAAACGGTTGAGAAACTCAAAATTTGCACAGTTCTGATGCACGAAACGAATAACTAGAATGGCCCAGGGGAAAAGCACACATACCGTTTCAATTGGGCGAGTTTCTACTTTCAGATGCAACAGAAATTTTGCCGATTGGTCTATCCGTTCGCGAGATGTGGCAGTTTGGAGGTAAGAAACGGTTGAGAAACTCAAAATTTGCACAGTTCTGATGCTCGAAACGAATAACTAGAATGGCCCAGGGGAAAAGTACTCATACCGTTGTAATCGGGCGAGTATCTACTTTCAGATGCAACAGGAATTTTGCGGATTGGTCAATCCGTTCGCGAGATATGGCAGTTTGGAGGTAAGAAACGCTCGAGAAACTCAAAATTTTCGCAGTTCTGATGCTCGACAAGCATAACTAGAACGGCCTAGGGGAAAAGTACGCACACCGTTGTAATCGGGCGAGTTTCTACTTTCAGATGCAACAGAAATTTTGCGGATTGGTCAATCCGTTCGCGAGATATGGCAGTTTGGAAGTAAGAAACGCTTGAGAAACTCAAAATTTTCGCAGTTCTGATGCTCGAAACGAATAACTAGAATGGCCCGGGGGAAAAGTACTCATACCGTTGTAATCGGGCGAGTTTCTACTTTCAGATGCAACAGAAATTTTGCGGTTGGTCAACCCGTTCGCGATATATGGCAGTTTGGATGTAAGAAACGCTCGAGAAACTCAAAATTTTCACACATCTGATGCTCGAAACGAATAACCAGAACGGCCTACGGCAAAAGTACGCACACCGTTGTAATCGGGCGAGTTTCTACTTTCAGATGCAACAGAAATTTTGCGGATTGGTCAATCCGTTCGCGAGATATGGCAGTTCGGAGGTAAGAAACGGTTGAGAAACTCAAAATTTTCACAGTTCTGATGCTCGAAACGAATAACCAGAACGGCCTAGGGGAAACGTACGCATACCGTTGTAATCGGGCGAGTTTCTACTTTCAGATGCATCAGAAATTTTGCGGATTGGTCAATCCGTTCGCGAGATATGGCAGTTTGGAAGTAAGAAACGCTTGAGAAACTCAAAATTTTCGCAGTTCTGATGCTCGAAACGAATAACTAGAACGGCCTAGGGGAAAAGTACGCATACTGTTGTAATCGGGCGAGTTTCTACTTTCAGATGCAACAGAAATTTTGAGGATTGGTCAATCCGTTCGCGAGATATGGCAGTTTGGAGGTAAGAAACGCTCGAGAAACTCAAAATTTTCGCCGTTCTGATGCTCGACAAGCATAACTAGAACGGCCTAGGGGAAAAGTACGCACACCGTTGTAATCGGGCGAGTTTCTACTTTCAGATGCAACAGAAATTTTGCGGATTGGTCAATCCGTTCGCGAGATATGGCAGTTTGGAGGTAAGCAACGCTTGAGAAACTCAAAATTTTCGCAGTTCTGATGCTCGAAACGAATAACTAGAACGGCCTAGGGGAAAAGTACGCATACCGTTGTAATCGGACGAGTTTCTACTTTCAGATGCAACAGAAATTTTGCGGATTGGTCAATCCGTTCGCGAGATATGGCAGTTTGGAGGTAAGAAACGCTCGAGAAACTCAAAATTTTCGCAGTTCTGATGCTCGAAACGAATAACTAGAACCGCCTAGGGGAAAAGTACGCATACCGTTGTAATCGGGCGAGTTTCTACCTTCAGATGCAACAGAAATTTTGCGGATTGGTCAATCCGTTCGCGAGATATGGCAGTTTGGACGTAACAACGCTTGAGAAACTCAAAATTTTCGCAGTTCTGTTGCTCGAAACGAATAACTAGAACGGGCTAGGGGAAAAGTACGCATACAGTTGTAATCGGGCGAGTTTCTACTTTCAGATGCAACAGAAATTTTGCGGATTCGTCAAACCGTTCGCGAGATATGGCAGTTTGGAAGTAAGAAACGCTTGAGAAACTAAAAATTTTCACAGTTCTGATGCTCGAAACGAATAACTAGAACGGCCTAGGGGAAAAGTACGCATACCGTTGTAATCGGACGAGTTTCTACTTTCAGATGCAACAGAAATTTTGCGGATTGGAAAATCCGTTCGCGAGATATGGCAGTTTGGAGGTAAGAAACGGTTGAGAAACTCAAAATTTGCACAGTTCTGATGCTCGAAACGAATAACGAGAATGGCCCAGGGGAAAAGCACACATACCGTTTCAATTGGGCGAGTTTCTACTTTCAGATGCAACAGAAATTTTGCGGATTGGTCAATCCGTTCGCGAGATATGGCAGTTTGGATGTAAGCAACGCTTGAGAAACTCAAAATTTTCGCAGTTCTGTTGCTCGATACGAATAACTAGAACGGGCTAGGGGAAAAGTACGCATACAGTTGTAATCGGGCGAGTTTCTACTTTCAGATGCATCAGAAATTTTGCGGATTGGACAATCCGTTCGCGAGATGTGGCAGTTTGTAGGTGAGAAACGCTTGAGAAACTCAAAATTTTCGCAGTTCTGATGCTCGAAACGAATAACTAGAACGGCCTAGGGGAAAAGTACGCATACCGTTATAATCGGGCGAGTTTCTACCTTCAGATGCAACAGAAATTTTGCGGATTGGTCAATCCGTTCGGGAGATATGGCAGTTTGGAAGTAAGAAACGCTTGAGAAACTCAAAATTTTCGCAGTTCTGATGCTCGAAACGAATAACTAGAACGGCCTAGGGGAAAAGTACGCATAGTGTTGTAATCGGGCGAGTTTCTACTTTCAGATGCAACAGAAATTTTGCGGATTGGTCAATCCGTTCGCGAGATATGGCAGTTTGGAGGTAAGAAACGCTCGAGAAACTCAAAATTTTCGCAGTACTGATGCTCGACAAGCATAACTAGAACGGCCTAGGGCAAAAGTACGCACACCGTTGTAATCGGGCGAGTTTCTACTTTCAGATGCAACAGAAATTTTGCGGATTGGTCAATCCGTTCGCGAGATATGGCAGTTCGGAGGTAAGAAACGGTTGAGAAACTCAAAATTTTCACAGTTCTGATGCTCGAAACGAATAACCAGAACGGCCTAGGGGAAACGTACGCATACCGTTGTAATCGGGCGAGTTTCTACTTTCAGATGCATCAGAAATTTTGCGGATTGGTCAATCCGTTCGCGAGATATGGCAGTTTGGAAGTAAGAAACGCTTGAGAAACTCAAAATTTTCGCAGTTCTGATGCTCGAAACGAATAACTAGAACGGCCTAGGGGAAAAGTACGCATACTGTTGTAATCGGGCGAGTTTCAACTTTCAGATGCAACAGAAATTTTGCGGATTGGTCAATCCGTTCGCGAGATATGGCAGTTTGGAGGTAACAAACGCTCGAGAAACTCAAAATTTTCGCCGTTCTGATGCTCGACAAGCATAACTATAACGGCCTAGGGGAAAAGTACGCACACCGTTGTAATCGGGCGAGCTTCTACTTTCAGATGCAACAGAAATTTTGCGGATTGGTCAATCCGTTCGCGAGATATGGCAGTTTGGAGGTAAGCAACGCTTGGGAAACTCAAAATTTTCGCAGTTCTGGTGCTCGAAACGAATAACTAGAACGGCCTAGGGGAAAAGTACGCACACCGTTGTAATCGGGCGAGTTTCTACTTTCAGATGCAACAGAAATTTTGCGGATTGGTCATTCCGTTCGCGAGATATGGCAGTTTGGAGGTAAGCAACGCTTGAGAAACTCAAAATTTTCGCAGTTCTGTTGCTCGAAACGAATAACTAGAACGGCCTAGGGGAAAAGTACGCATACCGTTGTAATCGGACGAGTTTCTACTTTCAGATGCAACAGAAATTTTGCGGATTGGAAAATCCGTTCGCGAGATATGGCAGTTTGGAGGTAAGAAACGGTTGAGAAACTCTAAATTTGCACAGTTCTGATGCTCGAAACGAATAACTAGAATGGCCCAGGGGAAAAGCACACATACCGTTGTAATCGGGCGAGTATCTACTTTCAGATGCAACAGAAATTTTGCGGATTGGTCAATCCGTTCGCGAGATATGGCAGTTTGGAGGTAAGAAACGCTCGAGAAACTCAAAATTTTCGCGGTTCTGATGCTCGAAACGAATAACAAGAACGGCCTAGGGGAAAAGTACGCACGCCGTTGTAATCGGGCGAGTTTCTACTTTCAGATGCAACAGAAATTTTGAGGATTGGTCAATCCGTTCGCGAGATATGGCAGTTTGGAGGTAAGCAACGCTTGAGAAACTCAAAATTTTCGCAGTTCTGTTGCTCGAAACGAATAACTAGAACGGGCTAGGGGAAAAGTACGCATAAAATTGTAATCGGGCGAGTTTCTACTTTCAGATGCATCAGAAATTTTGCGGATTGGTCAATCCTCTCGCGAGATATGGCAGTTTGTAGGTGAGAAACGCTTGAGAAACTCAAAATTTTCGCAGTTCTGATGCTCGAAACGAATAACAAGAACGGCCTAGGGGAAAAGTACGCATACCGTTGTAATCGGGCGAGTTTCTACCCTCAGATGCAACAGAAATTTTGCGGATTGGTCAATCCGTTCGCGAGATATGGCAGTTTGGAAGTAAGAAACGCTTGAGAAACTCAAAATTTTCGCAGTTCTGATGCTCGAAACGAATAACTAGAACGGCCTAGGGGAAAAGTACGCATAGTGTTGTAATCGGGCGAGTTTCTACTTTCAGATGCAACAGAAATTTTGGGGATTGGTCAATCTGTTCGCGAGATATGGCAGTTTGGAGGTAAGAAACGCTCGAGAAACTCAAAATTTTCGCAGTTCTGATGCTCGACAAGCATAACTAGAACGGCCTAGGGGAAAAGTACGCACACCGTTGTAATCGGGCGAGTTTCTACTTTCAGATGCAACAGAAATTTTGCGGATTGGTCAATCCGTTCGCGAGATATGGCAGTTTGGATGTAAGCAACGCTTGAGAAACTCAAAATTTTCGCAGTTCTGATGCTCGACAAGCATAACTAGAACGGCCTAGGGGAAAAGTACGCACACCGTTGTAATCGGGCGAGTTTCTACTTTCAGATGCAACAGAAATTTTGCGGATTGGTCAATCCGTTCGCGAGATATGGCAGTTTGGAGGTAAGCAACGCTTGAGAAACTCAAAATTTTCGCAGTTCTGTTGCTCGAAACGAATAACTAGAACGGTTTAGGGGAAAAGTACGCATACCGTTGTAATCGGGCGAGTTTCTACCTTCAGATGCAACAGAAATTTTGCGGATTGGTCAATCCGTTCGCGAGATATGGCAGTTTGGAAGTAAGAAACGCTTGAGAAACTCAAAATTTTCACACATCTGATGCTCGAAACGAATAACCAGAACGGCCTAGGGGAAAAGTACGCATACAGTTGTAATCGGGCGAGTTTCTACTTTCAGATGCATCAGAAATTTTGCGGATTGGACAATTCGTTCGCGGGATGCGGCAGTTTGTAGGTGAGAAACGCTTGAGAAACTCAAAATTTTCGCAGTTCTGTTGCTCGAAACGAATAACTAGAACGGGCTAGGGGAAAAGTACGCATACCGTTGTAATCGGGCGAGTTTCTACTTTCAGATGCAACAGAAATTTTGCGGATTGGTCACTCCGCTCGCGAGATATGGCAGTTTGGAGGTAAGAAACGTTTGAGAAACTCAAAATTTTCGCGGTTCTGATGCTCGAAACGAATAACAAGAACGGCCTAGGGGAAAAGTACGCACACCGTTGTAATCGGGTGAGTTTCTACTTTCAGATGCAACAGAAATTTTGCGGATTGGTCAATCCGTTCGCGAGATATGGCAGTTTGGATGTAAGCAACGCTTGAGAAACTCAAAATTTTCGCAGTTCTGTTGCTCGAAACGAATAACTAGAACGGGCTAGGGGAAAAGTACGCATACCGTTGTAATCGGGCGAGTTTCTACTTTCAGATGCAACAGAAATTTTGCGGATTGGTCACTCCGCTCGCGAGATATGGCAGTTTGGAGGTAAGAAACGTTTGAGAAACTCAAAATTTTCGCGGTTCTGATGCTCGAAACGAATAACAAGAACGGCCTGGGGGAAAAGTACGCACACCGTTGTAATCGGGTGAGTTTCTACTTTCAGATGCAACAGAAATTTTGCGGATTGGTCAATCCGTTCGGGAGATATGGCAGTTTGGAAGTAAGAAACGCTTGAGAAACTCAAAATTTTCGCAGTTCTGATGCTCGAAACGAATAACTAGAATGGCCCAGGGGATAAGTACTCATACCGTTGTAATCGGGCGAGTATCTACTTTCAGATGCAACAGGAATTTTGCGGATTGGTCAATCCGTTCGCGAGATATGGCAGTTTGGAGGTAAGAAACGCTCGAGAAACTCAAAATTTTCGCAGTTCTGATGCTCGACAAGCATAACTAGAACGGCCTAGGGGAAGAGTACGCATACCGTTGTAATCGGGCGAGTTTCTACTTTCAGATGCAACAGAAATTTTGCGGATTGGTCAATCCGTTCGCGAGATATGGCAGTTTGGATGTAGGAAACGCTTGAGAAACTCAAACTTTTCGCGGTTCTGATACTCGAAACGAATAACAAGAACTGCCTAGGGGAAAAGTACGCACACCGTTGTAATCGGGCGAGTTTCTACTTTCAGAAGCAACAGAAATTTTGCGGATTGGTCAATCCGTTCGCGAGATATGGCAGTTTGGAGGTAAGCAACGCTTGAGAAACTCAAAATTTTCGCAGTTCTGATGCTCGAAACGAATAACTAGAACGGCCTAGGGGAAAAGTACGCATACCGTTGTAATCGGACGAGTTTCTACTTTCAGATGCAACAGAAATTTTGCGGATTGGTCAATCCGTTCGCGAGATATGGCAGTTTGGAGGTAAGAAACGCTCGAGAAACTCAAAATTTTCGCAGTTCTGATGCTCGACAAGCATAACTAGAACGGCCTAGGGGAAAAGTACGCACACCGTTGTAATCGGGCGAGTTTCTACTTTCAGATGCAACAGAAATTTTGCGGATTGGTCAATCCGTTCGCGAGATATGGCAGTTTGGAGGTAAGCAACGCTTGAGAAACTCAAAATTTTCGCAGTTCTGTTGCTCGACAAGCATAACTAGAACGGCCTAGGGGAAAAGTACGCATACCGTTGTAATCGGGCGAGTTTCTACTTTCAGATGCAACAGAAATTTTGCGGATTGGTCAATCCGTTCGCGAGATATGGCAGTTTGGAGGTAAGAAACGCTTGAGAAACTCAAAATTTTCGCAGTTCTGATGCTCGAAACGAATAACTAGAATGGCCCAGGGGAAAAGTACTCATACCGTTGTAATCGGGCGAGTATCTACTTACAGATGCAACAGAAATTTTTGCGGATTGGAAAATCCGTTCGCGAGATATGGCAGTTTGGAGGTAAGAAACGGTTGAGAAACTCAAAATTTGCACAGTTCTGATGCACGAAACGAATAACTAGAATGGCCCAGGGGAAAAGCACACATACCGTTTCAATTGGGCGAGTTTCTACTTTCAGATGCAACAGAAATTTTGCCGATTGGTCTATCCGTTCGCGAGATGTGGCAGTTTGGAGGTAAGAAACGGTTGAGAAACTCAAAATTTGCACAGTTCTGATGCTCGAAACGAATAACTAGAATGGCCCAGGGGAAAAGTACTCATACCGTTGTAATCGGGCGAGTATCTACTTTCAGATGCAACAGGAATTTTGCGGATTGGTCAATCCGTTCGCGAGATATGGCAGTTTGGAGGTAAGAAACGCTCGAGAAACTCAAAATTTTCGCAGTTCTGATGCTCGACAAGCATAACTAGAACGGCCTAGGGGAAAAGTACGCACACCGTTGTAATCGGGCGAGTTTCTACTTTCAGATGCAACAGAAATTTTGCGGATTGGTCAATCCGTTCGCGAGATATGGCAGTTTGGAAGTAAGAAACGCTTGAGAAACTCAAAATTTTCGCAGTTCTGATGCTCGAAACGAATAACTAGAATGGCCCAGGGGAAAAGTACTCATACCGTTGTAATCGGGCGAGTTTCTACTTTCAGATGCAACAGAAATTTTGCGGTTGGTCAACCCGTTCGCGATATATGGCAGTTTGGAGGTAAGAAACGCTCGAGAAACTCAAAATTTTCACACATCTGATGCTCGAAACGAATAACCAGAACGGCCTACGGCAAAAGTACGCACACCGTTGTAATCGGGCGAGTTTCTACTTTCAGATGCAACAGAAATTTTGCGGATTGGTCAATCCGTTCGCGAGATATGGCAGTTCGGAGGTAAGAAACGGTTGAGAAACTCAAAATTTTCACAGTTCTGATGCTCGAAACGAATAACCAGAACGGCCTAGGGGAAACGTACGCATACCGTTGTAATCGGGCGAGTTTCTACTTTCAGATGCATCAGAAATTTTGCGGATTGGACAATCCGTTCGCGAGATATGGCAGTTTGGAAGTAAGAAACGCTTGAGAAACTCAAAATTTTCGCAGTTCTGATGCTCGAAACGAATAACTAGAACGGCCTAGGGGAAAAGTACGCATACTGTTGTAATCGGGCGAGTTTCTACTTTCAGATGCAACAGAAATTTTGCGGATTGGTCAATCCGTTCGCGAGATATGGCAGTTTGGAGGTAAGAAACGCTCGAGAAACTCAAAATTTTCGCCGTTCTGATGCTCGACAAGCATAACTAGAACGGCCTAGGGGAAAAGTACGCACACCGTTGTAATCGGGCGAGTTTCTACTTTCAGATGCAACAGAAATTTTGCGGATTGGTCAATCCGTTCGCGAGATATGGCAGTTTGGAGGTAAGCAACGCTTGAGAAACTCAAAATTTTCGCAGTTCTGATGCTCGAAACGAATAACTAGAACGGCCTAGGGGAAAAGTACGCATACCGTTGTAATCGGACGAGTTTCTACTTTCAGATGCAACAGAAATTTTGCGGATTGGTCAATCCGTTCGCGAGATATGGCAGTTTGGAGGTAAGAAACGCTCGAGAAACTCAAAATTTTCGCAGTTCTGATGCTCGACAAGCATAACTAGAACGGCCTAGGGGCAAAGTACGCACACCGTTGTAATCGGGCGAGTTTCTACTTTCAGATGCAACAGAAATTTTGCGGATTGGTCAATCCGTTCGCGAGATATGGCAGTTTGGAGGTAAGCAACGCTTGAGAAACTCAAAATTTTCGAAGTTCTGTTGCTCGAAACGAATAACTAGAACGGGCTAGGGGAAAAGTACGCATACAGTTGTAATCGGGCGAGTTTCTACTTTCAGATGCATCAGAAATTTTGCGGATTGGACAATCCGTTCGCGAGATGTGGCAGTTTGTAGGTGAGAAACGCTTGAGAAACTCAAAATTTTCGCAGTTCTGATGCTCGAAACGAATAACTAGAACGGCCTAGGGGAAAAGTACGCATACCGTTGTAATCGGGCGAGTTTCTACTTTCAGATGCAACAGAAATTTTGCGGATTGGTCAATCCGTTCGCGAGATATGGCAGTTTGGATGTAGGAAACGCTTGAGAAACTCAAACTTTTAGCGGTTCTGATACTCGAAACGAATAACAAGAACGGCCTACGGGAAAAGTACGCACACCGTTGTAATCGGGCGAGTTTCTACTTTCAGATGCAACAGAAATTTTGCGGATTGGTCAATCCGTTCGCGAGATATGGCAGTTTGGAGGTAAGCAACGCTTGAGAAACTCAAAATTTTCGCAGTTCTGATGCTCGAAACGAATAACTAGAACGGCCTAGGGGAAAAGTACGCATACCGTTGTAATCGGGCGAGTTTCTACTTTCAGATGCAACAGAAATTTTGCGGATTGGTCAATCCGTTCGCGAGATATGGCAGTTTGGAGGTAAGAAACGCTCGAGAAACTCAAAATTTTCGCAGTTCTGATGCTCGACAAGCATAACTAGAACGGCCTAGGGGAAAAGTACGCACACCGTTGTAATCGGGCGAGTTTCTACTTTCAGATGCAACAGAAATTTTGCGGATTGGTCAATCCGTTCGCGAGATATGGCAGTTTGGAGGTAAGAAACGCTTGAGAAACTCAAAATTTTCGAAGTTCTGATGCTCGAAACGAATAACTAGAATGGCCCAGGGGAAAAGTACTCATACCGTTGTAATCGGGCGAGTATCTACTTACAGATGCAACAGAAATTTTTGCGGATTTGAAAATCCGTTCGCGAGATATGGCAGTTTGGAGGTAAGAAACGGTTGAGAAACTCAAAATTTGCACATTTCTGATGCACGAAACGAATAACTAGAATGGCCCAGGGGAAAAGCACACATACCGTTTCAATTGGGCGAGTTTCTACTTTCAGATGCAACAGAAATTTTGCCGATTGGTCTATCCGTTCGCGAGATATGGCAGTTTGGAGGTAAGAAACGGTTTAGAAACTCAAAATTTGCACAGTTCTGATGCTCGAAACGAATAACTAGAATGGCCCAGGGGAAAAGTACTCATACCGTTGTAATCGGGCGAGTATCTACTTTCAGATGCAACAGGAATTTTGCGGATTGGTCAATCCGTTCGCGAGATATGGCAGTTTGGAGGTAAGAAACGCTCGAGAAACTCAAAATTTTCGCAGTTCTGATGCTCGACAAGCATAACTAGAACGGCCTAGGGGAAAAGTACGCATACCGTTGTAATCGGGCGAGTTTCTACTTTCAGATGCAACAGAAATTTTGCGGATTGGTCAATCCGTTCGCGAGAAATGGCAGTTTGGATGTAGGAAACGCTTGAGAAACTCAAACTTTTCGCGGTTCTGATACTCGAAACGAATAACAAGAACTGCCTAGGGGAAAAGTACGCACACCGTTGTAATCGGGCGAGTTTCTACTTTCAGAAGCAACAGAAATTTTGCGGATTGGTCAATCCGTTCGCGAGATATGGCAGTTTGGAGGTAAGCAACGCTTGAGAAACTCAAAATTTTCGCAGTTCTGATGCTCGAAACGAATAACTAGAACGGCCTAGGGGAAAAGTACGCATACCGTTGTAATCGGACGAGTTTCTACTTTCAGATGCAACAGAAATTTTGCGGATTGGTCAATCCGTTCGCGAGATATGGCAGTTTGGAGGTAAGAAACGCTCGAGAAACTCAAAATTTTCGCAGTTCTGATGCTCGACAAGCATAACTAGAACGGCCTAGGGGAAAAGTACGCACACCGTTGTAATCGGGCGAGTTTCTACTTTCAGATGCAACAGAAATTTTGCGGATTGGTCAATCCGTTCGCGAGATATGGCAGTTTGGAGGTAAGCAACGCTTGAGAAACTCAAAATTTTCGCAGTTCTGTTGCTCGACAAGCATAACTAGAACGGCCTAGGGGAAAAGTACGCATACCGTTGTAATCGGGCGAGTTTCTACTTTCAGATGCAACAGAAATTTTGCGGATTGGTCAATGCGTTCGCGAGATATGGCAGTTTGGAGGTAAGAAACGCTTGAGAAACTCAAAATTTTCGCAGTTCTGATGCTCGAAACGAATAACTAGAATGGCCCAGGGGAAAAGTACTCATACCGTTGTAATCGGGCGAGTATCTACTTACAGATGCAACAGAAATTTTTGCGGATTGGAAAATCCGTTCGCGAGATATGGCAGTTTGGAGGTAAGAAACGGTTGAGAAACTCAAAATTTGCACAGTTCTGATGCTCGACAAGCATAACTAGAACGGCCTAGGGGAAAAGTACGCACACCGTTGTAATCGGGCGAGTTTCTACTTTCAGATGCAACAGAAATTTTGCGGATTGGTCAATCCGTTCGCGAGATATGGCAGTTTGGAAGTAAGAAACGCTTGAGAAACTCAAAATTTTCGCAGTTCTGATGCTCGAAACGAATAACTAGAATGGCCCAGGGGAAAAGTACTCATACCGTTGTAATCGGGCGAGTATCTACTTTCAGATGCAACAGAAATTTTGCGGATTGGTCAATCCGTTCGCGAGATATGGCAGTTTGGAGGTAAGAAACGCTCGAGAAACTCAAAATTTTCGCAGTTCTGATGCTCTACAAGTATAACTAGCACGGCCTAGGGGAAAAGTACGCATACAGTTGTAATCGTGCGAGTTTCTACTTTCAGATGCAACAGAAATTTTGCGGATTGGTCAATCCGTTCGCGAGATATGGCAGTTTGGAAGTACGAAACGCTTGAGAAACTCAAAATTTTCGCAGTTCTGATGCTCGAAACGAATAACTAGAACGGCCTAGGGGAAAAGTACGCATACCGTTGTAATCGGGCGAGTTTCTACCTTCAGATGCAACAGAAATTTTGCGGATTGGTCAATCCGTTCGCGAGATATGGCAGTTTGGAAGTAAGAAACGCTTGAGAAACTCAAAATTTTCGCAGTTCTGATGCTCGAAACGAATAACTAGAACGGCCTAGGGGAAAAGTAAGCATAGTGTTGTAATCGGGCGAGTTTCTACTTTCAGATGCAACAGAAATTTTGCGGATTGGAAAATCCGTCCGCGAGATATGGCAGTTTGGAGGTAAGAAACGGTTGAGAAACTCAAAATTTGCACAGTTCGGATGCTCGAAACGAATAACTAGAATGGCCCAGGGGAAAAGCACACATACCGTTTCAATTGGGCGAGTTTCTACTTTCAGATGCAACAGAAATTTTGCGGATTGGTCTATCCGTTCGCGAGATATGGCAGTTTGGAGGTAAGAAACGGTTGAGAAATTCAAAATTTGCACAGTTCTGATGCTCGAAAAGAATAACTAGAATGGCCCAGGGGAAAAGTACTCATACCGTTGTAATCGGGCAAGTATCTACTTTCAGATGCAACAGAAATTTTGCGGATTGGTCAATCCGTTCGCGAGATATGGCAGTTTGGAGGTAAGAAACGCTCGAGAAACTCAAAATTTTCGCAGTTCTGATGCTCGACAAGCATAACTAGAACGGCCTAGGGGAAAAGTACGCATACAGTTGTAATCGGGCGAGTTTCTACTTTCAGATGCAACAGAAATTTTGCGGATTGGTCAATCCGTTCGCGAGATATGGCAGTTTGGAGGTAAGAAACGGTTGAGAAACTCAAAATTTGCACAGTTCTGATGCTCGAAACGAATAACTAGAATGGCCCAGGGGAAAAGCACGCATACCGTTTCAATTGGGCGAGTTTCTACTTTCAGATGCAACAGAAATTTTGCGGATTGGTCTATCCGTTCGCGAGATATGGCAGTTTGGAGGTAAGAAACGGTTGAGAAACTCAAAATTTGCACAGTTCTGATGCTCGAAAAGAATAACTAGAATGGCCCAGGGGAAAAGTACTCATACCGTTGTAATCGGGCGAGTATCTACTTTCAGATGCAACAGAAATTTTTCGGATTGGTCAATCCGTTCGCGAGATGTGGCAGTTTGTATGTGAGAAACGCTCGAGAAACTCAAAATTTTCGCAGTTCTGATGCTCGACAAGCATAACCAGAACGGCCTAGGGGAAAAGTACGCATACCGTTGTAATCGGGCGAGTTTCAACCTTCAGATGCAACAGAAATTTTGCGGATTGGTCAATCCGTTCGCGAGATATGGCAGTTTGGAAGTAAGAAACGCTTGAGAAACTCAAAATTTTCACAGTTCTGATGCTCGAAACGAATAACCAGAACGGCCTAGGGGAAAAGTACGCATACCGTTGTAATCGGACGAGTTTCTACTTTCAGATGCAACAGAAATTTTGCGGATTGGAAAATCCGTTCGCGAGATATGGCAGTTTGGAGGTAAGAAACGGTTGAGAAACTCAAAATTTGCACAGTTCTGATGCTCGAAACGAATAACGAGAATGGCCCAGGGGAAAAGCACACATACCGTTTCAATTGGGCGAGTTTCTACTTTCAGATGCAACAGAAATTTTGCGGATTGGTCTATCCGTTCGCGAGATATGGCAGTTTGGAGGTAAGAAACGGTTGAGAAACTCAAAATTTGCACAGTTCTGATGCTCGAAACGAATAACTAGAATGGCCCAGGGGAAAAGTACTCATACCGTTGTAATCGGGCGAGTATCTACTTTCAGATGCAACAGAAATTTTTCGGATTGGTCAATCCGTTCGCGAGATGTGGCAGTTTGTAGGTGAGAAACGCTCGAGAAACTCAAAATTTTCGCAGTTCTGATGCTCGACAAGCATAACCAGAACGGCCTAGGGGAAAAGTACGCATAGTGTTGTAATCGGGCGAGTTTCTACTTTCAGATGCAACAGAAATTTTGCGGATTGGTCAATCCGTTCGCGAGATATGGCAGTTTGGATGTAAGCAACGCTTGAGAAACTCAAAATTTTCGCAGTTCTGTTGCTCGATACGAATAACTAGAACGGGCTAGGGGAAAAGTACGCATACAGTTGTAATCGGGCGAGTTTCCACTTTCAGATGCAACAGAAATTTTGCGGGTTGGTCAATCCGTTCGCGAGATATGGCAGTTTGGATGTAAGCAACGCTTGAGAAACTCAAAATTTTCGCAGTTCTGTTGCTCGAAACGAATAACTAGAACGGGCTAGGGGAAAAGTACGCATACAGTTGTAATCGGGCGAGTTTCTACTTTCAGATGCAACAGAAATTTTGCGGATTGGTCAATCCGTTCGCGAGATATGGCAGTTTGGAGGTAAGAAACGCTCGAGAAACTCAAAATTTTCGCCGTTCTGATGCTCGACAAGCATAACTAGAACGGCCTAGGGCAAAAGTACGCACACCGTTGTAATCGGGCGAGTTTCTACTTTCAGATGCAACAGAAATTTTGCGGATTGGTCAATCCGTTCGCGAGATATGGCAGTTCGGAGGTAAGAAACGGTTGAGAAACTCAAAATTTTCACAGTTCTGATGCTCGAAACGAATAACCAGAACGGCCTAGGGGAAACGTACGCATACCGTTGTAATCGGGCGAGTTTCTACTTTCAGATGCATCAGAAATTTTGCGGATTGGTCAATCCGTTCGCGAGATATGGCAGTTTGGAAGTAAGAAACGCTTGAGAAACTCAAAATTTTCGCAGTTCTGATGCTCGAAACGAATAACTAGAACGGCCTAGGGGAAAAGTACGCATACTGTTGTAATCGGGCGAGTTTCAACTTTCAGATGCAACAGAAATTTTGCGGATTGGTCAATCCGTTCGCGAGATATGGCAGTTTGGAGGTAAGAAACGGTTTAGAAACTCAAAATTTGCACAGTTCTGATGCTCGAAACGAATAACTAGAATGGCCCAGGGGAAAAGTACTCATACCGTTGTAATCGGGCGAGTATCTACTTTCAGATGCAACAGGAATTTTGCGGATTGGTCAATCCGTTCGCGAGATATGGCAGTTTGGAGGTAAGAAACGCTCGAGAAACTCAAAATTTTCGCAGTTCTGATGCTCGACAAGCATAACTAGAACGGCCTAGGGGAAAAGTACGCATACCGTTGTAATCGGGCGAGTTTCTACTTTCAGATGCAACAGAAATTTTGCGGATTGGTCAATCCGTTCGCGAGATATGGCAGTTTGGATGTAGGAAACGCTTGAGAAACTCAAACTTTTCGCGGTTCTGATACTCGAAACGAATAACAAGAACTGCCTAGGGGAAAAGTACGCACACCGTTGTAATCGGGCGAGTTTCTACTTTCAGAAGCAACAGAAATTTTGCGGATTGGTCAATCCGTTCGCGAGATATGGCAGTTTGGAGGTAAGCAACGCTTGAGAAACTCAAAATTTTCGCAGTTCTGATGCTCGAAACGAATAACTAGAACGGCCTAGGGGAAAAGTACGCATACCGTTGTAATCGGACGAGTTTCTACTTTCAGATGCAACAGAAATTTTGCGGATTGGTCAATCCGTTCGCGAGATATGGCAGTTTGGAGGTAAGAAACGCTCGAGAAACTCAAAATTTTCGCAGTTCTGATGCTCGACAAGCATAACTAGAACGGCCTAGGGGAAAAGTACGCACACCGTTGTAATCGGGCGAGTTTCTACTTTCAGATGCAACAGAAATTTTGCGGATTGGTCAATCCGTTCGCGAGATATGGCAGTTTGGAGGTAAGCAACGCTTGAGAAACTCAAAATTTTCGCAGTTCTGTTGCTCGACAAGCATAACAAGAACGGCCTAGGGGAAAAGTACGCATACCGTTGTAATCGGGCGAGTTTCTACTTTCAGATGCAACAGAAATTTTGCGGATTGGTCAATCCGTTCGCGAGATATGGCAGTTTGGAGGTAAGAAACGCTTGAGAAACTCAAAATTTTCGCAGTTCTGATGCTCGAAACGAATAACTAGAATGGCCCAGGGGAAAAGTACTCATACCGTTGTAATCGGGCGAGTATCTACTTACAGATGCAACAGAAATTTTTGCGGATTGGAAAATCCGTTCGCGAGATATGGCAGTTTGGAGGTAAGAAACGGTTGAGAAACTCAAAATTTGCACAGTTCTGATGCTCGACAAGCATAACTAGAACGGCCTAGGGGAAAAGTACGCACACCGTTGTAATCGGGCGAGTTTCTACTTTCAGATGCAACAGAAATTTTGCGGATTGGTCAATCCGTTCGCGAGATATGGCAGTTTGGAAGTAAGAAACGCTTGAGAAACTCAAAATTTTCGCAGTTCTGATGCTCGAAACGAATAACTAGAATGGCCCAGGGGAAAAGTACTCATACCGTTGTAATCGGGCGAGTATCTACTTTCAGATGCAACAGAAATTTTGCGGATTAGTCAATCCGTTCGCGAGATATGGCAGTTTGGAGGTAAGAAACGCTCGAGAAACTCAAAATTTTCGCAGTTCTGATGCTCTACAAGTATAACTAGCACGGCCTAGGGGAAAAGTACGCATACAGTTGTAATCGGGCGAGTTTCTACTTTCAGATGCAACAGAAATTTTGCGGATTGGTCAATCCGTTCGCGAGATATGGCAGTTTGGAGGTACGAAACGCTTGAGAAACTCAAAATTTTCGCAGTTCTGATGCTCGAAACGAATAACTAGAACGGCCTAGGGGAAAAGTACGCATACCGTTGTAATCGGGCGAGTTTCTACCTTCAGATGCAACAGAAATTTTGCGGATTGGTCAATCCGTTCGCGAGATATGGCAGTTTGGAAGTAAGAAACGCTTGAGAAACTCAAAATTTTCGCAGTTCTGATGCTCGAAACGAATAACTAGAACGGCCTAGGGGAAAAGTAAGCATAGTGTTGTAATCGGGCGAGTTTCTACTTTCAGATGCAACAGAAATTTTGCGGATTGGAAAATCCGTTCGCGAGATATGGCAGTTTGGAGGTAAGAAACGGTTGAGAAACTCAAAATTTGCACAGTTCGGATGCTCGAAACGAATAACTAGAATGGCCCAGGGGAAAAGCACACATACCGTTTCAATTGGGCGAGTTTCTACTTTCAGATGCAACAGAAATTTTGCGGATTGGTCTATCCGTTCGCGAGATATGGCAGTTTGGAGGTAAGAAACGGTTGAGAAATTCAAAATTTGCACAGTTCTGATGCTCGAAAAGAATAACTAGAATGGCCCAGGGGAAAAGTACTCATACCGTTGTAATCGGGCAAGTATCTACTTTCAGATGCAACAGAAATTTTGCGGATTGGTCAATCCGTTCGCGAGATATGGCAGTTTGGAGGTAAGAAACGCTCGAGAAACTCAAAATTTTCGCAGTTCTGATGCTCGACAAGCATAACTAGAACGGCCTAGGGGAAAAGTACGCATACAGTTGTAATCGGGCGAGTTTCTACTTTCAGATGCAACAGAAATTTTGCGGATTGGTCAATCCGTTCGCGAGATATGGCAGTTTGGAGGTAAGAAACGGTTGAGAAACTCAAAATTTGCACAGTTCTGATGCTCGAAACGAATAACTAGAATGGCCCAGGGGAAAAGCACGCATACCGTTTCAATTGGGCGAGTTTCTACTTTCAGATGCAACAGAAATTTTGCGGATTGGTCTATCCGTTCGCGAGATATGGCAGTTTGGAGGTAAGAAACGGTTGAGAAACTCAAAATTTGCACAGTTCTGATGCTCGAAAAGAATAACTAGAATGGCCCAGGGGAAAAGTACTCATACCGTTGTAATCGGGCGAGTATCTACTTTCAGATGCAACAGAAATTTTTCGGATTGGTCAATCCGTTCGCGAGATGTGGCAGTTTGTATGTGAGAAACGCTCGAGAAACTCAAAATTTTCGCAGTTCTGATGCTCGACAAGCATAACCAGAACGGCCTAGGGGAAAAGTACGCATACCGTTGTAATCGGGCGAGTTTCTACCTTCAGATGCAACAGAAATTTTGCGGATTGGTCAATCCGTTCGCGAGATATGGCAGTTTGGAAGTAAGAAACGCTTGAGAAACTCAAAATTTTCACAGTTCTGATGCTCGAAACGAATAACCAGAACGGCCTAGGGGAAAAGTACGCATACTGTTGTAATCGGGCGAGTTTCTACTTTCAGATGCATCAGAAATTTTGCGGATTGGTCAATCCGTTCGGGAGATATGGCAGTTTGGAGGTACGAAACCCTTGAGAAACTCAAAATTTTCGCAGTTCTGATGCTCGAAACGAATAACTAGAACCGCCTAGGGGAAAAGTACGCATACCGTTGTAATCGGGCGAGTTTCTACCTTCAGATGCAACAGAAATTTTGCGGATTGGTCAATCCGTTCGCGAGATATGGCAGTTTGGAAGTAAGAAACGCTTGAGAAACTCAAAATTTTCACAGTTCTGATGCTCGAAACGAATAACCAGAACGGCCTAGGGGAAAAGTACGCATACTGTTGTAATCGGGCGAGTTTCTACTTTCAGATGCATCAGAAATTTTGCGGATTGGTCAATCCGTTCGGGAGATATGGCAGTTTGGAGGTACGAAACCCTTGAGAAACTCAAAATTTTCGCAGTTCTGATGCTCGAAACGAATAACTAGAACCGCCTAGGGGAAAAGTACGCATACCGTTGTAATCGGGCGAGTTTCTACCTTCAGATGCAACAGAAATTTTGCGGATTGGTCAATCCGTTCGCGAGATATGGCAGTTTGGACGTAACAACGCTTGAGAAACTCAAAATTTTCGCAGTTCTGTTGCTCGAAACGAATAACTAGAACGGGCTAGGGGAAAAGTACGCATACAGTTGTAATCGGGCGAGTTTCTACTTTCAGATGCAACAGAAATTTTGCGGATTCGTCAAACCGTTCGCGAGATATGGCAGTTTGGAAGTAAGAAACGCTTGAGAAACTAAAAATTTTCACAGTTCTGATGCTCGAAACGAATAACTAGAACGGCCTAGGGGAAAAGTACGCATACCGTTGTAATCGGACGAGTTTCT
The DNA here is from genome assembly GCF_051014685.1 of Ptiloglossa arizonensis. Taxonomy (NCBI): domain Eukaryota; kingdom Metazoa; phylum Arthropoda; class Insecta; order Hymenoptera; family Colletidae; genus Ptiloglossa; species Ptiloglossa arizonensis. The sequence continues at coordinate 183,751 of NW_027478911.1, read as the reverse complement.
ACTTTCAGATGCAACAGAAATTTTGCGGATTGGAAAATCCGTTCGCGAGATATGGCAGTTTGGAGGTAAGAAACGGTTGAGAAACTCAAAATTTGCACAGTTCTGATGCTCGAAACGAATAACGAGAATGGCCCAGGGGAAAAGCACACATACCGTTTCAATTGGGCGAGTTTCTACTTTCAGATGCAACAGAAATTTTGCGGATTGGTCTATCCGTTCGCGAGATATGGCAGTTTGGAGGTAAGAAACGGTTGAGAAACTCAAAATTTGCACAGTTCTGATGCTCGAAACGAATAACTAGAATGGCCCAGGGGAAAAGTACTCATACCGTTGTAATCGGGCGAGTATCTACTTTCAGATGCAACAGAAATTTTTCGGATTGGTAAATCCGTTCGCGAGATGTGGCAGTTTGTAGGTGAGAAACGCTCGAGAAACTCAAAATTTTCGCAGTTCTGATGCTCGACAAGCATAACCAGAACGGCCTAGGGGAAAAGTACGCACACCGTTGTAATCGGGCGAGTTTCTACTTTCAGATGCAACAGAAATTTTGCGGATTGGTCAATCCGTTCGCGAGATATGGCAGTTTGGATGTAAGCAACGCTTGAGAAACTCAAAATTTTCGCAGTTCTGTTGCTCGATACGAATAACTAGAACGGGCTAGGGGAAAAGTACGCATACAGTTGTAATCGGGCGAGCTTCTACTTTCAGATGCATCAGAAATTTTGCGGATTGGACAATCCGTTCGCGAGATGTGGCAGTTTGTAGGTGAGAAACGCTTGAGAAACTCAAAATTTTCGCAGTTCTGATGCTCGAAACGAATAACTAGAACGGCCTAGGGGAAAAGTACGCATACCGTTATAATCGGGCGAGTTTCTACCTTCAGATGCAACAGAAATTTTGCGGATTGGTCAATCCGTTCGGGAGATATGGCAGTTTGGAAGTAAGAAACGCTTGAGAAACTCAAAATTTTCGCAGTTCTGATGCTCGAAACGAATAACTAGAACGGCCTAGGGGAAAAGTACGCATAGTGTTGTAATCGGGCGAGTTTCTACTTTCAGATGCAACAGAAATTTTGGGAATTGGTCAATCCGTTCGCGAGATATGGCAGTTTGGATGTAAGCAACGCTTGAGAAACTCAAAATTTTCGCAGTTCTGTTGCTCGATACGAATAACTAGAACGGGCTAGGGGAAAAGTACGCATACAGTTGTAATCGGGCGAGTTTCTACTTTCAGATGCAACAGAAATTTTGCGGGTTGGTCAATCCGTTCGCGAGATATGGCAGTTTGGATGTAAGCAACGCTTGAGAAACTCAAAATTTTCGCAGTTCTGTTGCTCGAAACGAATAACTAGAACGGGCTAGGGGAAAAGTACGCATACAGTTGTAATCGGGCGAGTTTCTACTTTCAGATGCAACAGAAATTTTGCGGATTGGTCAATCCGTTCGCGAGATATGGCAGTTTGGAGGTAAGAAACGCTCGAGAAACTCAAAATTTTCGCGGTTCTGATGCTCGAAACGAATAACAAGAACGGCCTAGGGGAAAAGTACGCACACCGTTGTAATCGGGCGAGTTTCTACTTTCAGATGCAACAGAAATTTTGCGGATTTGTCAATCCGTTCGCGAGATATGGCAGTTCGGAGGTAAGCAACGCTTGAGAAACTCAAAATTTTCGCAGTTCTGATGCTCGAAACGAATAACTAGAACCGCCTAGGGGAAAAGTACGCATACCGTTGTAATCGGGCGAGTTTCTACCTTCAGATGCAACAGAAATTTTGCGGATTGGTCAATCCGTTCGCGAGATATGGCAGTTTGGAAGTAAGAAACGCTTGAGAAACTCAAAATTTTCACAGTTCTGATGCTCGAAACGAATAACCAGAACGGCCTAGGGGAAAAGTACGCATACTGTTGTAATCGGGCGAGTTTCTACTTTCAGATGCATCAGAAATTTTGCGGATTGGTCAATCCGTTCGGGAGATATGGCAGTTTGGAGGTACGAAACCCTTGAGAAACTCAAAATTTTCGCAGTTCTGATGCTCGAAACGAATAACTAGAACCGCCTAGGGGAAAAGTACGCATACCGTTGTAATCGGGCGAGTTTCTACCTTCAGATGCAACAGAAATTTTGCGGATTGGTCAATCCGTTCGCGAGATATGGCAGTTTGGACGTAACAACGCTTGAGAAACTCAAAATTTTCGCAGTTCTGTTGCTCGAAACGAATAACTAGAACGGGCTAGGGGAAAAGTACGCATACAGTTGTAATCGGGCGAGTTTCTACTTTCAGATGCAACAGAAATTTTGCGGATTCGTCAAACCGTTCGCGAGATATGGCAGTTTGGAAGTAAGAAACGCTTGAGAAACTAAAAATTTTCACAGTTCTGATGCTCGAAACGAATAACTAGAACGGCCTAGGGGAAAAGTACGCATACCGTTGTAATCGGACGAGTTTCTACTTTCAGATGCAACAGAAATTTTGCGGATTGGAAAATCCGTTCGCGAGATATGGCAGTTTGGAGGTAAGAAACGGTTGAGAAACTCAAAATTTGCACAGTTCTGATGCTCGAAACGAATAACGAGAATGGCCCAGGGGAAAAGCACACATACCGTTTCAATTGGGCGAGTTTCTACTTTCAGATGCAACAGAAATTTTGCGGATTGGTCTATCCGTTCGCGAGATATGGCAGTTTGGAGGTAAGAAACGGTTGAGAAACTCAAAATTTGCACAGTTCTGATGCTCGAAACGAATAACTAGAATGGCCCAGGGGAAAAGTACTCATACCGTTGTAATCGGGCGAGTATCTACTTTCAGATGCAACAGAAATTTTTCGGATTGGTAAATCCGTTCGCGAGATGTGGCAGTTTGTAGGTGAGAAACGCTCGAGAAACTCAAAATTTTCGCAGTTCTGATGCTCGACAAGCATAACCAGAACGGCCTAGGGGAAAAGTACGCACACCGTTGTAATCGGGCGAGTTTCTACTTTCAGATGCAACAGAAATTTTGCGGATTGGTCAATCCGTTCGCGAGATATGGCAGTTTGGATGTAAGCAACGCTTGAGAAACTCAAAATTTTCGCAGTTCTGTTGCTCGATACGAATAACTAGAACGGGCTAGGGGAAAAGTACGCATACAGTTGTAATCGGGCGAGCTTCTACTTTCAGATGCATCAGAAATTTTGCGGATTGGACAATCCGTTCGCGAGATGTGGCAGTTTGTAGGTGAGAAACGCTTGAGAAACTCAAAATTTTCGCAGTTCTGATGCTCGAAACGAATAACTAGAACGGCCTAGGGGAAAAGTACGCATACCGTTATAATCGGGCGAGTTTCTACCTTCAGATGCAACAGAAATTTTGCGGATTGGTCAATCCGTTCGGGAGATATGGCAGTTTGGAAGTAAGAAACGCTTGAGAAACTCAAAATTTTCGCAGTTCTGATGCTCGAAACGAATAACTAGAACGGCCTAGGGGAAAAGTACGCATAGTGTTGTAATCGGGCGAGTTTCTACTTTCAGATGCAACAGAAATTTTGGGAATTGGTCAATCCGTTCGCGAGATATGGCAGTTTGGATGTAAGCAACGCTTGAGAAACTCAAAATTTTCGCAGTTCTGTTGCTCGATACGAATAACTAGAACGGGCTAGGGGAAAAGTACGCATACAGTTGTAATCGGGCGAGTTTCTACTTTCAGATGCAACAGAAATTTTGCGGGTTGGTCAATCCGTTCGCGAGATATGGCAGTTTGGATGTAAGCAACGCTTGAGAAACTCAAAATTTTCGCAGTTCTGTTGCTCGAAACGAATAACTAGAACGGGCTAGGGGAAAAGTACGCATACAGTTGTAATCGGGCGAGTTTCTACTTTCAGATGCAACAGAAATTTTGCGGATTGGTCAATCCGTTCGCGAGATATGGCAGTTTGGAGGTAAGAAACGCTCGAGAAACTCAAAATTTTCGCCGTTCTGATGCTCGACAAGCATAACTAGAACGGCCTAGGGCAAAAGTACGCACACCGTTGTAATCGGGCGAGTTTCTACTTTCAGATGCAACAGAAATTTTGCGGATTGGTCAATCCGTTCGCGAGATATGGCAGTTCGGAGGTAAGAAACGGTTGAGAAACTCAAAATTTTCACAGTTCTGATGCTCGAAACGAATAACCAGAACGGCCTAGGGGAAACGTACGCATACCGTTGTAATCGGGCGAGTTTCTACTTTCAGATGCATCAGAAATTTTGCGGATTGGTCAATCCGTTCGCGAGATATGGCAGTTTGGAAGTAAGAAACGCTTGAGAAACTCAAAATTTTCGCAGTTCTGATGCTCGAAACGAATAACTAGAACGGCCTAGGGGAAAAGTACGCATACTGTTGTAATCGGGCGAGTTTCAACTTTCAGATGCAACAGAAATTTTGCGGATTGGTCAATCCGTTCGCGAGATATGGCAGTTTGGAGGTAAGAAACGCTCGAGAAACTCAAAATTTTCGCCGTTCTGATGCTCGACAAGCATAACTAGAACGGCCTAGGGGAAAAGTACGCACACCGTTGTAATCGGGCGAGCTTCTACTTTCAGATGCAACAGAAATTTTGCGGATTGGAAAATCCGTTCGCGAGATATGGCAGTTTGGAGGTAAGAAACGGTTGAGAAACTCTAAATTTGCACAGTTCTGATGCTCGAAACGAATAACTAGAATGGCCCAGGGGAAAAGCACACATACCGTTGTAATCGGGCGAGTATCTACTTTCAGATGCAACAGAAATTTTGCGGATTGGTCAATCCGTTCGCGAGATATGGCAGTTTGGAGGTAAGAAACGCTCGAGAAACTCAAAATTTTCGCGGTTCTGATGCTCGAAACGAATAACAAGAACGGCCTAGGGGAAAAGTACGCACACCGTTGTAATCGGGCGAGTTTCTACTTTCAGATGCAACAGAAATTTTGCGGATTTGTCAATCCGTTCGCGAGATATGGCAGTTCGGAGGTAAGCAACGCTTGAGAAACTCAAAATTTTCGCAGTTCTGATGCTCGAAACGAATAACTAGAACGGCCTAGGGGAAAAGTACGCACACCGTTGTAATCGGGCGAGTTTCTACTTTCAGATGCAACAGAAATTTTGCGGATTGGTCAATCCGTTCGCGAGATATGGCAGTTTGGATGTAAGCAACGCTTGAGAAACTCAAAATTTTCGCAGTTCTGTTGCTCGATACGAATAACTAGAACGGGCTAGGGGAAAAGTACGCATACAGTTGTAATCGGGCGAGTTTCTACTTTCAGATGCATCAGAAATTTTGCGGATTGGACAATCCGTTCGCGAGATGTGGCAGTTTGTAGGTGAGAAACGCTTGAGAAACTCAAAATTTTCGCAGTTCTGATGCTCGAAACGAATAACTAGAACGGCCTAGGGGAAAAGTACGCATACCGTTATAATCGGGCGAGTTTCTACCTTCAGATGCAACAGAAATTTTGCGGATTGGTCAATCCGTTCGGGAGATATGGCAGTTTGGAAGTAAGAAACGCTTGAGAAACTCAAAATTTTCGCAGTTCTGATGCTCGAAACGAATAACTAGAACGGCCTAGGGGAAAAGTACGCATAGTGTTGTAATCGGGCGAGTTTCTACTTTCAGATGCAACAGAAATTTTGCGGATTGGTCAATCCGTTCGCGAGATATGGCAGTTTGGATGTAAGCAACGCTTGAGAAACTCAAAATTTTCGCAGTTCTGTTGCTCGATACGAATAACTAGAACGGGCTAGGGGAAAAGTACGCATACAGTTGTAATCGGGCGAGTTTCTACTTTCAGATGCATCAGAAATTTTGCGGATTGGACAATCCGTTCGCGAGATGTGGCAGTTTGTAGGTGAGAAACGCTTGAGAAACTCAAAATTTTCGCAGTTCTGATGCTCGAAACGAATAACTAGAACGGCCTAGGGGAAAAGTACGCATACCGTTATAATCGGGCGAGTTTCTACCTTCAGATGCAACAGAAATTTTGCGGATTGGTCAATCCGTTCGGGAGATATGGCAGTTTGGAAGTAAGAAACGCTTGAGAAACTCAAAATTTTCGCAGTTCTGATGCTCGAAACGAATAACTAGAACGGCCTAGGGGAAAAGTACGCATAGTGTTGTAATCGGGCGAGTTTCTACTTTCAGATGCAACAGAAATTTTGCGGATTGGTCAATCCGTTCGCGAGATATGGCAGTTTGGATGTAAGCAACGCTTGAGAAACTCAAAATTTTCGCAGTTCTGTTGCTCGATACGAATAACTAGAACGGGCTAGGGGAAAAGTACGCATACAGTTGTAATCGGGCGAGTTTCTACTTTCAGATGCAACAGAAATTTTGCGGGTTGGTCAATCCGTTCGCGAGATATGGCAGTTTGGATGTAAGCAACGCTTGAGAAACTCAAAATTTTCGCAGTTCTGTTGCTCGAAACGAATAACTAGAACGGGCTAGGGGAAAAGTACCCATACAGTTGTAATCGGGCGAGTTTCTACTTTCAGATGCAACAGAAATTTTGCGGATTGGTCAACCCGTTCGCGATATATGGCAGTTTGGAGGTAAGAAACGCTCGAGAAACTCAAAATTTTCGCAGTACTGATGCTCGACAAGCATAACTAGAACGGCCTAGGGCAAAAGTACGCACACCGTTGTAATCGGGCGAGTTTCTACTTTCAGATGCAACAGAAATTTTGCGGATTGGTCAATCCGTTCGCGAGATATGGCAGTTCGGAGGTAAGAAACGGTTGAGAAACTCAAAATTTTCACAGTTCTGATGCTCGAAACGAATAACCAGAACGGCCTAGGGGAAACGTACGCATACCGTTGTAATCGGGCGAGTTTCTACTTTCAGATGCATCAGAAATTTTGCGGATTGGTCAATCCGTTCGCGAGATATGGCAGTTTGGAAGTAAGAAACGCTTGAGAAACTCAAAATTTTCGCAGTTCTGATGCTCGAAACGAATAACTAGAACGGCCTAGGGGAAAAGTACGCATACTGTTGTAATCGGGCGAGTTTCAACTTTCAGATGCAACAGAAATTTTGCGGATTGGTCAATCCGTTCGCGAGATATGGCAGTTTGGAGGTAAGAAACGCTCGAGAAACTCAAAATCTTCGCCGTTCTGATGCTCGACAAGCATAACTAGAACGGCCTAGGGGAAAAGTACGCACACCGTTGTAATCGGGCGAGCTTCTACTTTCAGATGCAACAGAAATTTTGCGGATTGGTCAATCCGTTCGCGAGATATGGCAGTTTGGAGGTAAGCAACGCTTGAGAAACTCAAAATTTTCGCAGTTCTGGTGCTCGAAACGAATAAGTAGAACGGCCTAGGGGAAAAGTACGCACACCGTTGTAATCGGGCGAGTTTCTACTTTCAGATGCAACAGAAATTTTGCGGATTGGTCATTCCGTTCGCGAGATATGGCAGTTTGGAGGTAAGCAACGCTTGAGAAACTCAAAATTTTCGCAGTTCTGTTGCTCGAAACGAATAACTAGAACGGCCTAGGGGAAAAGTACGCATACCGTTGTAATCGAACGAGTTTCTACTTTCAGATGCAACAGAAATTTTGCGGATTGGAAAATCCGTTCGCGAGATATGGCAGTTTGGAGGTAAGAAACGGTTGAGAAACTCTAAATTTGCACAGTTCTGATGCTCGAAACGAATAACTAGAATGGCCCAGGGGAAAAGCACACATACCGTTGTAATCGGGCGAGTATCTACTTTCAGATGCAACAGAAATTTTGCGGATTGGTCAATCCGTTCGCGAGATATGGCAGTTTGGAGGTAAGAAACGCTCGAGAAACTCAAAATTTTCGCGGTTCTGATGCTCGAAACGAATAACAAGAACGGCCTAGGGGAAAAGTACGCACACCGTTGTAATCGGGCGAGTTTCTACTTTCAGATGCAACAGAAATTTTGCGGATTTGTCAATCCGTTCGCGAGATATGGCAGTTTGGAGGTAAGCAACGCTTGAGAAACTCAAAATTTTCGCAGTTCTGATGCTCGAAACGAATAACTAGAACGGCCTAGGGGAAAAGTACGCATAGTGTTGTAATCGGGCGAGTTTCTACTTTCAGATGCAACAGAAATTTTGCGGATTGGTCAATCCGTTCGCGAGATATGGCAGTTTGGATGTAAGCAACGCTTGAGAAACTCAAAATTTTCGCAGTTCTGTTGCTCGATACGAATAACTAGAACGGGCTAGGGGAAAAGTACGCATACAGTTGTAATCGGGCGAGTTTCTACTTTCAGATGCAACAGAAATTTTGCGGGTTGGTCAATCCGTTCGCAAGATATGGCAGTTTGGATGTAAGCAACGCTTGAGAAACTCAAAATTTTCGCAGTTCTGTTGCTCGAAACGAATAACTAGAACGGGCTAGGGGAAAAGTACGCATACAGTTGTAATCGGGCGAGTTTCTACTTTCAGATGCAACAGAAATTTTGCGGATTGGTCAACCCGTTCGCGATATATGGCAGTTTGGAGGTAAGAAACGCTCGAGAAACTCAAAATTTTCGCAGTACTGATGCTCGACAAGCATAACTAGAACGGCCTAGGGCAAAAGTACGCACACCGTTGTAATCGGGCGAGTTTCTACTTTCAGATGCAACAGAAATTTTGCGGATTGGTCAATCCGTTCGCGAGATATGGCAGTTCGGAGGTAAGAAACGGTTGAGAAACTCAAAATTTTCACAGTTCTGATGCTCGAAACGAATAACCAGAACGGCCTAGGGGAAACGTACGCATACCGTTGTAATCGGGCGAGTTTCTACTTTCAGATGCATCAGAAATTTTGCGGATTGGTCAATCCGTTCGCGAGATATGGCAGTTTGGAAGTAAGAAACGCTTGAGAAACTCAAAATTTTCGCAGTTCTGATGCTCGAAACGAATAACTAGAACGGCCTAGGGGAAAAGTACGCATACTGTTGTAATCGGGCGAGTTTCAACTTTCAGATGCAACAGAAATTTTGCGGATTGGTCAATCCGTTCGCGAGATATGGCAGTTTGGAGGTAAGCAACGCTTGAGAAACTCAAAATTTTCGCAGTTCTGGTGCTCTAAACGAATAACTAGAACGGCCTAGGGGAAAAGTACGCACACCGTTGTAATCGGGCGAGTTTCTACTTTCAGATGCAACAGAAATTTTGCGGATTGGTCATTCCGTTCGCGAGATATGGCAGTTTGGAGGTAAGCAACGCTTGAGAAACTCAAAATTTTCGCAGTTCTGTTGCTCGAAACGAATAACTAGAACGGCCTAGGGGAAAAGTACGCATACCGTTGTAATCGAACGAGTTTCTACTTTCAGATGCAACAGAAATTTTGCGGATTGGAAAATCCGTTCGCGAGATATGGCAGTTTGGAGGTAAGAAACGGTTGAGAAACTCTAAATTTGCACAGTTCTGATGCTCGAAACGAATAACTAGAATGGCCCAGGGGAAAAGCACACATACCGTTGTAATCGGGCGAGTATCTACTTTCAGATGCAACAGATATTTTGCGGATTGGTCAATCCGTTCGCGAGATATGGCAGTTTGGAGGTAAGAAACGCTCGAGAAACTCAAAATTTTCGCGGTTCTGATGCTCGAAACGAATAACAAGAACGGCCTAGGGGAAAAGTACGCACACCGTTGTAATCGGGCGAGTTTCTACTTTCAGATGCAACAGAAATTTTGCGGATTTGTCAATCCGTTCGCGAGATATGGCAGTTTGGAGGTAAGCAACGCTTGAGAAACTCAAAATTTTCGCAGTTCTGATGCTCGAAACGAATAACTAGAACGGCCTAGGGGAAAAGTACGCATAGTGTTGTAATCGGGCGAGTTTCTACTTTCAGATGCAACAGAAATTTTGCGGATTGGTCAATCCGTTCGCGAGATATGGCAGTTTGGATGTAAGCAACGCTTGAGAAACTCAAAATTTTCGCAGTTCTGTTGCTCGATACGAATAACTAGAACGGGCTAGGGGAAAAGTACGCATACAGTTGTAATCGGGCGAGTTTCTACTTTCAGATGCAACAGAAATTTTGCGGGTTGGTCAATCCGTTCGCGAGATATGGCAGTTTGGATGTAAGCAACGCTTGAGAAACTCAAAATTTTCGCAGTTCTGTTGCTCGAAACGAATAACTAGAACGGGCTAGGGGAAAAGTACGCATAGAGTTGTAATCGGGCGAGTTTCTACTTTCAGATGCAACAGAAATTTTGCGGATTGGTCAACCCGTTCGCGATATATGGCAGTTTGGAGGTAAGAAACGCTCGAGAAACTCAAAATTTTCGCAGTACTGATGCTCGACAAGCATAACTAGAACGGCCTAGGGCAAAAGTACGCACACCGTTGTAATCGGGCGAGTTTCTACTTTCAGATGCAACAGAAATTTTGCGGATTGGTCAATCCGTTCGCGAGATATGGCAGTTCGGAGGTAAGAAACGGTTGAGAAACTCAAAATTTTCACAGTTCTGATGCTCGAAACGAATAACCAGAACGGCCTAGGGGAAACGTACGCATACCGTTGTAATAGGGCGAGTTTCTACTTTCAGATGCATCAGAAATTTTGCGGATTGGTCAATCCGTTCGCGAGATATGGCAGTTTGGAAGTAAGAAACGCTTGAGAAACTCAAAATTTTCGCAGTTCTGATGCTCGAAACGAATAACTAGAACGGCCTAGGGGAAAAGTACGCATACTGTTGTAATCGGGCGAGTTTCAACTTTCAGATGCAACAGAAATTTTGCGGATTGGTCAATCCGTTCGCGAGATATGGCAGTTTGGAGGTAAGAAACGCTCGAGAAACTCAAAATTTTCGCCGTTCTGATGCTCGACAAGCATAACTAGAACGGCCTAGGGCAAAAGTACGCACACCGTTGTAATCGGGCGAGTTTCTACTTTCAGATGCAGCAGAAATTTTGCGGATTGGAAAATCCGTTCGCGAGATATGGCAGTTTGGAGGTAAGAAACGGTTGAGAAACTCTAAATTTGCACAGTTCTGATGCTCGAAACGAATAACTAGAATGGCCCAGGGGAAAAGCACACATACCGTTGTAATCGGGCGAGTATCTACTTTCAGATGCAACAGAAATTTTGCGGATTGGTCAATCCGTTCGCGAGATATGGCAGTTTGGAGGTAAGAAACGCTCGAGAAACTCAAAATTTTCGCGGTTCTGATGCTCGAAACGAATAACAAGAACGGCCTAGGGGAAAAGTACGCACACCGTTGTAATCGGGCGAGTTTCTACTTTCAGATGCAACAGAAATTTTGCGGATTTGTCAATCCGTTCGCGAGATATGGCAGTTTGGAGGTAAGCAACGCTTGAGAAACTCAAAATTTTCGCAGTTCTGATGCTCGAAACGAATAACTAGGACGGCCTAGGGGAAAAGTACGCATAGTGTTGTAATCGGGCGAGTTTCTACTTTCAGATGCAACAGAAATTTTGCGGATTGGTCAATCCGTTCGCGAGATATGGCAGTTTGGATGTAAGCAACGCTTGAGAAACTCAAAATTTTCGCAGTTCTGTTGCTCGATACGAATAACTAGAACGGGCTAGGGGAAAAGTACGCATACAGTTGTAATCGGGCGAGTTTCTACTTTCAGATGCAACAGAAATTTTGCGGGTTGGTCAATCCGTTCGCAAGATATGGCAGTTTGGATGTAAGCAACGCTTGAGAAACTCAAAATTTTCGCAGTTCTGTTGCTCGAAACGAATAACTAGAACGGGCTAGGGGAAAAGTACGCATACAGTTGTAATCGGGCGAGTTTCTACTTTCAGATGCAACAGAAATTTTGCGGATTGGTCAACCCGTTCGCGATATATGGCAGTTTGGAGGTAAGAAACGCTCGAGAAACTCAAAATTTTCGCAGTACTGATGCTCGACAAGCATAACTAGAACGGCCTAGGGCAAAAGTACGCACACCGTTGTAATCGGGCGAGTTTCTACTTTCAGATGCAACAGAAATTTTGCGGATTGGTCAATCCGTTCGCGAGATATGGCAGTTCGGAGGTAAGAAACGGTTGAGAAACTCAAAATTTTCACAGTTCTGATGCTCGAAACGAATAACCAGAACGGCCTAGGGGAAACGTACGCATACCGTTGTAATCGGGCGAGTTTCTACTTTCAGATGCATCAGAAATTTTGCGGATTGGTCAATCCGTTCGCGAGATATGGCAGTTTGGAAGTAAGAAACGCTTGAGAAACTCAAAATTTTCGCAGTTCTGATGCTCGAAACGAATAACTAGAACGGCCTAGGGGAAAAGTACGCATACTGTTGTAATCGGGCGAGTTTCAACTTTCAGATGCAACAGAAATTTTGCGGATTGGTCAATCCGTTCGCGAGATATGGCAGTTTGGAGGTAAGCAACGCTTGAGAAACTCAAAATTTTCGCAGTTCTGGTGCTCTAAACGAATAACTAGAACGGCCTAGGGGAAAAGTACGCACACCGTTGTAATCGGGCGAGTTTCTACTTTCAGATGCAACAGAAATTTTGCGGATTGGTCATTCCGTTCGCGAGATATGGCAGTTTGGAGGTAAGCAACGCTTGAGAAACTCAAAATTTTCGCAGTTCTGTTGCTCGAAACGAATAACTAGAACGGCCTAGGGGAAAGTACGCATACCGTTGTAATCGAACGAGTTTCTACTTTCAGATGCAACAGAAATTTTGCGGATTGGAAAATCCGTTCGCGAGATATGGCAGTTTGGAGGTAAGAAACGGTTGAGAAACTCTAAATTTGCACAGTTCTGATGCTCGAAACGAATAACTAGAATGGCCCAGGGGAAAAGCACACATACCGTTGTAATCGGGCGAGTATCTACTTTCAGATGCAACAGAAATTTTGCGGATTGGTCAATCCGTTCGCGAGATATGGCAGTTTGGAGGTAAGAAACGCTCGAGAAACTCAAAATTTTCGCGGTTCTGATGCTCGAAACGAATAACAAGAACGGCCTAGGGGAAAAGTACGCACACCGTTGTAATCGGGCGAGTTTCTACTTTCAGATGCAACAGAAATTTTGCGGATTTGTCAATCCGTTCGCGAGATATGGCAGTTTGGAGGTAAGCAACGCTTGAGAAACTCAAAATTTTCGCAGTTCTGATGCTCGAAACGAATAACTAGAACGGCCTAGGGGAAAAGTACGCATAGTGTTGTAATCGGGCGAGTTTCTACTTTCAGATGCAACAGAAATTTTGCGGATTGGTCAATCCGTTCGCGAGATATGGCAGTTTGGATGTAAGCAACGCTTGAGAAACTCAAAATTTTCGCAGTTCTGTTGCTCGATACGAATAACTAGAACGGGCTAGGGGAAAAGTACGCATACAGTTGTAATCGGGCGAGTTTCTACTTTCAGATGCAACAGAAATTTTGCGGGTTGGTCAATCCGTTCGCGAGATATGGCAGTTTGGATGTAAGCAACGCTTGAGAAACTCAAAATTTTCGCAGTTCTGTTGCTCGAAACGAATAACTAGAACGGGCTAGGGGAAAAGTACGCATAGAGTTGTAATCGGGCGAGTTTCTACTTTCAGATGCAACAGAAATTTTGCGGATTGGTCAACCCGTTCGCGATATATGGCAGTTTGGAGGTAAGAAACGCTCGAGAAACTCAAAATTTTCGCAGTACTGATGCTCGACAAGCATAACTAGAACGGCCTAGGGCAAAAGTACGCACACCGTTGTAATCGGGCGAGTTTCTACTTTCAGATGCAACAGAAATTTTGCGGATTGGTCAATCCGTTCGCGAGATATGGCAGTTCGGAGGTAAGAAACGGTTGAGAAACTCAAAATTTTCACAGTTCTGATGCTCGAAACGAATAACCAGAACGGCCTAGGGGAAACGTACGCATACCGTTGTAATAGGGCGAGTTTCTACTTTCAGATGCATCAGAAATTTTGCGGATTGGTCAATCCGTTCGCGAGATATGGCAGTTTGGAAGTAAGAAACGCTTGAGAAACTCAAAATTTTCGCAGTTCTGATGCTCGAAACGAATAACTAGAACGGCCTAGGGGAAAAGTACGCATACTGTTGTAATCGGGCGAGTTTCAACTTTCAGATGCAACAGAAATTTTGCGGATTGGTCAATCCGTTCGCGAGATATGGCAGTTTGGAGGTAAGAAACGCTCGAGAAACTCAAAATTTTCGCCGTTCTGATGCTCGACAAGCATAACTAGAACGGCCTAGGGGAAAAGTACGCACACCGTTGTAATCGGGCGAGTTTCTACTTTCAGATGCAGCAGAAATTTTGCGGATTGGAAAATCCGTTCGCGAGATATGGCAGTTTGGAGGTAAGAAACGGTTGAGAAACTCTAAATTTGCACAGTTCTGATGCTCGAAACGAATAACTAGAATGGCCCAGTGGAAAAGCACACATACCGTTGTAATCGGGCGAGTATCTACTTTCAGATGCAACAGAAATTTTGCGGATTGGTCAATCCGTTCGCGAGATATGGCAGTTTGGAGGTAAGAAACGCTCGAGAAACTCAAAATTTTCGCGGTTCTGATGCTCGAAACGAATAACAAGAACGGCCTAGGGGAAAAGTACGCACACCGTTGTAATCGGGCGAGTTTCTACTTTCAGATGCAACAGAAATTTTGAGGATTGGTCAATCCGTTCGCGAGATATGGCAGTTTGGAGGTAAGCAACGCTTGAGAAACTCAAAATTTTCGCAGTTCTGTTGCTCGAAACGAATAACTAGAACGGGCTAGGGGAAAAGTACGCATAAAATTGTAATCGGGCGAGTTTCTACTTTCAGATGCATCAGAAATTTTGCGGATTGGCCAATCCTCTCGCGAGATATGGCAGTTTGTAGGTGAGAAACGCTTGAGAAACTCAAAATTTTCGCAGTTCTGATGCTCGAAACGAATAACAAGAACGGCCTAGGGGAAAAGTACGCATACCGTTGTAATCGGGCGAGTTTCTACCCTCAGATGCAACAGAAATTTTGCGGATTGGTCAATCCGTTCGCGAGATATGGCAGTTTGGAAGTAAGAAACGCTTGAGAAACTCAAAATTTTCGCAGTTCTGATGCTCGAAACGAATAACTAGAACGGCCTAGGGGAAAAGTACGCATAGTGTTGTAATCGGGCGAGTTTCTACTTTCAGATGCAACAGAAATTTTGGGGATTGGTCAATCCGTTCGCGAGATATGGCAGTTTGGAGGTAAGAAACGCTCGAGAAACTCAAAATTTTCGCAGTTCTGATGCTCGACAAGCATAACTAGAACGGCCTAGGGGAAAAGTACGCACACCGTTGTAATCGGGCGAGTTTCTACTTTCAGATGCAACAGAAATTTTGCGGATTGGTCAATCCGTTCGCGAGATATGGCAGTTTGGAGGTAAGCAACGCTTGAGAAACTCAAAATTTTCGCAGTTCTGTTGCTCGAAACGAATAACTAGAACGGTTTAGGGGAAAAGTACGCATACCGTTGTAATCGGGCGAGTTTCTACCTTCAGATGCAACAGAAATTTTGCGGATTGGTCAATCCGTTCGCGAGATATGGCAGTTTGGAAGTAAGAAACGCTTGAGAAACTCAAAATTTTCAGAGATCTGATGCTCGAAACGAATAACCAGAACGGCCTAGGGGAAAAGTACGCATACAGTTGTAATCGGGCGAGTTTCTACTTTCAGATGCATCAGAAATTTTGCGGATTGGACAATTCGTTCGCGGGATGCGGCAGTTTGTAGGTGAGAAACGCTTGAGAAACTCAAAATTTTCGCAGTTCTGTTGCTCGAAACGAATAACTAGAACGGGCTAGGGGAAAAGTACGCATACCGTTGTAATCGGGCGAGTTTCTACTTTCAGATGCAACAGAAATTTTGCGGATTGGTCACTCCGCTCGCGAGATATGGCAGTTTGGAGGTAAGAAACGTTTGAGAAACTCAAAATTTTCGCGGTTCTGATGCTCGAAACGAATAACAAGAACGGCCTAGGGGAAAAGTACGCACACCGTTGTAATCGGGCGAGTTTCTACTTTCAGATGCAACAGAAATTTTGCGGATTGGTCAATCCGTTCGCGAGATATGGCAGTTTGGATGTAAGCAACGCTTGAGAAACTCAAAATTTTCGCAGTTCTGTTGCTCGATACGAATAACTAGAACGGGCTAGGGGAAAAGTACGCACACAGTTGTAATCGGGCGAGTTTCTACTTTCAGATGCATCAGAAATTTTGCGGATTGGACAATCCGTTCGCGAGATGTGGCAGTTTGTAGGTGAGAAACGCTTGAGAAACTCAAAATTTTCGCAGTTCTGATGCTCGAAACGAATAACTAGAACGGCCTAGGGGAAAAGTACGCATACCGTTGTAATCGGGCGAGTTTCTACCTTCAGATGCAACAGAAATTTTGCGGATTGGTCAATCCGTTCGGGAGATATGGCAGTTTGGAAGTAAGAAACGCTTGAGAAACTCAAAATTTTCGCAGTTCTGATGCTCGAAACGAATAACTAGAACGGCCTAGGGGAAAAGTACGCATAGTGTTGTAATCGGGCGAGTCTCTACTTTCAGATGCAACAGAAATTTTGCGGATTGGTCAATCCGTTCGCGAGATATGGCAGTTTGGAGGTAAGAAACGCTCGAGAAACTCAAAATTTTCGCCGTTCTGATGCTCGACAAGCATAACTAGAACGGCCTAGGGGAAAAGTACGCACACCGTTGTAATCGGGCGAGTTTCTACTTTCAGATGCAACAGAAATTTTGCGGATTGGTCAATCCGTTCGCGAGATATGGCAGTTTGGAGGTAAGCAACGCTTGAGAAACTCAAAATTTTCGCAGTTCTGTTGCTCGAAACGAATAACTAGAACGGGCTAGGGGAAAAGTACGCACACCGTTGTAATCGGGCGAGTTTCTACTTTCAGATGCAACAGAAATTTTGCGGATTGGTCAATCCGTTCGCGAGATATGGCAGTTTGGAGGTAAGCAACGCTTGAGAAACTCAAAATTTTCGCAGTTCTGTTGCTCGAAACGAATAACTAGAACGGGCTAGGGGAAAAGTACGCATACAGTTGTAATCGGGCGAGTTTCTACTTTCAGATGCATCAGAAATTTTGCGGATTGGACAATCCGTTCGCGAGATGTGGCAGTTTGTAGGTGAGAAACGCTTGAGAAACTGAAATTTTTGCAGTTCTGATGCTCGAAACGAATAACTAGAACGGCCTAGGGGAAAAGTACGCATACCGTTGTAATCGGGCGAGCTTCTACTTTCAGATGCAACAGAAATTTTGCGGATTGGTCAATCCGTTCGCGAGATATGGCAGTTTGGATGTAGGAAACGCTTGAGAAACTCAAACTTTTAGCGGTTCTGATACTCGAAACGAATAACAAGAACGGCCTAGGGGAAAAGTACGCACACCGTTGTAATCGGGCGAGTTTCTACTTTCAGATGCAACAGAAATTTTGCGGATTGGTCAATCCGTTCGCGAGATATGGCAGTTTGGAGGTAAGCAACGCTTGAGAAACTCAAAATTTTCGCAGTTCTGATGCTCGAAACGAATAACTAGAACGGCCTAGGGGAAAAGTACGCACACCGTTGTAATCGGGCGAGTTTCTACTTTCAGATGCAACAGAAATTTTGCGGATTGGTCAATCCGTTCGCGAGATATGGCAGTTTGGAGGTAAGAAACGCTTGAGAAACTCAAAATTTTCGAAGTTCTGATGCTCGAAACGAATAACTAGAATGGCCCAGGGGAAAAGTACTCATACCGTTGTAATCGGGCGAGTATCTACTTACAGATGCAACAGAAATTTTTGCGGATTGGAAAATCCGTTCGCGAGATATGGCAGTTTGGAGGTAAGAAACGGTTGAGAAACTCAAAATTTGCAAATTTCTGATGCACGAAACGAATAACTAGAATGGCCCAGGGGAAAAGCACACATACCGTTTCAATTGGGCGAGTTTCTACTTTCAGATGCAACAGAAATTTTGCCGATTGGTCTATCCGTTCGCGAGATGTGGCAGTTTGGAGGTAAGAAACGGTTGAGAAACTCAAAATTTGCACAGTTCTGATGCTCGAAACGAATAACTAGAATGGCCCAGGGGAAAAGTACTCATACCGTTGTAATCGGGCGAGTATCTACTTTCAGATGCAACAGGAATTTTGCGGATTGGTCAATCCGTTCGCGAGATATGGCAGTTTGGAGGTAAGAAACGCTCGAGAAACTCAAAATTTTCGCAGTTCTGATGCTCGACAAGCATAACTAGAACGGCCTAGGGGAGAAGTACGCATACTGTTGTAATCGGGCGAGTTTCTACTTTCAGATGCAACAGAAATTTTGCGGATTGGTCAATCCGTTCGCGAGATATGGCAGTTTGGATGTAGGAAACGCTTGAGAAACTCAAACTTTTCGCGGTTTTGATACTCGAAACGAATAACAAGAACTGCCTAGGGGAAAAGTACGCACACCGTTGTAATCGGGCGAGTTTCTACTTTCAGATGCAACAGAAATTTTGCGGATTGGTCAATCCGTTCGCGAGATATGGCAGTTTGGAGGTAAGCAACGCTTGAGAAACTCAAAATTTTCGCAGTTCTGATGCTCGAAACGAATAACTAGAACGGCCTAGGGGAAAAGTACGCATACCGTTGTAATCGGACGAGTTTCTACTTTCAGATGCAACAGAAATTTTGCGGATTGGTCAATCCGTTCGCGAGATATGGCAGTTTGGAGGTAAGAAACGCTCGAGAAACTCAAAATTTTCGCAGTTCTGATGCTCGACAAGCATAACTAGAACGGCCGAGGGGAAAAGTACGCACACCGTTGTAATCGGGCGAGTTTCTACTTTCAGATGCAACAGAAATTTTGCGGATTGGTCAATCCGTTCGCGAGATATGGCAGTTTGGAGGTAAGCAACGCTTGAGAAACTCAAAATTTTCGCAGTTCTGTTGCTCGACAAGCATAACTAGAACGGCCTAGGGGAAAAGTACGCACACCGTTGTAATCGGGCGAGTTTCTACTTTCAGATGCAACAGAAATTTTGCGGATTGGTCAATCCGTTCGCGAGATATGGCAGTTTGGAGGTAAGAAACGCTTGAGAAACTCAAAATTTTCGCAGTTCTGATGCTCGAAACGAATAACTAGAATGGCCCAGGGGAAAAGTACTCATACCGTTGTAATCGGGCGAGTATCTACTTACAGATGCAACAGAAATTTTTGCGGATTGGAAAATCCGTTCGCGAGATATGGCAGTTTGGAGGTAAGAAACGGTTGAGAAACTCAAAATTTGCACAGTTCTGATGCACGAAACGAATAACTAGAATGGCCCAGGGGAAAAGCACACATACCGTTTCAATTGGGCGAGTTTCTACTTTCAGATGCAACAGAAATTTTGCCGATTGGTCTATCCGTTCGCGAGATGTGGCAGTTTGGAGGTAAGAAACGGTTGAGAAACTCAAAATTTGCACAGCTCTGATGCTCGAAACGAATAACTAGAATGGCCCAGGGGAAAAGTACTCATACCGTTGTAATCGGGCGAGTATCTACTTTCAGATGCAACAGGAATTTTGCGGATTGGTCCATCCGTTCGCGAGATATGGCAGTTTGGAGGTAAGAAACGCTCGAGAAACTCAAAATTTTCGCAGTTCTGATGCTCGACAAGCATAACTAGAACGGCCTAGGGGAAAAGTACGCACACCGTTGTAATCGGGCGAGTTTCTACTTTCAGATGCAACAGAAATTTTGCGGATTGGTCAATCCGTTCGCGAGATATGGCAGTTTGGAAGTAAGAAACGCTTGAGAAACTCAAAATTTTCGCAGTTCTGATGCTCGAAACGAATAACTAGAATGGCCCAGGGGAAAAGTACTCATACCGTTGTAATCGGGCGAGTATCTACTTTCAGATGCAACAGAAATTTTGCGGATTGGTCAATCCGTTCGCGAGATATGGCAGTTTGGAGGTAAGAAACGCTCGAGAAACTCAAAATTTTCGCAGTTCTGATGCTCGACAAGCATAACTAGAACGGCCTAGGGGAGAAGTACGCATACCGTTGTAATCGGGCGAGTTTCTACTTTCAGATGCAACAGAAATTTTGCGGATTGGTCAATCCGTTCGCGAGATATGGCAGTTTGGATGTAGGAAACGCTTGAGAAACTCAAACTTTTCGCGGTTCTGATACTCGAAACGAATAACAAGAACTGCCTAGGGGAAAAGTACGCACACCGTTGTAATCGGGCGAGTTTCTACTTTCAGATGCAACAGAAATTTTGCGGATTGGTCAATCCGTTCGCGAGATATGGCAGTTTGGAGGTAAGCAACGCTTGAGAAACTCAAAATTTTCGCAGTTCTGATGCTCGAAACGAATAACTAGAACGGCCTAGGGGAAAAGTACGCATACCGTTGTAATCGGACGAGTTTCTACTTTCAGATGCAACAGAAATTTTGCGGATTGGTCAATCCGTTCGCGAGATATGGCAGTTTGGAGGTAAGAAACGCTCGAGAAACTCAAAATTTTCGCAGTTCTGATGCTCGACAAGCATAACTAGAACGGCCGAGGGGAAAAGTACGCACACCGTTGTAATCGGGCGAGTTTCTACTTTCAGATGCAACAGAAATTTTGCGGATTGGTCAATCCGTTCGCGAGATATGGCAGTTTGGAGGTAAGCAACGCTTGAGAATCTCAAAATTTTCGCAGTTCTGTTGCTCGACAAGCATAACTAGAACGGCCTAGGGGAAAAGTACGCACACCGTTGTAATCGGGCGAGTTTCTACTTTCAGATGCAACAGAAATTTTGCGGATTGGTCAATCCGTTCGCGAGATATGGCAGTTTGGAGGTAAGAAACGCTTGAGAAACTCAAAATTTTCGCAGTTCTGATGCTCGAAACGAATAACTAGAATGGCCCAGGGGAAAAGTACTCATACCGTTGTAATCGGGCGAGTATCTACTTACAGATGCAACAGAAATTTTTGCGGATTGGAAAATCCGTTCGCGAGATATGGCAGTTTGGAGGTAAGAAACGGTTGAGAAACTCAAAATTTGCACAGTTCTGATGCACGAAACGAATAACTAGAATGGCCCAGGGGAAAAGCACACATACCGTTTCAATTGGGCGAGTTTCTACTTTCAGATGCAACAGAAATTTTGCCGATTGGTCTATCCGTTCGCGAGATGTGGCAGTTTGGAGGTAAGAAACGGTTGAGAAACTCAAAATTTGCACAGCTCTGATGCTCGAAACGAATAACTAGAATGGCCCAGGGGAAAAGTACTCATACCGTTGTAATCGGGCGAGTATCTACTTTCAGATGCAACAGGAATTTTGCGGATTGGTCCATCCGTTCGCGAGATATGGCAGTTTGGAGGTAAGAAACGCTCGAGAAACTCAAAATTTTCGCAGTTCTGATGCTCGACAAGCATAACTAGAACGGCCTAGGGGAAAAGTACGCACACCGTTGTAATCGGGCGAGTTTCTACTTTCAGATGCAACAGAAATTTTGCGGATTGGTCAATCCGTTCGCGAGATATGGCAGTTTGGAAGTAAGAAACGCTTGAGAAACTCAAAATTTTCGCAGTTCTGATGCTCGAAACGAATAACTAGAATGGCCCAGGGGAAAAGTACTCATACCGTTGTAATCGGGCGAGTATCTACTTTCAGATGCAACAGAAATTTTGCGGATTGGTCAATCCGTTCGCGAGATATGGCAGTTTGGAGGTAAGAAACGCTCGAGAAACTCAAAATTTTCGCAGTTCTGATGCTGGACAAGCATAACTAGAACGGCCTAGGGGAAAAGTACGCATACCGTTGTAATCGGGCGAGTTTCTACCTTCAGATGCAACAGAAATTTTGCGGATTGGTCAATCCGTTCGCGAGATATGGCAGTTTGGAAGTAAGAAACGCTAGAGAAACTCCAAATTTTCGCAGTTCTGATGCTCGAAACGAATAACTAGAACGGCCTAGGGGAAAAGTAAGCATAGTGTTGTAATCGGGCGAGTTTCTACTTTCAGATGCAACAGAAATTTTGCGGATTGGAAAATCCGTTCGCGAGATATGGCAGTTTGGAGGTAAGAAACGCTTGAGAAACTCAAAATTTTCGCAGTTCTGATGCTCGAAACGAAGAACTAGAACGGCCTAGGGGAAAAGTACGCATACCGTTGTAATCGGGCGAGTTTCTACTTTCAGATGCAACAGAAATTTTGCGGATTGGTCAATCCGTTCGCGAGATATGGCAGTTTGGATGTAAGAAACGCTTGAGAAACTCAAAATTTTCGCGCTTCTGATGCTCGAAACGAATAACAAGAACGGCCTAGGGGAAAAGTACGCATACCGTTGTAATCGGGCGAGTTTCTACTTTCAGATGCAACAGAAATTTTGCGGATTGGTCAATCCGTTCGCGAGATATGGCAGTTTGGAGGTAAGAAACGGTTGAGAAACTCAAAATTTGCACAGTTCTGATGCTCGAAACGAATAACTAGAATGGCCCAGGGGAAAAGCACACATACCGTTTCAATTGGGCGAGTTTCTACTTTCAGATGCAGCAGAAATTTTGCGGATTGGTCTATCCGTTCGCGAGATATGGCAGTTTGGAGGTAAGAAACGGTTGAGAAACTCAAAATTTGCACAGTTCTGATGCTCGAAACGAATAACTAGAATGGCCCAGGGGAAAAGTACTCATACCGTTGTAATCAGGCGAGTATCTACTTTCAGATGCAACAGAAATTTTGCGGATTGGTCAATCCGTTCGCGAGATATGGCAGTTTGGAGGTAAGAAACGCTCGAGAAACTCAAAATTTTCGCAGTTCTGATGCTCGACAAGCATAACTAGAACTGCCTAGGGGAAAAGTACGCACACCGTTGTAATCGTGCGAGTTTCTACTTTCAGATGCAACAGAAATTTTGCGGATTGGTCAATCCGTTCGCGAGATATGGCAGTTTGGATGTAAGAAACGCTTGAGAAACTCAAAATTTTCGCAGTTCTGTTGCTCGAAACGAATAACTAGAACGGGCTAGGGGAAAAGTACGCATATCGTTGTAATCGGGCGAGTTTCTACTTTCAGATGCAACAGAAATTTTGCGGATTGGTCAATCCGTTCGCGAGATATGGCAGTTTGGATGTGAGAAACGCTTGAGAAACTCAAAATTTTCGCGCTTCTGATGCTCGAAACGAATAACAAGAACGGCCTAGGGGAAAAGTACGCATACCGCTGTAATCGGGCGAGTTTCTACTTTCAGATGCAACAGAAATTTTGCGGATTGGTCAATCCGTTCGCGAGATATGGCAGTTTGGAGGTAAGAAACGGTTGAGAAACTCAAAATTTGCACAGTTCTGATGCTCGAAACGAATAACTAGAATGGCCCAGGGGAAAAGTACTTATACCGTTGTAATCAGGCGAGTATCTACTTTCAGATGCAACAGAAATTTTGCGGATTGGTCAATCCGTCCGCGAGATATGGCAGTTTGGAGGTAAGCAAAGCTTGAAAAACTCAAAATTTTCGCAGTTCTGTTGCTCGAAACGAATAACTAGAACGGGCTAGGGGAAAAGTACGCATATCGTTGTAATCGGGCGAGTTTCTACTTTCAGATGCAACAGAAATTTTGCGGATTGGTCAATCCGTTCGCGAGATATGGCAGTTTGGATGTAAGAAACGCTTGAGAAACTCAAAATTTTCGCAGTTCTGTTGCTCGAAACGAATAACTAGAACGGGCTAGGGGAAAAGTACGCATATCGTTGTAATCGGGCGAGTTTCTACCTTCAGATGCAACAGAAATTTTGCGGATTGGTCAATTCGTTCGCGAGATATGGCAGTTTGGAGGTAAGCAAAGCTTGAAAAACTCAAAATTTTCGCAGTTCTGATGCTCGACAAGCATAACCAGAACGGCCTAGAGGAAAAGTACGCATACCGTTGTAATCGGGCGAGTTTCTACCTTCAGATGCAACAGAAATTTTGCGGATTGGTAAATCCGTTCGCGAGATATGGCAGTTTGGAAGTAAGAAACGCTTGAGAAACTCAAAATTTTCGCAGTTCTGATGCTCGAAACGAATAACTAGAACGGCCTAGGGGAAAAGTACGCATAGTGTTGTAATCGGGCGAGTTTCTACTTTCAGATGCAACATATACTTTGCGGATTGGTCAATCCGTTCGCGAGATATGGCAGTTCGGAGGTAAGCAACGCTTGAGAAACTCAAAATTTTCGCAGTTCTGTTGCTCGAAACGAATAACTAGAACGGGCTAGGGGAAAAGTACGCATACCGTTGTAATCGGGCGAGTTTCTACTTTCAGATGCAACAGAAATTTTGCGGATTGGTCAATCCGTTCGCGAGATATGGCAGTTTGGAGGTAAGAAACGCTTGAGAAACTCAAAATTTTCCCAGTTCTGATGCTCGAAACGAATAACTAGAACGGGCTAGGGGAAAAGTACGCATACCGTTGTAATCGGGCGAGTTTCTACCTTCAGATGCAACAGAAATTTTGCGGATTGGTAAATCCGTTCGCGAGATATGGCAGTTTGGAAGTAAGAAACGCTTGAGAAACTCAAAATTTTCGCACTTCTGATGCTCGAAACGAATAACTAGAACGGCCTAGGGGAAAAGTACGCATAGTGTTGTAATCGGGCGAGTTTCTACTTTCAGATGCAACAGAAATTTTGCGGATTGGAAAATCCGTTCGCGAGATATGGCAGTTTGGAGGTAAGAAACGGTTGAGAAACTCAAAATTTGCACAGTTCTGATGCTCGAAACGAATAACTAGAATGGCCCAGGGGAAAAGCACACATACCGTTTCAATTGGGCAAGTTTCTACTTTCAGATGCAACAGAAATTTTGCGGATTGGTCTATCCGTTCGCGAGATATGGCAGTTTGGATGTAAGAAACGCTTGAGAAACTCAAAATTTTCGCGCTTCTGATGCTCGAAACGAATAACAAGAACGGCCTAGGGGAAAAGTACGCATACCGTTGTAATCGGGCGAGTTTCTACTTTCAGATGCAACAGAAATTTTGCGGATTGGTCAATCCGTTCGCGAGATATGGCAGTTTGGAAGTAAGAAACGCTTGAGAAACTCAAAATTTTCGCAGTTCTGATGCTCGACACGAAGAACTAGAACGGCCTAGGGGAAAAGTACGCATAGTGTTGTAATCGGGCGAGTTTCTACTTTCAGATGCAACAGAAATCTTGCGGATTGGAAAATCCGTTCGCGAGATATGGCAGTTTGGAGGTAAGAAACGGTTGAGAAACTCAAAATTTGCACAGTTCTGATGCTCGAAACGAATAACTAGAATGGCCCAGGGGAAAAGCTCACATACCGTTTCAATTGGGCAAGTTTCTACTTTCAGATGCAACAGAAATTTTGCGGATTGGTCTATCCGTTCGCGAGATATGGCAGTTTGGAGATAAGAAACGGTTGAGAAACTCAAAATTTGCACAGTTCTGATGCTCGAAAAGAATAACTAGAATGGCCCAGGGGAAAAGTACTCATACCGTTGTAATCGGGCGAGTATCTACTTTCAGAAGCAACAGAAATTTTGCGGATTGGTCAATCCGTTCGCGAGATATGGCAGTTTGGAGGTAAGAAACGCTCGAGAAACTCAAAATTTTCGCAGTTCTGATGCTCGACAAGCATAACTAGAACGGCCTAGGGGAAAAGTACGCATACCGTTGTAATCGGGCGAGTTTCTACTGTCAGATGCAACAGAAATTTTGCGGATTGGTCAATCCGTTCGCGAGATATGGCAGTTTGGAGGTAAGAAACGGTTGAGAAACTCAAAATTTGCACAGTTCTGATGCTCGAAACGAATAACTAGAATGGCCCAGGGGAAAAGCACACATACCGTTTCAATTGGGCGAGTTTCTACTTTCAGATGCAACAGAAATTTTGCGGATTGGTCAATCCGTTCGCGAGATATGGCAGTTTGGAAGTAAGAAACGCTTGAGAAACTCAAAATTTTCGCAGTTCTGATGCTCGAAACGAATAACTAGAATGGCCCAGGGGAAAAGTACGCATACCGTTGTAATCGGGCGAGTATCTACTTTCAGATGCAACAGAAATTTTGCGGATTGGTCAATCCGTTCGCGAGATATGGCAGTTTGGAGGTAAGAAACGCTCGAGAAACTCAAAATTTTCGCAGTTCTGATGCTCGACAAGTATAACTAGAACGGCCTAGGGGAAAAGTACGCATACAGTTGTAATCGGGCGAGTTTCTACTTTCAGATGCAACAGAAATTTTGCGGATTGGTCAATCCGTTCGCGAGATATGGCAGTTTGGAGGTACGAAACGCTTGAGAAACTCAAAATTTTCGCAGTTCTGATGCTCGAAACGAATAACTAGAACGGGCTAGGGGAAAAGTACGCATACCGTTGTAATCGGGCGAGTTTCTACTTTCAGATGCAACAGAAATTTTGCGGATTGGTCAATCCGTTCGCGAGATATGGCAGTTTGGAGGTAAGAAACGCTTGAGAAACTCAAAATTTTCCCAGTTCTGATGCTCGAAACGAATAACTAGAACGGCCTAGGGGAAAAGTACGCATACCGTTGTAATCGGGCGAGTTTCTACCTTCAGATGCAACAGAGATTTTTCGGATTGGTCAATCCGTTCGCGAGATATGGCAGTTTGGAAGTAAGAAACGCTTGAGAAACTCAAAATTTTCGCACTTCTGATGCTCGAAACGAATAACTAGAACGGCCTAGGGGAAAAGTACGCATAGTGTTGTAATCGGGCGAGTTTCTACTTTCAGATGCAACAGAAATTTTGCGGATTGGAAAATCCGTTCGCGAGATATGGCAGTTTGGAGGTAAGAAACGGTTGAGAAACTCAAAATTTGCACAGTTCTGATGCTCGAAACGAATAACTAGAATGGCCCAGGGGAAAAGCACACATACCGTTTCAATTGGGCAAGTTTCTACTTTCAGAAGCAACAGAAATTTTGCGGATTGGTCAATCCGTTCGCGAGATATGGCAGTTTGGAGGTAAGAAACGCTCGAGAAACTCAAAATTTTCGCAGTTCTGATGCTCGACAAGCATAACTAGAACGGCCTAGGGGAAAAGTACGCATACAGTTGTAATCGGGCGAGTTTCTACTTTCAGATGCAACAGAAATTTTGCGGATTGGTCAATCCGTTCGCGAGATATGGCAGTTTGGATGTAAGAAACGCTTGAGAAACTCAAAATTTTCGCGCTTCTGATGCTCGAAACGAATAACAAGAACGGCCTAGGGGAAAAGTACGCATACCGTTGTAATCGGGCGAGTTTCTACTTTCAGATGCAACAGAAATTTTGCGGATTGGTCAATCCGTTCGCGAGATATGGCAGTTTGGAAGTAAGAAACGCTTGAGAAACTCAAAATTTTCGCAGTTCTGATGCTCGACACGAAGAACTAGAACGGCCTAGGGGAAAAGTACGCATACCGTTGTAATCGTGCGAGTTTCTACTTTCAGATGCAACAGAAATTTTGCGGATTGGTCAATCCGTTCGCGAGATATGGCAGTTTGGATGTAAGAAACGCTTGAGAAACTCAAAATTTTCGCGCTTCTGATGCTCGAAACGAATAACAAGAACGGCCTAGGGGAAAAGTACGCATACCGTTGTAATCGGGCGAGTTTCTACTTTCAGATGCAACAGAAATTTTGCGGATTGGTCAATCCGTTCGCGAGATATGGCAGTTTGGAGGTAAGAAACGGTTGAGAAACTCAAAATTTGCACAGTTCTGATGCTCGAAACGAATAACTAGAATGGCCCAGGGGAAAAGTACTCATACCGTTGTAATCAGGCGAGTATCTACTTTCAGATGCAACAGAAATTTTGCGGATTGGTCAATCCGTTCGCGAGATATGGCAGTTTGGAGGTAAGAAACGCTCGAGAAACTCAAAATTTTCGCAGTTCTGATGCTCGACAAGCATAACTAGAACTGCCTAGGGGAAAAGTACGCACACCGTTGTAATCGGGCGAGTTTTTACTTTCAGATGCATCAGAAATTTTGCGGATTGGACAATCCGTTCGCGAGATGTGGCAGTTTGTAGGAGAGAAACGCTCGAAAAACTCAAAATTTTCGCAGTTCTGTTGCTCGAAACGAATAACTAGAACGGGCTAGGGGAAAAGTACGCATACCGTTGTAATCGGGCGAGTTTCTACCTTCAGATGCAACAGAAATTTTGCGGATTGGTCAATTCGTTCGCGAGATATGGCAGTTTGGAGGTAAGCAAAGCTTGAAAAACTCAAAATTTTCGCAGTTCTGATGCTCGACAAGCATAACCAGAAAGGCCTAGAGGAAAAGTACGCATACCGTTGTAATCGGGCGAGTTTCTACCTTCAGATGCAACAGAAATTTTGCGGATTGGTAAATCCGTTCGCGAGATATGGCAGTTTGGAAGTAAGAAACGCTTGAGAAACTCAAAATTTTCGCAGTTCTGATGCTCGAAACGAATAACTAGAACGGCCTAGGGGAAAAGTACGCATAGTGTTGTAATCGGGCGAGTTTCTACTTTCAGATGCAACAGATACTTTGCGGATTGGTCAATCCGTTCGCGAGATATGGCAGTTCGGAGGTAAGCAACGCTTGAGAAACTCAAAATTTTCGCAGTTCTGTTGCTCGAAACGAATAACTAGAACGGGCTAGGGGAAAAGTACGCATACCGTTGTAATCGGGCGAGTTTCTACTTTCAGATGCAACAGAAATTTTGCGGATTGGTCAATCCGTTCGCGAGATATGGCAGTTTGGAGGTAAGAAACGCTTGAGAAACTCAAAATTTTCCCAGTTCTGATGCTCGAAACGAATAACTAGAACGGCCTAGGGGAAAAGTACGCATACCGTTGTAATCGGGCGAGTTTCTACTGTCAGATGCAACAGAAATTTTGCGGATTGGTCAATCCGTTCGCGAGATATGGCAGTTTGGAGGTAAGAAACGGTTGAGAAACTCAAAATTTGCACAGTTCTGATGCTCGAAACGAATAACTAGAATGGCCCAGGGGAAAAGCACACATACCGTTTCAATTGGGCGAGTTTCTACTTTCAGATGCAACAGAAATTTTGCGGATTGGTCAATCCGTTCGCGAGATATGGCAGTTTGGAAGTAAGAAACGCTTGAGAAACTCAAAATTTTCGCAGTTCTGATGCTCGAAACGAATAACTAGAATGGCCCAGGGGAAAAGTACTCATACCGTTGTAATCGGGCGAGTATCTACTTTCAGATGCAACAGAAATTTTGCGGATTGGTCAATCCGTTCGCGAGATATGGCAGTTTGGAGGTAAGAAACGCTCGAGAAACTCAAAATTTTCGCAGTTCTGATGCTCGACAAGTATAACTAGAACGGCCTAGGGGAAAAGTACGCATACAGTTGTAATCGGGCGAGTTTCTACTTTCAGATGCAACAGAAATTTTGCGGATTGGTCAATCCGTTCGCGAGATATGGCAGTTTGGAGGTACGAAACGCTTGAGAAACTCAAAATTTTCGCAGTTCTGATGCTCGAAACGAATAACTAGAACGGGCTAGGGGAAAAGTACGCATACCGTTGTAATCGGGCGAGTTTCTACTTTCAGATGCAACAGAAATTTTGCGGATTGGTCAATCCGTTCGCGAGATATGGCAGTTTGGAGGTAAGAAACGCTTGAGAAACTCAAAATTTTCCCAGTTCTGATGCTCGAAACGAATAACTAGAACGGCCTAGGGGAAAAGTACGCATACCGTTGTAATCGGGCGAGTTTCTACCTTCAGATGCAACAGAGATTTTTCGGATTGGTCAATCCGTTCGCGAGATATGGCAGTTTGGAAGTAAGAAACGCTTGAGAAACTCAAAATTTTCGCACTTCTGATGCTCGAAACGAATAACTAGAACGGCCTAGGGGAAAAGTACGCATAGTGTTGTAATCGGGCGAGTTTCTACTTTCAGATGCAACAGAAATTTTGCGGATTGGAAAATCCGTTCGCGAGATATGGCAGTTTGGAGGTAAGAAACGGTTGAGAAACTCAAAATTTGCACAGTTCTGATGCTCGAAACGAATAACTAGAATGGCCCAGGGGAAAAGCACACATACCGTTTCAATTGGGCAAGTTTCTACTTTCAGATGCAACAGAAATTTTGCGGATTGGTCTATCCGTTCGCGAGATATGGCAGTTTGGAGATAAGAAACGGTTGAGAAACTCAAAATTTGCACAGTTCTGATGCTCGAAAAGAATAACTAGAATGGCCCAGGGGAAAAGTACTCATACCGTTGTAATCGGGCGAGTATCTACTTTCAGAAGCAACAGAAATTTTGCGGATTGGTCAATCCGTTCGCGAGATATGGCAGTTTGGAGGTAAGAAACGCTCGAGAAACTCAAAATTTTCGCAGTTCTGATGCTCGACAAGCATAACTAGTTCGGCCTAGGGGAAAAGTACGCATACAGTTGTAATCGGGCGAGTTTCTACTTTCAGATGCAACAGAAATTTTGCGGATTGGTCAATCCGTTCGCGAGATATGGCAGTTTGGATGTAAGAAACGCTTGAGAAACTCAAAATTTTCGCGCTTCTGATGCTCGAAACGAATAACAAGAACGGCCTAGGGGAAAAGTACGCATACCGTTGTAATCGGGCGAGTTTCTACTTTCAGATGCAACAGAAATTTTGCGGATTGGTCAATCCGTTCGCGAGATATGGCAGTTTGGAAGTAAGAAACGCTTGAGAAACTCAAAATTTTCGCAGTTCTGATAGTCGACACGAAGAACTAGAACGGCCTAGGGGAAAAGTACGCATACCGTTGTAATCGTGCGAGTTTCTACTTTCAGATGCAACAGAAATTTTGCGGATTGGTCAATCCGTTCGCGAGATATGGCAGTTTGGATGTAAGAAACGCTTGAGAAACTCAAAATTTTCGCGCTTCTGATGCTCGAAACGAATAACAAGAACGGCCTAGGGGAAAAGTACGCATACCGTTGTAATCGGGCGAGTTTCTACTTTCAGATGCAACAGAAATTTTGCGGATTGGTCAATCCGTTCGCGAGATATGGCAGTTTGGAGGTAAGAAACGGTTGAGAAACTCAAAATTTGCACAGTTCTGATGCTCGAAACGAATAACTAGAATCGCCCAGGGGAAAAGCACACATACCGTTTCAATTGAGCGAGTTTCTACTTTCAGATGCAGCAGAAATTTTGCGGATTGGTCTATCCGTTCGCGAGATATGGCAGTTTGGAAGTAAGAACCGGTTGAGAAACTCAAAATTTGCACAGTTCTGATGCTCGAAACGAATAACTAGAATGGCCCAGGGGAAAAGTACTCATACCGTTGTAATCAGGCGAGTATCTACTTTCAGATGCAACAGAAATTTTGCGGATTGGTCAATCCGTTCGCGAGATATGGCAGTTTGGAGGTAAGAAACGCTCGAGAAACTCAAAATTTTCGCAGTTCTGATGCTCGACAAGCATAACTAGAACTGCCTAGGGGAAAAGTACGCACACCGTTGTAATCGTGCGAGTTTCTACTTTCAGATGCAACAGAAATTTTGCGGATTGGTCAATCCGTTCGCGAGATATGGCAGTTTGGAGGTAAGCAACGCTTGAGAAACTCAAAATTTTCGCAGTTCTGTTGCTCGAAACGAATAACTAGAACGGGCTAGGGGAAAAGTACGCATACCGTTGTAATCGGGCGAGTTTCTACTTTCAGATGCAACAGAAACTTTGCGGATTGGTCAATCCGTTCGCGAGATATGGCAGTTTGGAGGTAAGCAACGCTTGAGAAACTCAAAATTTTCGCAGTTCTGTTGCTCGAAACGAATAACTAGAACGGGCTAGGGGAAAAGTACGCATACCGTTGTAATCGGGCGAGTTTCTACTTTCAGATGCAACAGAAATTTTGCGGATTGGTCAATCCGTTCGCGAGATATGGCAGTTTGGAGGTAAGAAACGCTTGAGAAACTCAAAATTTTCCCAGTTCTGATGCTCGAAACGAATAACTAGAACGGCCTAGGGGAAAAGTACGCATACCGTTGTAATCGGGCGAGTTTCTACTGTCAGATGCAACAGAAATTTTGCGGATTGGTCAATCCGTTCGCGAGATATGGCAGTTTGGAGGTAAGAAACGGTTGAGAAACTCAAAATTTGCACAGTTCTGATGCTCGAAACGAATAACTAGAATGGCCCAGGGGAAAAGCACACATACCGTTTAATTGGGCGAGTTTCTACTTTCAGATGCAGCAGAAATTTTGCGGATTGGTCTATCCGTTCGCGAGATATGGCAGTTTGGAGGTAAGAAACGGTTGAGAAACTCAAAATTTGCACAGTTCTGATGCTCGAAACGAATAACTAGAATGGCCCAGGGGAAAAGTACTCATACCGTTGTAATCGGGCGAGTATCTACTTTCAGATGCAACAGAAATTTTGCGGATTTGTCAATCCGTTCGCGAGATATGGCAGTTTGGAGGTAAGCAACGCTTGAAAAACTCAAAATTTTCGCAGTTCTGTTGCCCGAAACGATTAACGAGAACGGGCTAGGGGAAAAGTACGCATGCCGTTGTAATCGGGCGAGTTTTTACTTTCAGATGCAACAGAAATTTTGCGGATTGGTCAATCCGTTCGCGAGATATGGCAGTTTGGAGGTAAGAAACGCACGAGAAACTCAAAATTTTCGCAGGTCTGATGCTCGACAAGCATAACTAGAACAGCCTAGGGGAAAAGTACGCACACCGTTGTAATCGGGCGAGTTTCTACTTTCAGATGCAACAGAAATTTTGCGGATTGGTCAATCCGTTCGCGAGATATGGCAGTTTGGAGGTACGAAACGCTTGAGAAACTCAAAATTTTCGCAGTTCTGATGCTCGAAACGAATAGCTAGAACGGCCTAGGGGAAAAGTACGCATACCGTTGTAATCGGGCGAGTTTCTACTTTCAGATGCAACAGAAACTTTGCGGATTGGTCAATCCGTTCGCGAGATATGGCAGTTTGGAGGTAAGCTACGCTTGAGAAACTCAAAATTTTCGCAGTTCTGTTGCTCGAAACGAATAACTAGAACGGGCTAGGGGAAAAGTACGCATACCGTTGTAATCGGGCGAGTTTCTACTGTCAGATGCAACAGAAATTTTGCGGATTGGTCAATCCGTTCGCGAGATATGGCAGTTTGGAGGTAAGAAACGCTTGAGAAACTCAAAATTTTCGCAGTTCTGATGCTCGAAACGAATAACTAGAACGGCCTAGGGGAAAAGTAAGC
The DNA here is from genome assembly GCF_051014685.1 of Ptiloglossa arizonensis. Lineage (NCBI taxonomy): Eukaryota > Metazoa > Arthropoda > Insecta > Hymenoptera > Colletidae > Ptiloglossa > Ptiloglossa arizonensis. Next base: position 150,703 of record NW_027478911.1, on the reverse strand, counting down.
ATAGTGTTGTAATCGGGCGAGTTTCTACTTTCAGATGCAACAGAAATTTTGCGGATTGGAAAATCCGTTCGCGAGATATGGCAGTTTGGAGGTAAGAAACGGTTGAGAAACTCAAAATTTGCACAGTTCGGATGCTCGAAACGAATAACTAGAATGGCCCAGGGGAAAAGCACAGATACCGTTTCAATTGGGCGAGTTTCTACTTTCAGATGCAACAGAAATTTTGCGGATTGGTCTATCCGTTCGCGAGATATGGCAGTTTGGAGGTAAGAAACGGTTGAGAAACTCAAAATTTGCACAGTTCTGATGCTCGAAAAGAATAACTAGAATGGCCCAGGGGAAAAGTACTCATACCGTTGTAATCGGGCAAGTATCTACTTTCAGATGCAACAGAAATTTTGCGGATTTGTCAATCCGTTCGCGAGATATGGCAGTTTGGAGGTAAGAAACGCTCGAGAAACTCAAAATTTTCGCAGTTCTGATGCTCGAAACGAATAACTAGAACGGCCTAGGGGAAAAGTACGCATACAGTTGTAATCGGGCGAGTTTCTACTATCAGATGCAACAGAAATTTTGCGGATTGGTCAATCCGTTCGCGAGATATGGCAGTTTGGAGGTAAGAAACGGTTGAGAAACTCAAAATTTGCACAGTTCTGATGCTCGAAACGAATAACTAGAATGGCCCAGGGGAATAGCACGCATACCGTTTCAATTGGGCGAGTTTCTACTTTCAGATGCAACAGAAATTTTGCGGATTGGTCTATCCGTTCGCGAGATATGGCAGTTTGGAGGTAAGAAACGGTTGAGAAACTCAAAATTTGCACAGTTCTGATGCTCGAAAAGAATAACTAGAATGGCCCAGGGGAAAAGTACTCATACCGTTGTAATCGGGCGAGTATCTACTTTCAGATGCAACAGAAATTTTGCGGATTGGTCAATCCGTTCGCGAGATATGGCAGTTTGGAAGTAAGAAACGCTCGAGAAACTCAAAATTTTCGCAGTTCTGATGCTCGACAAGCATAACTAGAACGGCCTAGGGGAAAAGTACGCATACAGTTGTAATCGGTCGAGTTTCTACTTTCAGATGCAACAGAAATTTTGCGGATTGGTCAATCCGTTCGCGAGATATGGCTGTTTGGAGGTACGAAACGCTTGAGAAACTCAAAATTTTCGCAGTTCCGATGCTCGAAACGAATAACTAGAACGGCCTAGCGGAAGAGTACGCATACCGTTGTAATCGGGCGAGTTTCTACCTTCAGATGCAACAGAGATTTTTCGGATTGGTCAATCCGTTCGCGAGATATGGCAGTTTGGAAGTAAGAAACGCTTGAGAAACTCAAAATTTTCGCAGTTCTGATGCTCGAAACGAATAACTAGAACGGCCTAGGGGAAAAGTACGCATAGTGTTGTAATCGGGCGAGTTTCTACTTTCAGATGCAACAGAAATTTTGCGGATTGGAAAATCCGTTCGCGAGATATGGCAGTTTGGAGGTAAGAAACGGTTGAGAAACTCAAAATTTGCACATTTCTGATGCTCGAAACGAATAACTAGAATGGCCCAGGGGAAAAGCACACATACCGTTTCAATTTGGCAAGTTTCTACTTTCAGATGCAACAGAAATTTTGCGGATTGGTCTATCCGTTCGCGAGATATGGCAGTTTGGAGATAAGAAACGGTTGAGAAACTCAAAATTTGCACAGTTCTGATGCTCGAAAAGAATAACTAGAATGGCCCAGGGGAAAAGTACTCATACCGTTGTAATCGGGCGAGTATCTACTTTCAGATGCAACAGAAATTTTGCGGATTGGTCAATCCGTTCGCGAGATATGGCAGTTTGGAGGTAAGAAACGCTCGAGAAACTCAAAATTTTCGCAGTTCTGATGCTCGACAAGCATAACTAGAACGGCCTAGGGGAAAAGTACGCATACAGTTGTAATCGGGCGAGTTTCTACTTTCAGATGCAACAGAAATTTTGCGGATTGGTCAATCCGTTCGCGAGATATGGCAGTTTGGAGGTACGAAACGCTTGAGAAACTCAAAATTTTCGCAGTTCTGATGCTCGAAACGAATAACTAGGACGGCCTAGGGGAAAAGTACGCATACCGTTGTAATCGGGCGAGTTTCTACCTTCAGATGCAACAGAAATTTTGCGGATTGGTCAATCCGTTCGCGAGATATGGCAGTTTGGAAGTAAGAAACGCTTGAGAAACTCAAAATTTTCGCAGTTCTGATGCTCGAAACGAATAACTAGAACGGGCTAGGGGAAAAGTACTCATACCGTTGTAATCGGGCGAGTTTTTACTTTCAGATGCAACAGAAATTTTGCGGATTGGTCAATCCGTTCGCGAGATATGGCAGTTTGGAGGTAAGAAACGCTCGAGAAACTCAAAATTTTCGCAGTTCTGATGCTCGACAAGCATAACTAGAACGGCCTAGGGGAAAAGTACGCACACCGTTGTAATCGTGCGAGTTTCTACTTTCAGATGCAACAGAAATTTTGCGGATTGGTCAATCCGTTCGCGAGATATGGCAGTTTGGAAGTAAGAAACGCTTGAGAAACTCAAAATTTTCGCAGTTCTGATGCTCGAAACGAATAACTAGAACGGCCTAGGGGAAAAGTACGCATAGTGTTGTAATCGGGCGAGTTTCTACTTTCAGATGCAACAGAAATTTTGCGGATTGGTCAATCCGTTCGCGAGATATGGCAGTTTGGAGGTAAGCAACGCTTGAGAAACTCAAAATTTTCGCAGTTCTGTTGCTCGAAACGAATAACTAGAACGGGCTAGGGGAAAAGTACGCATACCGTTGTAATCAGGCGAGTTTCTACTTTCAGATGCAACAGAAATTTTGCGGATTGGTCAATCCGTTCGCGAGATATGGCAGTTTGGAGGTAAGAAACGCTTGAGAAACTCAAAATTTTCGCAGTTCTGATGCTCGAAACGAAGAACTAGAACGGCCTAGGGGAAAAGTACGCCTACCGTTGTAATCGTTCGAGTTTCTACTTTCAGATGCAACAGAAATTTTGCGGATTGGTCAATCCGTTCGCGAGATATGGCAGTTTGGATGTAAGAAACGCTTGAGAAACTCAAAATTTTCGCGCTTCTGATGCTCGAAACGAATAACAAGAACGGCCTAGGGGAAAAGTACGCATACCGTTGTAATCGGGCGAGTTTCTACTTTCAGATGCAACAGAAATTTTGCGGATTGGTCAATCCGTTCGCGAGATATGGCAGTTTGGTGGTAAGAAACGGTTGAGAAACTCAAAATTTGCACAGTTCTGATGCTCGAAACGAATAACTAGAATCGCCCAGGGGAAAAGCACACATACCGTTTCAATTGGGCGAGTTTCTACTTTCAGATGCAGCAGAAATTTTGCGGATTGGTCTATCCGTTCGCGAGATATGGCAGTTTGGAAGTAAGAACCGGTTGAGAAACTCAAAATTTGCACAGTTCTGATGCTCGAAACGAATAACTAGAATGGCCCAGGGGAAAAGTACTCATACCGTTGTAATCAGGCGAGTATCTACTTTCAGATGCAACAGAAATTTTGCGGATTGGTCAATCCGTTCGCGAGATATGGCAGTTTGGAGGTAAGAAACGCTCGAGAAACTCAAAATTTTCGCAGTTCTGATGCTCGACAAGCATAACTAGAACTGCCTAGGGGAAAAGTACGCACACCGTTGTAATCGTGCGAGTTTCTACTTTCACATGCAGCAGAAATTTTGCGGATTGGTCAATCCGTTCGCGAGATATGGCAGTTTGGAGGTACGAAACGCTTGAGAAACTCAAAATTTTCGCAGTTCTGATGCTCGAAACGAATAACTAGGACGGCCTAGGGGAAAAGTACGCATACCGTTGTAATCGGGCGAGTTTCTACCTTCAGATGCAACAGAAATTTTGGGGATTGGTCAATCCGTTCGCGAGATATGGCAGTTTGGAAGTAAGAAACGCTTGAGAAACTCAAAATTTTCGCAGTTCTGATGCTCGAAACGAATAACTAGAACGGCCTAGGGGAAAAGTACGCATAGTGTTGTAATCGGGCGAGTTTCTACTTTCAGATGCAACAGAAATTTTGCGGATTGGTCAATCCGTTCGCGAGATATGGCAGTTTGGAGGTAAGCAACGCTTGAGAAACTCAAAATTTTCGCAGTTCTGTTGCTCGAAACGAATAACTAGAACGGGCTAGGGGAAAAGTACGCATACCGTTGTAATCAGGCGAGTTTCTACTTTCAGATGCAACAGAAATTTTGCGGATTGGTCAATCCGTTCGCGAGATATGGCAGTTTGGAGGTAAGAAACGCTTGAGAAACTCAAAATTTTCGCAGTTCTGATGCTCGAAACGAAGAACTAGAACGGCCTAGGGGAAAAGTACGCCTACCGTTGTAATCGTTCGAGTTTCTACTTTCAGATGCAACAGAAATTTTGCGGATTGGTCAATCCGTTCGCGAGATATGGCAGTTTGGATGTAAGAAACGCTTGAGAAACTCAAAATTTTCGCGCTTCTGATGCTCGAAACGAATAACAAGAACGGCCTAGGGGAAAAGTACGCATACCGTTGTAATCGGGCGAGTTTCTACTTTCAGATGCAACAGAAATTTTGCGGATTGGTCAATCCGTTCGCGAGATATGGCAGTTTGGAGGTAAGAAACGCTCGAGAAACTCAAAATTTTCGCAGTTCTGATGCTCGACAAGCATAACTAGAACTGCCTAGGGGAAAAGTACGCACACCGTTGTAATCGTGCGAGTTTCTACTTTCAGATGCAACAGAAATTTTGCGGATTGGTCAATCCGTTCGCGAGATATGGCAGTTTGGAGGTAAGCAACGCTTGAGAAACTCAAAATTTTCGCAGTTCTGTTGCTCGAAACGAATAACTAGAACGGGCTAGGGGAAAAGTACGCATACCGTTGTAATCGGGCGAGTTTCTACTTTCAGATGCAACAGAAACTTTGCGGATTGGTCAATCCGTTCGCGAGATATGGCAGTTTGGAGGTAAGCAACGCTTGAGAAACTCAAAATTTTCGCAGTTCTGTTGCTCGAAACGAATAACTAGAACGGGCTAGGGGAAAAGTACGCATACCGTTGTAATCGGGCGAGTTTCTACTTTCAGATGCAACAGAAATTTTGCGGATTGGTCAATCCGTTCGCGAGATATGGCAGTTTGGAGGTAAGAAACGCTTGAGAAACTCAAAATTTTCCCAGTTCTGATGCTCGAAACGAATAACTAGAACGGCCTAGGGGAAAAGTACGCATACCGTTGTAATCGGGCGAGTTTCTACTGTCAGATGCAACAGAAATTTTGCGGATTGGTCAATCCGTTCGCGAGATATGGCAGTTTGGAGGTAAGAAACGCTTGAGAAACTCAAAATTTTCCCAGTTCTGATGCTCGAAACGAATAACTAGAACGGCCTAGGGGAAAAGTACGCATACCGTTGTAATCGGGCGAGTTTCTACTGTCAGATGCAACAGAAATTTTGCGGATTGGTCAATCCGTTCGCGAGATATGGCAGTTTGGAGGTAAGAAACGGTTGAGAAACTCAAAATTTGCACAGTTCTGATGCTCGAAACGAATAACTAGAATGGCCCAGGGGAAAAGCACACATACCGTTTAATTGGGCGAGTTTCTACTTTCAGATGCAGCAGAAATTTTGCGGATTGGTCTATCCGTTCGCGAGATATGGCAGTTTGGAGGTAAGAAACGGTTGAGAAACTCAAAATTTGCACAGTTCTGATGCTCGAAACGAATAACTAGAATGGCCCAGGGGAAAAGTACTCATACCGTTGTAATCGGGCGAGTATCTACTTTCAGATGCAACAGAAATTTTGCGGATTGGTCAATCCGTTCGCGAGATATGGCAGTTTGGAGGTACGAAACGCTTGAGAAACTCAAAATTTTCGCAGTTCTGATGCTCGAAACGAATAACTAGGACGGCCTAGGGGAAAAGTACGCATACCGTTGTAATCGGGCGAGTTTCTACCTTCAGATGCAACAGAAATTTTGCGGATTGGTCAATCCGTTCGCGAGATATGGCAGTTTGGAAGTAAGAAACGCTTGAGAAACTCAAAATTTTCGCAGTTCTGATGCTCGAAACGAATAACTAGAACGGCCTAGGGGAAAAGTACGCATAGTGTTGTAATCGGGCGAGTTTCTACTTTCAGATGCAACAGAAATTTTGCGGATTGGTCAATCCGTTCGCGAGATATGGCAGTTTGGAGGTAAGCAACGCTTGAGAAACTCAAAATTTTCGCAGTTCTGTTGCTCGAAACGAATAACTAGAACGGGCTAGGGGAAAAGTACGCATACCGTTGTAACCGTTCGAGTTTCTACTTTCAGATGCAACAGAAATTTTGCGGATTGGTCAATCCGTTCGCGAGATATGGCAGTTTGGATGTAAGAAACGCTTGAGAAACTCAAAATTTTCGCGCTTCTGATGCTCGAAACGAATAACAAGAACGGCCTAGGGGAAAAGTACGCATACCGTTGTAATCGGGCGAGTTTCTACTTTCAGATGCAACAGAAATTTTGCGGATTGGTCAATCCGTTCGCGAGATATGGCAGTTTGGAGGTAAGAAACGGTTGAGAAACTCAAAATTTGCACAGTTCTGATGCTCGAAACGAATAACTAGAATCGCCCAGGGGAAAAGCACACATACCGTTTCAATTGGGCGAGTTTCTACTTTCAGATGCAGCAGAAATTTTGCGGATTGGTCTATCCGTTCGCGAGATATGGCAGTTTGGAAGTAAGAACCGGTTGAGAAACTCAAAATTTGCACAGTTCTGATGCTCGAAACGAATAACTAGAATGGCCCAGGGGAAAAGTACTCATACCGTTGTAATCAGGCGAGTATCTACTTTCAGATGCAACAGAAATTTTGCGGATTGGTCAATCCGTTCGCGAGATATGGCAGTTTGGAGGTAAGAAACGCTCGAGAAACTCAAAATTTTCGCAGTTCTGATGCTCGACAAGCATAACTAGAACTGCCTAGGGGAAAAGTACGCACACCGTTGTAATCGTGCGAGTTTCTACTTTCAGATGCAACAGAAATTTTGCGGATTGGTCAATCCGTTCGCGAGATATGGCAGTTTGGAGGTAAGCAACGCTTGAGAAACTCAAAATTTTCGCAGTTCTGTTGCTCGAAACGAATAACTGGAACGGGCTAGGGGAAAAGTACGCATACCGTTGTAATCGGGCGAGTTTCTACTTTCAGATGCAACAGAAACTTTGCGGATTGGTCAATCCGTTCGCGAGATATGGCAGTTTGGAGGTAAGCAACGCTTGAGAAACTCAAAATTTTCGCAGTTCTGTTGCTCGAAACGAATAACTAGAACGGGCTAGGGGAAAAGTACGCATACCGTTGTAATCGGGCGAGTTTCTACTTTCAGATGCAACAGAAATTTTGCGGATTGGTCAATCCGTTCGCGAGATATGGCAGTTTGGAGGTAAGAAACGCTTGAGAAACTCAAAATTTTCCCAGTTCTGATGCTCGAAACGAATAACTAGAACGGCCTAGGGGAAAAGTACGCATACCGTTGTAATCGGGCGAGTTTCTACTGTCAGATGCAACAGAAATTTTGCGGATTGGTCAATCCGTTCGCGAGATATGGCAGTTTGGAGGTAAGAAACGGTTGAGAAACTCAAAATTTGCACAGTTCTGATGCTCGAAACGAATAACTAGAATGGCCCAGGGGAAAAGCACACATACCGTTTAATTGGGCGAGTTTCTACTTTCAGATGCAGCAGAAATTTTGCGGATTGGTCTATCCGTTCGCGAGATATGGCAGTTTGGAGGTAAGAAACGGTTGAGAAACTCAAAATTTGCACAGTTCTGATGCTCGAAACGAATAACTAGAATGGCCCAGGGGAAAAGTACTCATACCGTTGTAATCGGGCGAGTATCTACTTTCAGATGCAACAGAAATTTTGCGGATTGGTCAATCCGTTCGCGAGATATGGCAGTTTGGAGGTACGAAACGCTTGAGAAACTCAAAATTTTCGCAGTTCTGATGCTCGAAACGAATAACTAGGACGGCCTAGGGGAAAAGTACGCATACCGTTGTAATCGGGCGAGTTTCTACCTTCAGATGCAACAGAAATTTTGCGGATTGGTCAATCCGTTCGCGAGATATGGCAGTTTGGAAGTAAGAAACGCTTGAGAAACTCAAAATTTTCGCAGTTCTGATGCTCGAAACGAATAACTAGAACGGCCTAGGGGAAAAGTACGCATAGTGTTGTAATCGGGCGAGTTTCTACTTTCAGATGCAACAGAAATTTTGCGGATTGGTCAATCCGTTCGCGAGATATGGCAGTTTGGAGGTAAGCAACGCTTGAGAAACTCAAAATTTTCGCAGTACTGTTGCTCGAAACGAATAACTAGAACGGGCTAGGGGAAAAGTACGCATACCGTTGTAACCGTTCGAGTTTCTACTTTCAGATGCAACAGAAATTTTGCGGATTGGTCAATCCGTTCGCGAGATATGGCAGTTTGGATGTAAGAAACGCTTGAGAAACTCAAAATTTTCGCGCTTCTGATGCTCGAAACGAATAACAAGAACGGCCTAGGGGAAAAGTACGCATACCGTTGTAATCGGGCGAGTTTCTACTTTCAGATGCAACAGAAATTTTGCGGATTGGTCAATCCGTTCGCGAGATATGGCAGTTTGGAGGTAAGAAACGGTTGAGAAACTCAAAATTTGCACAGTTCTGATGCTCGAAACGAATAACTAGAATCGCCCAGGGGAAAAGCACACATACCGTTTCAATTGGGCGAGTTTCTACTTTCAGATGCAGCAGAAATTTTGCGGATTGGTCTATCCGTTCGCGAGATATGGCAGTTTGGAAGTAAGAACCGGTTGAGAAACTCAAAATTTGCACAGTTCTGATGCTCGAAACGAATAACTAGAATGGCCCAGGGGAAAAGTACTCATACCGTTGTAATCAGGCGAGTATCTACTTTCAGATGCAACAGAAATTTTGCGGATTGGTCAATCCGTTCGCGAGATATGGCAGTTTGGAGGTAAGAAACGCTCGAGAAACTCAAAATTTTCGCAGTTCTGATGCTCGACAAGCATAACTAGAACTGCCTAGGGGAAAAGTACGCACACCGTTGTAATCGTGCGAGTTTCTACTTTCAGATGCAACAGAAATTTTGCGGATTGGTCAATCCGTTCGCGAGATATGGCAGTTTGGAGGTAAGCAACGCTTGAGAAACTCAAAATTTTCGCAGTTCTGTTGCTCGAAACGAATAACTAGAACGGGCTAGGGGAAAAGTACGCATACCGTTGTAATCGGGCGAGTTTCTACTTTCAGATGCAACAGAAACTTTGCGGATTGGTCAATCCGTTCGCGAGATATGGCAGTTTGGAGGTAAGAAACGCTTGAGAAACTCAAAATTTTCCCAGTTCTGATGCTCGAAACGAATAACTAGAACGGCCTAGGAGAAAAGTACGCATACCGTTGTAATCGGGCGAGTTTCTACTGTCAGATGCAACAGAAATTTTGCGGATTGGTCAATCCGTTCGCGAGATATGGCAGTTTGGAGGTAAGAAACGGTTGAGAAACTCAAAATTTGCACAGTTCTGATGCTCGAAACGAATAACTAGACTGGCCCAGGGGAAAAGCACACATACCGTTTAATTGGGCGAGTTTCTACTTTCAGATGCAGCAGAAATTTTGCGGATTGGTCTATCCGTTCGCGAGATATGGCAGTTTGGAGGTAAGAAACGGTTGAGAAACTCAAAATTTGCACAGTTCTGATGCTCGAAACGAATAACTAGAATGGCCCAGGGGAAAAGTACTCATACCGTTGTAATCGGGCGAGTTTCTACTTTCAGATGCAGCAGAAATTTTGCGGATTGGTCTATCCGTTCGCGAGATATGGCAGTTTGGAGGTAAGAAACGGTTGAGAAACTCAAAATTTGCACAGTTCTGATGCTCGAAACGAATAACTAGAATGGCCCAGGGGAAAAGTACTCATACCGTTGTAATCGGGCGAGTATCTACTTTCAGATGCAACAGAAATTTTGCGGATTTGTCAATCCGTTCGCGAGATATGGCAGTTTGGAGGTAAGCAACGCTTGAAAAACTCAAAATTTTCGCAGTTCTGTTGCCCGAAACGAATAACTAGAACGGGCTAGGGGAAAAGTACGCACACCGTTGTAATCGGGCGAGTTTCTACTTTCAGATGCAACAGAAATTTTGCGGATTGGTCAATCCGTTCGCGAGATATGGCAGTTTGGAGGTAAGCAACGCTTGAGAAACTCAAAATTTTCGCAGTTCTGTTGCTCGAAACGAATAACTAGAACGGGCTAGGGGAAAAGTACGCATACCGTTGTAATCGGGCGAGTTTCTACTTTCAGATGCAACAGAAACTTTGCGGATTGGTCAATCCGTTCGCGAGATATGGCAGTTTGGAGGTAAGCAACGCTTGAGAAACTCAAAATTTTCGCAGTTCTGTTGCTCGAAACGAATAACTAGAACGGGCTAGGGGAAAAGTACGCATACCGTTGTAATCGGGCGAGTTTCTACTTTCAGATGCAACAGAAATTTTGCGGATTGGTCAATCCGTTCGCGAGATATGGCAGTTTGGAGGTAAGAAACGCTTGAGAAACTCAAAATTTTCCCAGTTCTGATGCTCGAAACGAATAACTAGAACGGCCTAGGGGAAAAGTACGCATACCGTTGTAATCGGGCGAGTTTCTACTGTCAGATGCAACAGAAATTTTGCGGATTGGTCAATCCGTTCGCGAGATATGGCAGTTTGGAGGTAAGAAACGGTTGAGAAACTCAAAATTTGCACAGTTCTGATGCTCGAAACGAATAACTAGAATGGCCCAGGGGAAAAGCACACATACCGTTTAATTGGGCGAGTTTCTACTTTCAGATGCAGCAGAAATTTTGCGGATTGGTCTATCCGTTCGCGAGATATGGCAGTTTGGAGGTAAGAAACGGTTGAGAAACTCAAAATTTGCACAGTTCTGATGCTCGAAACGAATAACTAGAATGGCCCAGGGGAAAAGTACTCACACCATTGTAATCGGGCGAGTATCTACTTTCAGATGCAACAGAAATTTTGCGGATTTGTCAATCCGTTCGCGAGATATGGCAGTTTGGAGGTAAGCAACGCTTGAAAAACTCAAAATTTTCGCAGTTCTGTTGCTCGAAACGAATAACTAGAACGGGCTAGGGGAAAAGTACGCATACAGTTGTAATCGGGCGAGTTTCTACTTTCAGATGCATCAGAAATTTTGCGGATTGGACAATCCGTTCGCGAGATGTGGCAGTTTGTAGGAGAGAAACGCTCGAGAAACTCAAAATTTTCGCAGTTCTGTTGCCCGAAACGAATAACTAGAACGGGCTAGGGGAAAAGTACGCATACCGTTGTAATCGGGCGAGTTTTTACTTTCAGATGCAACAGAAATTTTGCGGATTGGTCAATCCGTTCGCGAGATATGGCAGTTTGGAGGTAAGAAACGCACGAGAAACTCAAAATTTTCGCAGGTCTGATGCTCGACAAGCATAACTAGAACAGCCTAGGGGAAAAGTACGCACACCGTTGTAATCGGGCGAGTTTCTACTTTCAGATGCAACAGAAATTTTGCGGATTGGTCAATCCGTTCGCGAGATATGGCAGTTTGGATGTAAGCAACGCTTGAGAAACTCAAAATTTTCGCAGTTCTGTTGCTCGAAACGAATAACTAGAACGGGCTAGGGGAAAAGTACGCATACAGTTGTAATCGGGCGAGTTTCTACTTTCAGATGCATCAGAAATTTTGCGGATTGGACAATCCGTTCGCGAGATGTGGCAGTTTGTAGGAGAGAAACGCTCGAGAAACTCAAAATTTTCGCAGTTCTGTTGCTCGAAACGAATAACTAGAACGGGCTAGGGGAAAAGTACGCATACCGTTGTAATCGGGCGAGTTTCTACCTTCAGATGCAACAGAAATTTTGCGGATTGGTCAATCCGTTCGCGAGATATGGCAGTTTGGAGGTAAGCAACGCTTGAAAAACTCAAAATTTTCGCAGTTCTGATTTTCGACAAGCATAACCAGAACGGCCTAGGGGAAAAGTACGCACACCGTTGTAATCGGGCGAGTTTCTACTTTCAGATGCAATAGAAATTTTGCGGATTGGTCAATCCGTTCGCGAGATATGGCAGTTTGGAGGTAAGCAACGCTTGAAAAACTCAAAATTTTCGCAGTTCTGTTGCCTGAAACGAATAACTAGAACGGGCTAGGGGAAAAGTACGCATACCGTTGTAATCGGGCGAGTTTCTACTTTCAGATGCAACAGAAATTTTGCGGATTGGTCAATCCGTTCGCGAGTTATGGCAGTTTGGATGTAAGAAACGCTTGAGAAACTCAAAATTTTCGCAGTTCTGATGCTCGAAACGAATAACTAGAACGGCCTAGGGGAAAAGTACGCATAGTGTTGTATTCGGGCGAATACTACTTTCAGATGCAACAGAAATTTTGCGAATTGGTCAATCCGTTCGCGAGATATGGCAGTTTGGAAGTAAGAAACGCTTGAGAAACTCAAATTTTCGCAGTTCTGATGCTCGAAACGAATAACTAGAACGGCCTAGGGGAAAAGTACGCATAGTGTTGTAATCGGGCGAGTTTCTACTTTCAGATGCAACAGAAATTTTGCGGATTGGTCAATCCGTTCGCGAGATATGGCAGTTTGGAGGTAAGAAACGCTCGAGAAACTCAAAATTTTCGCAGTTCTGATGCTCGACAAGCATAACTAGAACGGCCTAGGGGAAAAGTACGCACACCGTTGTAATCGGGAGAGTTTCTACTTTCAGATGCAACAGAAATTTTGCGGATTGGTCAATCCGTTCGCGAGATATGGCAGTTTGGAGGCAAGCAACGCTTGAAAAACTCAAACTTTTCGCAGTTCTGTTGCTCGAAACGAATAACTAGAACGGGCAAGGGGAAAAGTACGCATACCGTTGTAATCGGGCGAGTTTCTACTTTCAGATGCAACAGAAATTTTGCGGATTGGTCAATCCGTTCGCGAGATATGGCAGTTTGGAGGTAAGAAACGGTTGAGAAACTCAAAATTTGCACAGTTCTGATGCTCGAAACGAATAACTAGAATGGCCCAGGGGAAAAGTACTCGTACCGTTGTAATCGGGCGAGTATCTACTTTCAGATGCAACAGAAATTTTGCGGATTTGTCGATCCGTTCGCGAGATATGGCAGTTTGGAGGTAAGCAACGCTTGAAAAACTCAAAATTTTCGCAGTTCTGTTGCCCGAAACGAATAACTAGAACGGGCTAGGGGAAAAGTACGCATACCGTTGTAATCGGGCGAGTTTTTACTTTCAGATGCAACAGAAATTTTGCGGATTGGTCAATCCGTTCGCGAGATATGGCAGTTTGGAGGTAAGAAACGCACGAGAAACTCAAAATTTTCGCAGGTCTGATGCTCGACAAGCATAACTAGAACAGCCTAGGGGAAAAGTACGCATAGTGTTGTATTCGGGCGAGTTTCTACTTTCAGATGCAACAGAAATTTTGCGAATTGGTCAATCCGTTCGCGAGATATGGCAGTTTGGAAGTAAGAAACGCTTGAGAAACTCAAAATTTGCACAGTTCTGATGCTCGAAACGAATAACTAGAATGGCCCAGGGGAAAAGTACGCATACCGTTGTAATCGGGCGAGTTTCTACTTTCAGATGCATCAGAAATTTTGCGGATTGGACAATCCGTTCGCGAGATGTGGCAGTTTGTAGGAGGGAAACGCTCGAGAAACTCAAAATTTTCGCAGTTCTGTTGCTCGAAACGAATAACTAGAACGGGCTAGGGGAAAAGTACGCATACCGTTGTAATCGGGCGAGTTTCTACCTTCAGATGCAACAGAAATTTTGCGGATTGGTCAATCCGTTCGCGAGATATGGCAGTTTGGAGGTAAGCAACGCTTGAAAAACTCAAAATTTTCGCAGTTCTGATTTTCGACAAGCATAACCAGAACGGCCTAGGGGAAAAGTACGCACACCGTTGTAATCGGGCGAGTTTCTACTTTCAGATGCAATAGAAATTTTGCGGATTGGTCAATCCGTTCGCGAGATATGGCAGTTTGGAGGTAAGCAACGCTTGAAAAACTCAAAATTTTCGCAGTTCTGTTGCCTGAAACGAATAACTAGAACGGGCTAGGGGAAAAGTACGCATACCGTTGTAATCGGGCGAGTTTCTACTTTCAGATGCAACAGAAATTTTGCGGATTGGTCAATCCGTTCGCGAGTTATGGCAGTTTGGATGTAAGAAACGCTTGAGAAACTCAAAATTTTCGCAGTTCTGATGCTCGAAACGAATAACTAGAACGGCCTAGGGGAAAAGTACGCATAGTGTTGTATTCGGGCGAGTTTCTACTTTCAGATGCAACAGAAATTTTGCGAATTGGTCAATCCGTTCGCGAGATATGGCAGTTTGGAAGTAAGAAACGCTTGAGAAACTCAAAATTTTCGCAGTTCTGATGCTCGAAACGAATAACTAGAACGGCCTAGGGGAAAAGTACGCATAGTGTTGTAATCGGGCGAGTTTCTACTTTCAGTTGCAACAGAAATTTTGCGGATTGGTCAATCCGTTCGCGAGATATGGCAGTTTGGAGGTAAGAAACGCTCGAGAAACTCAAAATTTTCGCAGTTCTGATGCTCGAAACGAATAACTAGAACGGCCTAGGGGAAAAGTACGCATAGTGTTGTAATCGGGCGAGTTTCTACTTTCAGATGCAACAGAAATTTTGCGGATTGGTCAATCCGTTCGCGAGATATGGCAGTTTGGAGGTAAGCAACGCTTGAGAAACTCAAAATTTTCGCAGTTCTGTTGCTCGAAACGAATAACTAGAACGGGCTAGGGGAAAAGTACGCATACCGTTGTAATCAGGCGAGTTTCTACTTTCAGATGCAACAGAAATTTTGCGGATTGGTCAATCCGTTCGCGAGATATGGCAGTTTGGAGGTAAGAAACGCTTGAGAAACTCAAAATTTTCGCAGTTCTGATGCTCGAAACGAATAACTAGAATGGCCCAGGGGAAAAGCACACATACCGTTTAATTGGGCGAGTTTCTACTTTCAGATGCAGCAGAAATTTTGCGGATTGGTCAATCCGTTCGCGAGATATGGCAGTTTGGAGGTAAGAAACGCTCGAGAAACTCAAAATTTTCGCAGTTCTGATGCTCGACAAGCATAACTAGAACTGCCTAGGGGAAAAGTACGCACACCGTTGTAATCGTGCGAGTTTCTACTTTCAGATGCAACAGAAATTTTGCGGATTGGTCAATCCGTTCGCGAGATATGGCAGTTTGGAGGTAAGCAACGCTTGAGAAACTCAAAATTTTCGCAGTTCTGTTGCTCGAAACGAATAACTAGAACGGGCTAGGGGAAAAGTACGCATACCGTTGTAATCGGGCGAGTTTCTACTTTCAGATGCAACAGAAACTTTGCGGATTGGTCAATCCGTTCGCGAGATATGGCAGTTTGGAGGTAAGCAACGCTTGAGAAACTCAAAATTTTCGCAGTTCTGTTGCTCGAAACGAATAACTAGAACGGGCTAGGGGAAAAGTACGCATACCGTTGTAATCGGGCGAGTTTCTACTTTCAGATGCAACAGAAATTTTGCGGATTGGTCAATCCGTTCGCGAGATATGGCAGTTTGGAGGTAAGAAACGCTTGAGAAACTCAAAATTTTCCCAGTTCTGATGCTCGAAACGAATAACTAGAGCGGCCTAGGGGAAAAGTACGCATACCGTTGTAATCGGGCGAGTTTCTACTGTCAGATGCAACAGAAATTTTGCGGATTGGTCAATCCGTTCGCGAGATATGGCAGTTTGGAGGTAAGAAACGGTTGAGAAACTCAAAATTTGCACAGTTCTGATGCTCGAAACGAATAACTAGAATGGCCCAGGGGAAAAGCACACATACCGTTTAATTGGGCGAGTTTCTACTTTCAGATGCAGCAGAAATTTTGCGGATTGGTCTATCCGTTCGCGAGATATGGCAGTTTGGAGGTAAGAAACGGTTGAGAAACTCAAAATTTGCACAGTTCTGATGCTCGAAACGAATAACTAGAATGGCCCAGGGTAAAAGTACTCATACCGTTGTAATCGGGCGAGTATCTACTTTCAGATGCAACAGAAATTTTGCGGATTTGTCAATCCGTTCGCGAGATATGGCAGTTTGGAGGTAAGCAACGCTTGAAAAACTCAAAATTTACGCAGTTCTGTTGCCCGAAACGAATAACTAGAACGGGCTAGGGGAAAAGTACGCATACAGTTGTAATCGGGCGAGTTTCTACTTTCAGATGCATCAGAAATTTTGCGGATTGGTCAATCCGTTCGCGAGATATGGAAGTTTGGATGTAAGCAACGCTTGAGAAACTCAAAATTTTCGCAGTTCTGTTGCTCGAAACGAATAACTAGAACGGGCTAGGGGAAAAGTACGCATACAGTTGTAATCGGGCGAGTTTCTACTTTCAGATGCATCAGAAATTTTGCGGATTGGACAATCCGTTCGCGAGATGTGGCAGTTTGTAGGAGAGAAACGCTCGAGAAAC
Source organism: Ptiloglossa arizonensis (assembly GCF_051014685.1). Classification (NCBI taxonomy): domain Eukaryota; kingdom Metazoa; phylum Arthropoda; class Insecta; order Hymenoptera; family Colletidae; genus Ptiloglossa; species Ptiloglossa arizonensis. Next base: position 134,150 of record NW_027478911.1, on the reverse strand, counting down.
TCAAAATTTTCGCAGTTCTGTTGCTCGAAACGAATAACTAGAACGGGCTAGGGGAAAAGTACGCATACCGTTGTAATCGGGCGAGTTTCTACCTTCAGATGCAACAGAAATTTTGCGGATTGGTCAATCCGTTCGCGAGATATGGCAGTTTGGAGGTAAGCAACGCTTGAAAAACTCAAAATTTTCGCAGTTCTGATTTTCGACAAGCATAACCAGAACGGCCTAGGGGAAAAGTACGCACACCGTTGTAATCGGGCGAGTTTCTACTTTCAGATGCAATAGAAATTTTGCGGATTGGTCAATCCGTTCGCGAGATATGGCAGTTTGGAGGTAAGCAACGCTTGAAAAACTCAAAATTTTCGCAGTTCTGATGCTCGAAACGAATAACTAGAACGGCCTAGGGGAAAAGTACGCATAGTGTTGTATTCGGGCGAGTTTCTACTTTCAGATGCAACAGAAATTTTGCGAATTGGTCAATCCGTTCGCGAGATATGGCAGTTTGGAAGTAAGAAACGCTTGAGAAACTCAAAATTTTCGCAGTTCTGATGCTCGAAACGAATAACTAGAACGGCCTAGGGGAAAAGTACGCATAGTGTTGTAATCGGGCGAGTTTCTACTTTCAGATGCAACAGAAATTTTGCGGATTGGTCAATCCGTTCGCGAGATATGGCAGTTTGGAGGTAAGAAACGCTCGAGAAACTCAAAATTTTCGCAGTTCTGATGCTCGACAAGCATAACTAGAACGGCCTAGGGGAAAAGTACGCTCACCGTTGTAATCGGGCGAGTTTCTACTTTCAGATGCAACAGAAATTTTGCGGATTGGTCAATCCGTTCGCGAGATATGGCAGTTTGGAGGTAAGAAACGCTTGAGAAACTCAAAATTTTCGCAGTTCTGATGCTCGAAACGAATAACTAGAATGGCCCAGGGGAAAAGCACACATACCGTTTAATTGGGCGAGTTTCTACTTTCAGATGCAGCAGAAATTTTGCGGATTGGTCTATCCGTTCGCGAGATATGGCAGTTTGGAGGTAAGAAACGGTTGAGAAACTCAAAATTTGCACAGTTCTGATGCTCGAAACGAATAACTAGAATGGCCCAGGGGAAAAGTACTCATACCGCTGTAATCGGGCGAGTATCTACTTTCAGATGCAACAGAAATTTTGCGGATTTGTCAATCCGTTCGCGAGATATGGCAGTTTGGAGGTAAGCAACGCTTGAAAAACTCAAAATTTTCGCAGTTCTGTTGCCCGAAACGAATAACTAGAACGGGCTAGGGGAAAAGTACGCATACCGTTGTAATCGGCGAGTTTTTACTTTCAGGTGCAACAGAAATTTTGCGGATTGGTCAATCCGTTCGCGAGATATGGCAGTTTGGAGGTAAGAAACGCACGAGAAACTCAAAATTTTCGCAGGTCTGATGCTCGACAAGCATAACTAGAACAGCCTAGGGGAAAAGTACGCACACCGTTGTAATCGGGCGAGTTTCTACTTTCAGATGCAACAGAAATTTTGCGGATTGGTCAATCCGTTCGCGAGATATGGCAGTTTGGAGGTAAGCAACGCTTGAGAAACTCAAAATTTTCGCAGTTCTGTTGCTCGAAACGAATAACTAGAACGGGCTAGGGGAAAAGTACGCATACCGTTGTAATCGGGCGAGTTTCTACTTTCAGATGCAACAGAAACTTTGCGGATTGGTCAATCCGTTCGCGAGATATGGCAGTTTGGAGGTAAGCAACGCTTGAGAAACTCAAAATTTTCGCAGTTCTGTTGCTCGAAACGAATAACTAGAACGGGCTAGGGGAAAAGTACGCATACCGTTGTAATCGGGCGAGTTTCTACTTTCAGATGCAACAGAAATTTTGCGGATTGGTCAATCCGTTCGCGAGATATGGCAGTTTGGAGGTAAGAAACGCTTGAGAAACTCAAAATTTTCCCAGTTCTGATGCTCGAAACGAATAACTAGAGCGGCCTAGGGGAAAAGTACGCATACCGTTGTAATCGGGCGAGTTTCTACTGTCAGATGCAACAGAAATTTTGCGGATTGGTCAATCCGTTCGCGAGATATGGCAGTTTGGAGGTAAGAAACGGTTGAGAAACTCAAAATTTGCACAGTTCTGATGCTCGAAACGAATAACTAGAATGGCCCAGGGGAAAAGCACACATACCGTTTAATTGGGCGAGTTTCTACTTTCAGATGCAGCAGAAATTTTGCGGATTGGTCTATCCGTTCGCGAGATATGGCAGTTTGGAGGTAAGAAACGGTTGAGAAACTCAAAATTTGCACAGTTCTGATGCTCGAAACGAATAACTAGAATGGCCCAGGGTAAAAGTACTCATACCGTTGTAATCGGGCGAGTATCTACTTTCAGATGCAACAGAAATTTTGCGGATTTGTCAATCCGTTCGCGAGATATGGCAGTTTGGAGGTAAGCAACGCTTGAAAAACTCAAAATTTACGCAGTTCTGTTGCCCTAAACGAATAACTAGAACGGGCTAGGGGAAAAGTACGCATACAGTTGTAATCGGGCGAGTTTCTACTTTCAGATGCATCAGAAATTTTGCGGATTGGTCAATCCGTTCGCGAGATATGGAAGTTTGGATGTAAGCAACGCTTGAGAAACTCAAAATTTTCGCAGTTCTGTTGCTCGAAACGAATAACTAGAACGGGCTAGGGGAAAAGTACGCATACAGTTGTAATCGGGCGAGTTTCTACTTTCAGATGCATCAGAAATTTTGCGGATTGGACAATCCGTTCGCGAGATGTGGCAGTTTGTAGGAGAGAAACGCTCGAGAAACTCAAAATTTTCGCAGTTCTGTTGCTCGAAACGAATAACTAGAACGGGCTAGGGGAAAAGTACGCATACCGTTGTAATCGGGCGAGTTTCTACCTTCAGATGCAACAGAAATTTTGCGGATTGGTCAATCCGTTCGCGAGATATGGCAGTTTGGAGGTAAGCAACGCTTGAAAAACTCAAAATTTTCGCAGTTCTGATTTTCGACAAGCATAACCAGAACGGCCTAGGGGAAAAGCACGCACACCGTTGTAATCGGGCGAGTTTCTACTTTCAGATGCAATAGAAATTTTGCGGATTGGTCAATCCGTTCGCGAGATATGGCAGTTTGGAGGTAAGCAACGCTTGAAAAACTCAAAATTTTCGCAGTTCTGATGCTCGAAACGAATAACTAGAACGGCCTAGGGGAAAAGTACGCACAGTGTTGTATTCGGGCGAGTTTCTACTTTCAGATGCAACAGAAATTTTGCGAATTGGTCAATCCGTTCGCGAGATATGGCAGTTTGAAAGTAAGAAACGCTTGAGAAACTCAAAATTTTCGCAGTTCTGATGCTCGAAACGAATAACTAGAACGGCCTAGGGGAAAAGTACGCATAGTGTTGTAATCGGGCGAGTTTCTACTTTCAGATGCAACAGAAATTTTGCGGATTGGTCAATCCGTTCGCGAGATATGGCAGTTTGGAGGTAAGAAACGCTCGAGAAACTCAAAATTTTCGCAGTTCTGATGCTCGACAAGCATAACTAGAACGGCCTAGGGGAAAAGTACGCACACCGTTGTAATCGGGCGAGTTTCTACTTTCAGATGCAACAGAAATTTTGCGGATTGGTCAATCCGTTCGCGAGATATGGCAGTTTGGAGGTAAGAAACGCTTGAGAAACTCAAAATTTTCGCAGTTCTGATGCTCGAAACGAATAACTAGAATGGCCCAGGGGAAAAGCACACATACCGTTTAATTGGGCGAGTTTCTACTTTCAGATGCAGCAGAAATTTTGCGGATTGGTCTATCCGTTCGCGAGATATGGCAGTTTGGAGGTAAGAAACGGTTGAGAAACTCAAAATTTGCACAGTTCTGATGCTCGAAACGAATAACTAGAATGGCCCAGGGGAAAAGTACTCATACCGCTGTAATCGGGCGAGTATCTACTTTCAGATGCAACAGAAATTTTGCGGATTTGTCAATCCGTTCGCGAGATATGGCAGTTTGGAGGTAAGCAACGCTTGAAAAACTCAAAATTTTCGCAGTTCTGTTGCCCGAAACGAATAACTAGAACGGGCTAGGGGAAAAGTACGCATACCGTTGTAATCGGGCGAGTTTTTACTTTCAGGTGCAACAGAAATTTTGCGGATTGGTCAATCCGTTCGCGAGATATGGCAGTTTGGATGTAAGAAACGCACGAGAAACTCAAAATTTTCGCAGGTCTGATGCTCGACAAGCATAACTAGAACAGCCTAGGGGAAAAGTACGCACACCGTTGTAATCGGGCGAGTTTCTACTTTCAGATGCAACAGAAATTTTGCGGATTGGTCAATCCGTTCGCGAGATATGGAAGTTTGGATGTAAGCAACGCTTGAGAAACTCAAAATTTTCGCAGTTCTGTTGCTCGAAACGAATAACTAGAACGGGCTAGGGGAAAAGTACGCATACAGTTGTAATCGGGCGAGTTTCTACTTTCAGATGCATCAGAAATTTTGCGGATTGGACAATCCGTTCGCGAGATGTGGCAGTTTGTAGGAGAGAAACGCTCGAGAAACTCAAAATTTTCGCAGTTCTGTTGCTCGAAACGAATAACTAGAACGGGCTAGGGGAAAAGTACGCATACCGTTGTAATCGGGCGAGTTTCTACCTTCAGATGCAACAGAAATTTTGCGGATTGGTCAATCCGTTCGCGAGATATGGCAGTTTGGAGGTAAGCAACGCTTGAAAAACTCAAAATTTTCGCAGTTCTGATTTTCGACAAGCATAACCAGAACGGCCTAGGGGAAAAGTACGCACACCGTTGTAATCGGGCGAGTTTCTCCTTTCAGATGCAATAGAAATTTTGCGGATTGGTCAATCCGTTCGCGAGATATGGCAGTTTGGAGGTAAGCAACGCTTGAAAAACTCAAAATTTTCGCAGTTCTGTTGCCTGAAACGAATAACTAGAACGGGCTAGGGGAAAAGTACGCATACCGTTGTAATCGGGCGAGTTTCTACTTTCAGATGCAACAGAAATTTTGCGGATTGGTCAATCCGTTCGCGAGTTATGGCAGTTTGGATGTAAGAAACGCTTGAGAAACTCAAAATTTTCGCAGTTCTGATGCTCGAAACGAATAACTAGAACGGCCTAGGGGAAAAGTACGCATAGTGTTGTATTCGGGCGAGTTTCTACTTTCAGATGCAACAGAAATTTTGCGAATTGGTCAATCCGTTCGCGAGATATGGCAGTTTGGAAGTAAGAAACGCTTGAGAAACTCAAAATTTTCGCAGTTCTGATGCTCGAAACGAATAACTAGAACGGCCTAGGGGAAAAGTACGCATAGTGTTGTAATCGGGCGAGTTTCTACTTTCAGATGCAACAGAAATTTTGCGGATTGGTCAATCCGTTCGCGAGATATGGCAGTTTGGAGGTAAGAAACGCTCGAGAAACTCAAAATTTTCGCAGTTCTGATGCTCGACAAGCATAACTAGAACGGCCTAGGGGAAAAGTACGCACACCGTTGTAATCGGGCGAGTTTCTACTTTCAGATGCAACAGAAATTTTGCGGATTGGTCAATCCGTTCGCGAGATATGGCAGTTTGGAGGTAAGCAACGCTTGAAAAACTCAAACTTTTCGCAGTTCTGTTGCTCGAAACGAATAACTAGAACGGGCTAGGGGAAAAGTACGCATACCGTTGTAATCGGGCGAGTTTCTACCTTCAGATGCAACAGAAATTTTGCGGATTGGTCAATCCGTTCGCGAGATATGGCAGTTTGGAAGTAAGAAACGCTTGAGAAACTCAAAATTTTCGCAGTTCTGATGCTCGAAACGAATAACTAGAACGGCCTAGGGGAAAAGTACGCATAGTGTTGTAATCGGGCGAGTTTCTACTTTCAGATGCAACAGAAATTTTGCGGATTGGTCAATCCGTTCGCGAGATATGGCAGTTTGGAGGTACGAAACGCTTGAGAAACTCAAAATTTTCGCAGTTCTGATGCTCGAAACGAATAACTAGAACGGCCTAGGGGAAAAGTACGCATACCGTTGTAATCGGGCGAGTTTCTACCTTCAGATGCAACAGAAATTTTGCGGGTTGGTCAATCCGTTCGCGAGATATGGCAGTTTGGAAGTAAGAAACGCTTGAGAAACTCAAAATTTTCGCAGTTCTGATGCTCGAAACGAATAACTAGAACGGCCTAGGGAAAAAGTACGCATAGTGTTGTAATCGGGCGAGTTTCTACTTTCAGATGCAACAGAAATTTTGCGGATTGGTCAATCCGTTCGCGAGATATGGCAGTTTGGAGGTAAGAAACGCTCGAGAAACTCAAAATTTTCGCAGTTCCGATGCTCGACAAGCATAACTAGAACGGTCTAGGGGAAAAGTACGCATAGTGTTGTATTCGGGCGAGTTTCTACTTTCAGATGCAACAGAAATTTTGCGAATTGGTCAATCCGTTCGCGAGATATGGCAGTTTGGAGGTAAGAAACGCTTGAGAAACTCAAAATTTTCGCAGTTCTGATGCTCGACAAGCATAACTAGAACGGCCTAGGGGAAAAGTACGCACACCGTTGTAATCGGGCGAGTTTCTACCTTCAGATGCAACAGAAATTTTGCGGGTTGGTCAATCCGTTCGCGAGATATGGCAGTTTGGAAGTAAGAAACGCTTGAGAAACTCAAAATTATCGCAGTTCTGATGCTCGAAACGAATAACTTGAACGGCCTAGGGGAAAAGTACGCATAGTGTTGTAATCGGGCGAGTTTCTACTTCCAGATGCAACAGAAATTTTGCGGATTGGTCAATCCGTTCGCGAGATATGGCAGTTTGGAGGTACGAAACGCTTGAGAAACTCAAAATTTTCGCAGTTCTGATGCTCGAAACGAATAACTAGAACGGCCTAGGGGAAAAGTACGCATACCGTTGTAATCGGGCGAGTTTCTACTTTCAGATGCAACAGAAATTTTGCGGATTGGTCAATCCGTTCGCGAGATATGGCAGTTTGGAGGTACGAAACGCTTGAGAAACTCAAAATTTTCGCAGTTCTGATGCTCGAAACGAATAACTAGAACGGCCTAGGGGAAAAGTACGCATACCGTTGTAATCGGGCGAGTTTCTACCTTCAGATGCAACAGAAATTTTGCGGATTGGTCAATCCGTTCGCGAGATATGGCAGTTTGGAAGTAAGAAACGCTTGAGAAACTCAAAATTTTCGCAGTTCTGATGCTCGAAACGAATAACTAGAACGGCCTAGGGGAAAAGTACGCACACCGTTGTAATAGGGCGAGTTTCTACTTTCAGATGCAACAGAAATTTTGCGGATTGGTCAATCCGTTCGCGAGATATGGCAGTTTGGAGGTAAGAAACGCTCGAGAAACTCAAAATTTTCGCAGTTCTGATGCTCGACAAGCATAACTAGAACGGCCTAGGGGAAAAGTACGCACACCGTTGTAATCGGGCGAGTTTCTACTTTCAGATGCAACAGAAATTTTGCGGATTGGTCAATCCGTTCGCGAGATATGGCAGTTTGGAGGTAAGCAACGCTTGAAAAACTCAAACTTTTCGCAGTTCTGTTGCTCGAAACGAATAACTAGAACGGGCTAGGGGAAAAGTACGCATACCGTTGTAATCGGGCGAGTTTCTACTTTCAGATGCAACAGAAATTTTGCGGATTGGTCAATCCGTTCGCGAGATATGGCAGTTTGGAGGTAAGAAACGCTTGAGAAACTCAAAATTTTCGCAGTTCTGATGCTCGAAACGAATAACTAGAACGGCCTAGGGGAAAAGTACGCACACCGTTGTAATCGGGCGAGTTTCTACCTTCAGATGCAACAGAAATTTTGCGGATTGGTCAATCCGTTCGCGAGATATGGCAGTTTGGAAGTAAGAAACGCTTGAGAAACTCAAAATTTTCGCAGTTCTGATGGTCGAAACGAATAACTAGAACGGCCTAGGGGAAAAGTACGCACACCGTTGTAATAGGGCGAGTTTCTACTTTCAGATGCAACAGAAATTTTGCGGATTGGTCAATCCGTTCGCGAGATATGGCAGTTTGGAGGTAAGAAACGCTCGAGAAACTCAAAATTTTCGCAGTTCTGATGCTCGACAAGCATAACTAGAACGGCCTAGGGGAAAAGTACGCACACCGTTGTAATCGGGCGAGTTTCTACTTTCAGATGCAACAGAAATTTTGCGGATTGGTCAATCCGTTCGCGAGATATGGCAGTTTGGAGGTAAGCAACGCTTGAAAAACTCAAACTTTTCGCAGTTCTGTTGCTCGAAACGAATAACTAGAACGGGCTAGGGGAAAAGTACGCATACCGTTGTAATCGGGCGAGTTTCTACTTTCAGATGCAACAGAAATTTTGCGGATTGGTCAATCCGTTCGCGAGATATGGCAGTTTGGAGGTAAGAAACGCTTGAGAAACTCAAAATTTTCGCAGTTCTGATGCTCGAAACGAATAACTAGAACGGCCTAGGGGAAAAGTACGCACACCGTTGTAATCGGGCGAGTTTCTACCTTCAGATGCAACAGAAATTTTGCGGATTGGTCAATCCGTTCGCGAGATATGGCAGTTTGGAAGTAAGAAACGCTTGAGAAACTCAAAATTTTCGCAGTTCTGATGCTCGAAACGAATAACTAGAACGGCCTAGGGGAAAAGTACGCACACCGTTGTAATAGGGCGAGTTTCTACTTTCAGATGCAACAGAAATTTTGCGGATTGGTCAATCCGTTCGCGAGATATGGCAGTTTGGAGGTAAGAAACGCTCGAGAAACTCAAAATTTTCGCAGTTCTGATGCTCGACAAGCATAACTAGAACGGCCTAGGGGAAAAGTACGCACACCGTTGTAATCGGGCGAGTTTCTACTTTCAGATGCAACAGAAATTTTGCGGATTGGTCAATCCGTTCGCGAGATATGGCAGTTTGGAGGTAAGCAACGCTTGAAAAACTCAAACTTTTCGCAGTTCTGTTGCTCGAAACGAATAACTAGAACGGGCTAGGGGAAAAGTACGCATACCGTTGTAATCGGGCGAGTTTCTACTTTCAGATGCAACAGAAATTTTGCGGATTGGTCAATCCGTTCGCGAGATATGGCAGTTTGGAGGTAAGAAACGCTTGAGAAACTCAAAATTTTCGCAGTTCTGATGCTCGAAACGAATAACTAGAACGGCCTAGGGGAAAAGTACGCACACCGTTGTAATCGGGCGAGTTTCTACCTTCAGATGCAACAGAAATTTTGCGGATTGGTCAATCCGTTCGCGAGATATGGCAGTTTGGAAGTAAGAAACGCTTGAGAAACTCAAAATTATCGCAGTTCTGATGCTCGAAACGAATAACTAGAACGGCCTAGGGGAAAAGTACGCATAGTGTTGTAATCGGGCGAGTTTCTACTTTCAGATGCAACAGAAATTTTGCGGATTGGTCAATCCGTTCGCGAGATATGGCAGTTTGGAGGTACGAAACGCTTGAGAAACTCAAAATTTTCGCAGTTCTGATGCTCGAAACGAATAACTAGAACGGCCTAGGGGAAAAGTACGCACACCGTTGTAATAGGGCGAGTTTCTACTTTCAGATGCAACAGAAATTTTGCGGATTGGTCAATCCGTTCGCGAGATATGGCAGTTTGGAGGTAAGAAACGCTCGAGAAACTCAAAATTTTCGCAGTTCTGATGCTCGACAAGCATAACTAGAACGGCCTAGGGGAAAAGTACGCACACCGTTGTAATCGGGCGAGTTTCTACTTTCAGATGCAACAGAAATTTTGCGGATTGGTCAATCCGTTCGCGAGATATGGCAGTTTGGAGGTAAGCAACGCTTGAAAAACTCAAACTTTTCGCAGTTCTGTTGCTCGAAACGAATAACTAGAACGGGCTAGGGGAAAAGTACGCATACCGTTGTAATCGGGCGAGTTTCTACTTTCAGATGCAACAGAAATTTTGCGGATTGGTCAATCCGTTCGCGAGATATGGCAGTTTGGAGGTAAGAAACGCTTGAGAAACTCAAAATTTTCGCAGTTCTGATGCTCGAAACGAATAACTAGAACGGCCTAGGGGAAAAGTACGCACACCGTTGTAATCGGGCGAGTTTCTACCTTCAGATGCAACAGAAATTTTGCGGATTGGTCAATCCGTTCGCGAGATATGGCAGTTTGGAAGTAAGAACCGCTTGAGAAACTCAAAATTATCGCAGTTCTGATGCTCGAAACGAATAACTAGAACGGCCTAGGGGAAAAGTACGCATAGTGTTGTAATCGGGCGAGTTTCTACTTTCAGATGCAACAGAAATTTTGCGGATTGGTCAATCCGTTCGCGAGATATGGCAGTTTGGAGGTACGAAACGCTTGAGAAACTCAAAATTTTCGCAGTTCTGATGCTCGAAACGAATAACTAGAACGGCCTAGGGGAAAAGTACGCATACCGTTGCAATCGGGCGAGTTTCTACTTTCAGATGCAACAGAAATTTTGCGGATTGGTCAATCCGTTCGCGAGATATGGCAGTTTGGAGGTAAGAAACGCTCGAGAAACTCAAAATTTTCGCAGTTCTGATGCTCGACAAGCATAACTAGAACGGCCTAGGGGAAAAGTACGCACACCGTTGTAATCGGGCGAGTTTCTACTTTCAGATGCAACAGAAATTTTGCGGATTGGTCAATCCGTTCGCGAGATATGGCAGTTTGGAGGTAAGCAACGCTTGAAAAACTCAAACTTTTCGCAGTTCTGTTGCTCGAAACGAATAACTAGAACGGGCTAGGGGAAAAGTACGCATACCGTTGTAATCGGGCGAGTTTCTACTTTCAGATGCAACAGAAATTTTGCGGATTGGTCAATCCGTTCGCGAGATATGGCAGTTTGGAGGTAAGTAACGCTTGAGAAACTCAAAATTTTCGCAGTTCTGATGCTCGAAACGAATAACTAGAACGGCCTAGGGGAAAAGTACGCACACCGTTGTAATCGGGCGAGTTTCTACCTTCAGATGCAACAGAAATTTTGCGGATTGGTCAATCCGTTCGCGAGATATGGCAGTTTGGAAGTAAGAAACGCTTGAGAAACTCAAAATTTTCGCAGTTCTGATGCTCGAAACGAATAACTAGAACGGCCTAGGGGAAAAGTACGCATAGTGTTGTAATCGGGCGAGTTTCTACTTTCAGATGCAACAGAAATTTTGCGGATTGGTCAATCCGTTCGCGAGATATGGCAGTTTGGAGGTACGAAACGCTTGAGAAACTCAAAATTTTCGCAGTTCTGATGCTCGAAACGAATAACTAGAACGGCCTAGGGGAAAAGTACGCATACCGTTGTAATCGGGCGAGTTTCTACCTTCAGATGCAACAGAAATTTTGCGGGTTGGTCAATCCGTTCGCGAGATATGGCAGTTTGGAAGTAAGAAACGCTTGAGAAACTCAAAATTTTCGCAGTTCTGATGCTCGAAACGAATAACTAGAACGGCCTAGGGAAAAAGTACGCATAGTGTTGTAATCGGGCGAGTTTCTACTTTCAGATGCAACAGAAATTTTGCGGATTGGTCAATCCGTTCGCGAGATATGGCAGTTTGGAGGTAAGAAACGCTCGAGAAACTCAAAATTTTCGCAGTTCCGATGCTCGACAAGCATAACTAGAACGTTCTAGGGGAAAAGTACGCATAGTGTTGTATTCGGGCGAGTTTCTACTTTCAGATGCAACAGAAATTTTGCGAATTGGTCAATCCGTTCGCGAGATATGGCAGTTTGGAGGTAAGAAACGCTTGAGAAACTCAAAATTTTCGCAGTTCTGATGCTCGACAAGCATAACTAGAACGGCCTAGGGGAAAAGTACGCACACCGTTGTAATCGGGCGAGTTTCTACCTTCAGATGCAACAGAAATTTTGCGGGTTGGTCAATCCGTTCGCGAGATATGGCAGTTTGGAAGTAAGAAACGCTTGAGAAACTCAAAATTATCGCAGTTCTGATGCTCGAAACGAATAACTTGAACGGCCTAGGGGAAAAGTACGCATAGTGTTGTAATCGGGCGAGTTTCTACTTCCAGATGCAACAGAAATTTTGCGGATTGGTCAATCCGTTCGCGAGATATGGCAGTTTGGAGGTACGAAACGCTTGAGAAACTCAAAATTTTCGCAGTTCTGATGCTCGAAACGAATAACTAGAACGGCCTAGGGGAAAAGTACGCATACCGTTGTAATCGGGCGAGTTTCTACTTTCAGATGCAACAGAAATTTTGCGGATTGGTCAATCCGTTCGCGAGATATGGCAGTTTGGAGGTACGAAACGCTTGAGAAACTCAAAATTTTCGCAGTTCTGATGCTCGAAACGAATAACTAGAACGGCCTAGGGGAAAAGTACGCATACCGTTGTAATCGGGCGAGTTTCTACCTTCAGATGCAACAGAAATTTTGCGGATTGGTCAATCCGTTCGCGAGATATGGCAGTTTGGAAGTAAGAAACGCTTGAGAAACTCAAAATTTTCGCAGTTCTGATGCTCGAAACGAATAACTAGAACGGCCTAGGGGAAAAGTACGCACACCGTTGTAATCGGGCGAGTTTCTACTTTCAGATGCAACAGAAATTTTGCGGATTGGTCAATCCGTTCGCGAGATATGGCAGTTTGGAGGTAAGAAACGCTCGAGAAACTCAAAATTTTCGCAGTTCTGATGCTCGACAAGCATAACTAGAACGGCCTAGGGGAAAAGTACGCATACAATTGTAATCGGGCGAATTTCTACTTTCAGATGCAACAGAAATTTTGCGGATTGGTCAATCCGTTCGCGAGATATGGCAGTTTGGATGTAAGAAACGCTCGAGAAACTCAAAATTTTCGCAGTTCTGATGCTCGGAACGAATAACTAGAACGGCCTAGGGGAAAAGTACGCACACCGTTGTAATCGGGCGAGTTTCTACTTTCAGATGCAACAGAAATTTTGCGGATTGGTCAATCCGTTCGCGAGATATGACAGTTTGGAAGTAAGAAACGCTTGAGAAACTCAAAATTATCGCAGTTCTGATGCTCGAAACGAATAACTAGAACGGCCTAGGGGAAAAGTACGCATAGTGTTGTAATCGGGCGAGTTTCTACTTTCAGATGCAACAGAAATTTTATGGATTGGTCAATCCGTTCGCGAGATATGGCAGTTTGGAGGTACGAAACGCTTGAGAAACTCAAAATTTTCGCAGTTCTGATGCTCGAAACGAATAACTAGAACGGCCTAGGGGAAAAGTACGCATACCGTTGCAATCGGGCGAGTTTCTACTTTCAGATGCAACAGAAATTTTGCGGATTGGTCATTCCGTTCGCGAGATATGGCAGTTTGGAGGTAAGAAACGCTTGAGAAACTCAAAATTTTCGCAGTTCTGATGCTCGACAAGCATAACTAGAACGGCCTAGGGGAAAAGTACGCACACCGTTGTAATCGGGCGAGTTTCTACTTTCAGATGCAACAGAAATTTTGCGGATTGGTCAATCCGTTCGCGAGATATGGCAGTTTGGAGGTAAGAAACGCTGGAGAAACTCAAAATTTTCGCAGTTCTGATGCTCGACAAGCATAACTAGAACGGCCTAGGGGAAAAGTACGCATACCGTTGTAATCGGGCGAGTTTCTACCTTCAGATGCAACAGAAATTTTGCGGATTGGTCAATCCGTTCGCGAGATATGGCAGTTTGGAAGTAAGAAACGCTTGAGAAACTCAAAATTTTCGCAGTTCTGATGCTCGAAACGAATAACTAGAACGGCCTAGGGGAAAAGTACGCATACCGTTGCAATCGGGCGAGTTTCTACTTTCAGATGCAACAGAAATTTTGCGGGTTGGTCAATCCGTTCGCGAGATATGGCAGTTTGGAAGTAAGAAACGCTTGAGAAACTCAAAATTTTCGCAGTTCTGATGCTCGAAACGAATAACTAGAACGGGCTAGGGGAAAAGTACGCATACCGTTGTAATCGGGCGAGTTTCTACCTTCAGATGCAACAGAAATTTTGCGGATTGGTCAATCCGTTCGCGAGATATGGCAGTTTGGAGGTAAGAAACGCTCGAGAAACTCAAAATTTTCGCAGTTCTGATGCTCGACAAGCATAACTAGAACGGCCTAGGGGAAAAGTACGCACACCGTTGTAATCGGGCGAGTTTCTACTTTCAGATGCAACAGAAATTTTGCGGATTGGTCAATCCGTTCGCGAGATATGGCAGTTTGGAGGTAAGAAACGCTCGAGAAACTCAAAATTTTCGCAGTTCTGATGCTCGACAAGCATAACTAGAACGGCCTAGGGGAAAAGTACGCATACAATTGTAATCGGGCGAATTTCTACTTTCAGATGCAACAGAAATTTTGCGGATTGGTCAATCCGTTCGCGAGATATGGCAGTTTGGATGTAAGAAACGCTCGAGAAACTCAAAATTTTCGCAGTTCTGATGCTCGGAACGAATAACTAGAACGGCCTAGGGGAAAAGTACGCACACCGTTGTAATCGGGCGAGTTTCTACTTTCAGATGCAACAGAAATTTTGCGGATTGGTCAATCCGTTCGCGAGATATGACAGTTTGGAGGTAAGCAACGCTTGAGAAACTCAAAATTTTCGCAGTTCTGATGCTCGAAACGAATAACTAGAACGGGCTAGGGGAAAAGTACGCATACCGTTGTAATCGGGCGAGATTCTACTTTCAGATGCAACAGAAATTTTGCGGATTGGTCAATCCGTTCGCGAGATATGGCAGTTTGGAGATAAGCAACGCTTGAAAAACGCAAAATTTTCGCAGTTCTGTTGCTCGAAACGAATAACTAGAACGGGCTAGGGGAAAAGTACGCATACCGTTGTAATCGGGCGAGTTTCTACTTTCAGATGCAACAGAAATTTTGCGGATTGGTCAATCCGTTCGCGAGATATGGCAGTTTGGAAGTAAGAAACGCTTGAGAAACTCAAAATTTTCGCAGTTCTGATGCTCGAAACGAATAACTAGAACGGCCTAGGGGAAAAGTACGCATAGTGTTGTAATCGGGCTAGTTTCTACTTTCAGATGCAACAGAAATTTTGCGGATTGGTCAATCCGTTCGCGAGATATGGCAGTTTGGAGGTACGAAACGCTTGAGAAACTCAAAATTTTCGCAGTTCTGATGCTCGAAACGAATAACTAAAACGGCCTAGGGGAAAAGTACCCATACCGTTGTAATCGGGCGAGTTTCTACCTTCAGATGCAACAGAAATTTTGCGGGTTGGTCAATCCGTTCGCGAGATATGGCAGTTTGGAAGTAAGAAACGCTTGAGAAACTCAAAATTTTCGCAGTTCTGATGCTCGAAACGAATAACTAGAACGGCCTAGGGGAAAAGTACGCATACCGTTGCAATCGGGCGAGTTTCTACTTTCAGATGCAACAGAAATTTTGCGGATTGGTCAATCCGTTCGCGAGATATGGCAGTTTGGAAGTAAGAAACGCTTGAGAAACTCAAAATTTTCGCAGTTCTGATGCTCGAAACGAATAACTAGAACGGCCTAGGGGAAAAGTACGCATAGTGTTGTAATCGGGCTAGTTTCTACTTTCAGATGCAACAGAAATTTTGCGGATTGGTCAATCCGTTCGCGAGATATGGCAGTTTGGAGGTACGAAACGCTTGAGAAACTCAAAATTTTCGCAGTTCTGATGCTCGAAACGAATAACTAGAACGGCCTAGGGGAAAAGTACCCATACCGTTGTAATCGGGCGAGTTTCTACTTTCAGATGCAACAGAAATTTTGCGGATTGGTCAATACGTTCGCGAGATATGGCAGTTTGGAGGTAAGAAACGCTGGAGAAACTCAAAATTTTCGCAGTTCTGATGCTCGACAAGCATAACTAGAACGGCCTAGGGGAAAAGTACGCATACCGTTGTAATCGGGCGAGTTTCTACCTTCAGATGCAACAGAAATTTTGCGGATTGGTCAATCCGTTCGCGAGATATGGCAGTTTGGAAGTAAGAAACGCTTGAGAAACTCAAAATTTTCGCAGTTCTGATGCTCGAAACGAATAACTAGAACGGCCTAGGGAAAAAGTACGCATAGTGTTGTAATCGGGCGAGTTTCTACTTTCAGATGCAACAGAAATTTTGCGGATTGGTCAATCCGTTCGCGAGATATGGCAGTTTGGAGGTAAGAAACGCTCGAGAAACTCAAAATTTTCGCAGTTCTGATGCTCGACAAGCATAACTAGAACGGCCTAGGGGAAAAGTACGCACACCGTTGTAATCGGGCGAGTTTCTACTTTCAGATGCAACAGAAATTTTGCGGATTGGTCAATCCGTTCGCGAGATATGGCAGTTTGGAGGTAAGAAACGCTCGAGAAACTCAAAATTTTCGCAGTTCTGATGCTCGACAAGCATAACTAGAACGGCCTAGGGGAAAAGTACGCATACAATTGTAATCGGGCGAATTTCTACTTTCAGATGCAACAGAAATTTTGCGGATTGGTCAATCCGTTCGCGAGATATGGCAGTTTGGATGTAAGAAACGCTCGAGAAACTCAAAATTTTCGCAGTTCTGATGCTCGGAACGAATAACTAGAACGGCCTAGGGGAAAAGTACGCACACCGTTGTAATCGGGCGAGTTTCTACTTTCAGATGCAACAGAAATTTTGCGGATTGGTCAATCCGTTCGCGAGATATGACAGTTTGGAGGTAAGCAACACTTGAGAAACTCAAAATTTTCGCAGTTCTGATGCTCGAAACGAATAACTAGAACGGGCTAGGGGAAAAGTACGCATACCGTTGTAATCGGGCGAGTTTCTACTTTCAGATGCAACAGAAATTTTGCGGATTGGTCAATCCGTTCGCGAGATATGGCAGTTTGGAGGTAAGAAACGCTTGATAAACTCAAAATTTTTGCAGTTCTGATGCTCGAAACGAATAACTAGAACGGCCTAGGGGAAAAGTACGCATAGTGTTGTAATCGAGCGAGTTTCTACTTTGAGATGCAACAGAAATTTTGCGGATTGGTCATTCCGTTCGCGAGATATGGCAGTTTGGACGCAAGAAACGCTTGAGAAACTCAAAATTTTCGCAGTTCTGATGCTCGAAACGAATAACTAGAACGGCCTAGGGGAAAAGTACGCATAGTGTTGTAATCGGGCGAGTTTCTACTTTCAGATGCAACAGAAATTTTGCGGATTGGTCAATCCGTTCGCGAGATATGGCAGTTTGGAGGTAAGAAACGCTTGAGAAACTCAAAATTTTCGCAGTTCTGATGCTCGAAACGAATAACTAGAACGGCCTAGGGGAAAAGTACGCACACCGTTGTAATCGGGCGAGTTTCTACCTTCAGATGCAACAGAAATTTTGCGGATTGGTCAATCCGTTCGCGAGATATGGCAGTTTGGAAGTAAGAAACGCTTGAGAAACTCAAAATTATCGCAGTTCTGATGCTCGACAAGCATAACTAGAACGGCCTAGGGGAAAAGTACGCATACCGTTGTAATCGGGCGAGTTTCTACCTTCAGATGCAACAGAAATTTTGCGGATTGGTCAATCCGTTCGCGAGATATGGCAGTTTGGAAGTAAGAAACGCTTGAGAAACTCAAAATTTTCGCAGTTCTGATGCTCGAAACGAATAACTAGAACGGCCTAGGGGAAAAGTACGCATACCGTTGCAATCGGGCGAGTTTCTACTTTCAGATGCAACAGAAATTTTGCGGGTTGGTCAATCCGTTCGCGAGATATGGCAGTTTGGAAGTAAGAAACGCTTGAGAAACTCAAAATTTTCGCAGTTCTGATGCTCGAAACGAATAACTAGAACGGCCTAGGGAAAAAGTACGCATAGTGTTGTAATCGGGCGAGTTTCTACTTTCAGATGCAACAGAAATTTTGCGGATTGGTCAATCCGTTCGCGAGATATGGCAGTTTGGAGGTAAGAAACGCTCGAGAAACTCAAAATTTTCGCAGTTCTGATGCTCGACAAGCATAACTAGAACGGCCTAGGGGAAAAGTACGCACACCGTTGTAATCGGGCGAGTTTCTACTTTCAGATGCAACAGAAATTTTGCGGATTGGTCAATCCGTTCGCGAGATATGGCAGTTTGGAGGTAAGAAACGCTCGAGAAACTCAAAATTTTCGCAGTTCTGATGCTCGACAAGCATAACTAGAACGGCCTAGGGGAAAAGTACGCATACAATTGTAATCGGGCGAATTTCTACTTTCAGATGCAACAGAAATTTTGCGGATTGGTCAATCCGTTCGCGAGATATGGCAGTTTGGATGTAAGAAACGCTCGAGAAACTCAAAATTTTCGCAGTTCTGATGCTCGGAACGAATAACTAGAACGGCCTAGGGGAAAAGTACGCACACCGTTGTAATCGGGCGAGTTTCTACTTTCAGATGCAACAGAAATTTTGCGGATTGGTCAATCCGTTCGCGAGATATGACAGTTTGGAGGTAAGCAACGCTTGAGAAACTCAAAATTTTCGCAGTTCTGATGCTCGAAACGAATAACTAGAACGGGCTAGGGGAAAAGTACGCATACCGTTGTAATCGGGCGAGTTTCTACTTTCAGATGCAACAGAAATTTTGCGGATTGGTCAATCCGTTCGCGAGATATGGCAGTTTGGAGGTAAGAAACGCTTGATAAACTCAAAATTTTCGCAGTTCTGATGCTCGAAACGAATAACTAGAACGGCCTAGGGGAAAAGTACGCATAGTGTTGTAATCGAGCGAGTTTCTACTTTGAGATGCAACAGAAATTTTGCGGATTGGTCATTCCGTTCGCGAGATATGGCAGTTTGGACGCAAGAAACGCTTGAGAAACTCAAAATTTTCGCAGTTCTGATGCTCGAAACGAATAACTAGAACGGCCTAGGGGAAAAGTACGCATAGTGTTGTAATCGGGCGAGTTTCTACTTTCAGATGCAACAGAAATTTTGCGGATTGGTCAATCCGTTCGCGAGATATGGCAGTTTGGAGGTAAGAAACGCTTGAGAAACTCAAAATTTTCGCAGTTCTGATGCTCGAAACGAATAACTAGAACGGCCTAGGGGAAAAGTACGCACACCGTTGTAATCGGGCGAGTTTCTACCTTCAGATGCAACAGAAATTTTGCGGATTGGTCAATCCGTTCGCGAGATATGGCAGTTTGGAAGTAAGAAACGCTTGAGAAACTCAAAATTATCGCAGTTCTGATGCTCGAAACGAATAACTAGAACGGCCTAGGGGAAAAGTACGCATAGTGTTGTAATCGGGCGAGTTTCTACTTTCAGATGCAACAGAAATTTTGCGGATTGGTCAATCCGTTCCCGAGATATGGCAGTTTGGAGGTACGAAACGCTTGAGAAACTCAAAATTTTCGCAGTTCTGATGCTCGAAACGAATAACTAGAACGGCCTAGGGGAAAAGTACGCATACCGTTGTAATCGGGCGAGTTTCTACCTTCAGATGCAACAGAAATTTTGCGGGTTGGTCAATCCGTTCGCGAGATATGGCAGTTTGGAAGTAAGAAACGCTTGAGAAACTCAAAATTTTCGCAGTTCTGATGCTCGAAACGAATAACTAGAACGGCCTAGGGAAAAAGTACGCATAGTGTTGTAATCGGGCGAGTTTCTACTTTCAGATGCAACAGAAATTTTGCGGATTGGTCAATCCGTTCGCGAGATATGGCAGTTTGGAGGTAAGAAACGCTCGAGAAACTCAAAATTTTCGCAGTTCTGATGCTCGACAAGCATAACTAGAACGGCCTAGGGGAAAAGTACGCATACCGTTGCAATCGGGCGAGTTTCTACTTTCAGATGCAACAGAAATTTTGCGGATTGGTCAATCCGTTCGCGAGATATGGCAGTTTGGAGGTAAGCAACGCTTGAAAAACTCAAACTTTTCGCAGTTCTGTTGCTCGAAACGAATAACTAGAACGGGCCAGGGGAAAAGTACGCATACCGTTGTAATCGGGCGAGTTTCTACTTTCAGATGCAACAGAAATTTTGCGGATTGGTCAATCCGTTCGCGAGATATGGCAGTTTGGAGATAAGCAACGCTTGAAAAACTCAAAATTTTCGCAGTTCTGTTGCTCGAAACGAATAACTAGAACGGGCTAGGGGAAAAGTACGCACACCGTTGTAATCGGGCGAGTTTCTACTTTCAGATGCAACAGAAATTTTGCGGATTGGTCAATCCGTTCGCGAGATATGGCAGTTTGGAGGTACGAAACGCTTGAGAAACTCAAAATTTTCGCAGTTCTGATGCTCGAAACGAATAACTAGAACGGCCTAGGGGAAAAGTACGCATACCGTTGTAATCGGGCGAGTTTCTACCTTCAGATGCAACAGAAATTTTGCGGGTTGGTCAAACCGTTCGCGAGATATGGCAGTTTGGAAGTAAGAAACGCTTGAGAAACTCAAAATTTTCGCAGTTCTGATGCTCGACAAGCATAACTAGAACGGCCTAGGGGAAAAGTACGCATACCGTTGTAATCGGGCGAGTTTCTACCTTCAGATGCAACAGAAATTTTGCGGATTGGTCAATCCGTTCGCGAGATATGGCAGTTTGGAAGTAAGAAACGCTTGAGAAACTCAAAATTTTCGCAGTTCTGATGCTCGAAACGAATAACTAGAACGGCCTAGGGGAAAAGTACGCATACCGTTGCAATCGGGCGAGTTTCTACTTTCAGATGCAACAGAAATTTTGCGGGTTGGTCAATCCGTTCGCGAGATATGGCAGTTTGGAAGTAAGAAACGCTTGAGAAACTCAAAATTTTCGCAGTTCTGATGCTCGAAACGAATAACTAGAACGGCCTAGGGAAAAAGTACGCATAGTGTTGTAATCGGGCGAGTTTCTACTTTCAGATGCAACAGAAATTTTGCGGATTGGTCAATCCGTTCGCGAGATATGGCAGTTTGGAGGTAAGAAACGCTCGAGAAACTCAAAATTTTCGCAGTTCTGATGCTCGACAAGCATAACTAGAACGGCCTAGGGGAAAAGTACGCACACCGTTGTAATCGGGCGAGTTTCTACTTTCAGATGCAACAGAAATTTTGCGGATTGGTCAATCCGTTCGCGAGATATGGCAGTTTGGAGTTAAGCAACGCTTGAAAAACTCAAACTTTTCGCAGTTCTGTTGCTCGAAACGAATAACTAGAACGGCCTAGGGAAAAAGTACGCATAGTGTTGTAATCGGGCGAGTTTCTACTTTCAGATGCAACAGAAATTTTGCGGATTGGTCAATCCGTTCGCGAGATATGGCAGTTTGGAGGTAAGAAACGTTTGAGAAACTCAAAATTTTCGCAGTTCTGATGCTCGAAACGAATAACTAGAACGGCCTAGGGGAAAAGTACGCACACCGTTGTAATCGGGCGAGTTTCTACTTTCAGATGCAACAGAAATTTTGCGGATTGGTCAATCCGTTCGCGAGATATGGCAGTTTGGAGGTACGAAACGCTTGAGAAACTCAAAATTTTCGCAGTTCTGATGCTCGAAACGAATAACTAGAACGGCCTAGGGGAAAAGTACGCATACCGTTGTAATCGGGCGAGTTTCTACCTTCAGATGCAACAGAAATTTTGCGGGTTGGTCAATCCGTTCGCGAGATATGGCAGTTTGGAAGTAAGAAACGCTTGAGAAACTCAAAATTTTCGCAGTTCTGATGCTCGAAACGAATAACTAGAACGGCCTAGGGAAAAAGTACGCATAGTGTTGTAATCGGGCGAGTTTCTACTTTCAGATGCAACAGAAATTTTGCGGATTGGTCAATCCGTTCGCGAGATATGGCAGTTTGGAGGTAAGAAACGCTCGAGAAACTCAAAATTTTCGCAGTTCTGATGCTCGACAAGCATAACGAGAACGGCCTAGGGGAAAAGTACGCACACCGTTGTAATCGGGCGAGTTTCTACTTTCAGATGCAACAGAAATTTTGCGGATTGGTCAATCCGTTCGCGAGATATGGCAGTTTGGAGGTAAGCAACGCTTGAAAAACTCAAACTTTTCGCAGTTCTGTTGCTCGAAACGAATAACTAGAACGGGCTAGGGGAAAAGTACGCATAGTGTTGTAATCGGGCGAGTTTCTACTTTCAGATGCAACAGAAATTTTGCGGATTGGTCAATCCGTTCGCGAGATATGGCAGTTTGGAGGTAAGAAACGCTTGAGAAACTCAAAATTTTCGCAGTTCTGATGCTCGAAACGAATAACTAGAACGGGCTAGGGGAAAAGTACGCACACCGTTGTAATCGGGCGAGTTTCTACTTTCAGATGCAACAGAAATTTTGCGGATTGGTCATTCCGTTCGCGAGATATGGCAGTTTGGAGGTAAGAAACGCTTGAGAAACTCAAAATTTTCGCAGTTCTGATGCTCGACAAGCATAACTAGAACGGCCTAGGGGAAAAGTACGCACACCGTTGTAATCGGGCGAGTTTCTACTTTCAGATGCAACAGAAATTTTGCGGATTGGTCAATCCGTTCGCGAGATATGGCAGTTTGGACGTAAGAAACGCTGGAGAAACTCAAAATTTTCGCAGTTCTGATGCTCGACAAGCATAACTAGAACGGCCTAGGGGAAAAGTACGCATACCGTTGTAATCGGGCGAGTTTCTACCTTCAGATGCAACAGAAATTTTGCGGATTGGTCAATCCGTTCGCGAGATATGGCAGTTTGGAAGTAAGAAACGCTTGAGAAACTCAAAATTTTCGCAGTTCTGATGCTCGAAACGAATAACTAGAACGGCCTAGGGGAAAAGTACGCATACCGTTGCAATCGGGCGAGTTTCTACTTTCAGATGCAACAGAAATTTTGCGGGTTGGTCAATCCGTTCGCGAGATATGGCAGTTTGGAAGTAAGAAACGCTTGAGAAACTCAAAATTTTCGCAGTTCTGATGCTCGAAACGAATAACTAGAACGGCCTAGGGAAAAAGTACGCATAGTGTTGTAATCGGGCGAGTTTCTACTTTCAGATGCAACAGAAATTTTGCGGATTGGTCAATCCGTTCGCGAGATATGGCAGTTTGGAGGTAAGAAACGCTCGAGAAACTCAAAATTTTCGCAGTTCTGATGCTCGACAAGCATAACTAGAACGGCCTAGGGGAAAAGTACGCACACCGTTGTAATCGGGCGAGTTTCTACTTTCAGATGCAACAGAAATTTTGCGGATTGGTCAATCCGTTCGCGAGATATGGCAGTTTGGAGTTTAGCAACGCTTGAAAAACTCAAACTTTTCGCAGTTCTGTTGCTCGAAACGAATAACTAGAACGGCCTAGGGAAAAAGTACGCATAGTGTTGTAATCGGGCGAGTTTCTACTTTCAGATGCAACAGAAATTTTGCGGATTGGTCAATCCGTTCGCGAGATATGGCAGTTTGGAGGTAAGAAACGCTTGAGAAACTCAAAATTTTCGCAGTTCTGATGCTCGAAACGAATAACTAGAACGGCCTAGGGGAAAAGTACGCACACCGTTGTAATCGGGCGAGTTTCTACTTTCAGATGCAACAGAAATTTTGCGGATTGGTCAATCCGTTCGCGAGATATGGCAGTTTGGAGGTACGAAACGCTTGAGAAACTCAAAATTTTCGCAGTTCTGATGCTCGAAACGAATAACTAGAACGGCCTAGGGGAAAAGTACGCATACCGTTGTAATCGGGCGAGTTTCTACCTTCAGATGCAACAGAAATTTTGCGGGTTGGTCAATCCGTTCGCGAGATATGGCAGTTTGGAAGTAAGAAACGCTTGAGAAACTCAAAATTTTCGCAGTTCTGATGCTCGAAACGAATAACTAGAACGGCCTAGGGAAAAAGTACGCATAGTGTTGTAATCGGGCGAGTTTCTACTTTCAGATGCAACAGAAATTTTGCGGATTGGTCAATCCGTTCGCGAGATATGGCAGTTTGGAGGTAAGAAACGCTCGAGAAACTCAAAATTTTCGCAGTTCTGATGCTCGACAAGCATAACTAGAACGGCCTAGGGGAAAAGTACGCACACCGTTGTAATCGGGCGAGTTTCTACTTTCAGATGCAACAGAAATTTTGCGGATTGGTCAATCCGTTCGCGAGATATGGCAGTTTGGAGGTAAGCAACGCTTGAAAAACTCAAACTTTTCGCAGTTCTGTTGCTCGAAACGAATAACTAGAACGGGCTAAGGGAAAAGTACGCATAGTGTTGTAATCGGGCGAGTTTCTACTTTCAGATGCAACAGAAATTTTGCGGATTGGTCAATCCGTTCGCGAGATATGGCAGTTTGGAGGTAAGAAACGCTTGAGAAACTCAAAATTTTCGCAGTTCTGATGCTCGAAACGAATAACTAGAACGGCCTAGGGGAAAAGTACGCACACCGTTGTAATCGGGCGAGTTTCTACCTTCAGATGCAACAGAAATTTTGCGGATTGGTCAATCCGTTCGCGAGATATGGCAGTTTGGAAGTAAGAAACGCTTGAGAAACTCAAAATTATCGCAGTTCTGATGCTCGAAACGAATAACTAGAACGGCCTAGGGGAAAAGTACGCATAGTGTTGTAATCGGGCGGGTTTCTACTTTCAGATGCAACAGAAATTTTGCGGATTGGTCAATCCGTTCGCGAGATATGGCAGTTTGGAGGTACGAAACTCTTGAGAAACTCAAAATTTTCGCAGTTCTGATGCTCGAAACGAATAACTAGAACGGCCTAGGGGAAAAGTACGCATACCGTTGTAATCGGGCGAGTTTCTACCTTCAGATGCAACAGAAATTTTGCGCGTTGGTCAATCCGTTCGCGAGATATGGCAGTTTGGAAGTAAGAAACGCTTGAGAAACTCAAAACTTTCGCAGTTCTGATGCTCGAAACGAATAACTAGAACGGCCTAGGGGAAAAGTACGCATAGTGTTGTAATCGAGCGAGTTTCGACTTTGAGTTGCAACAGAAATTTTGCGGATTGGTCAATCCGTTCGCGAGATATGGCAGTTTGGAAGCAAGAAACGCTTGAGAAACTCAAAACTTTCGCAGTTCTGATGCTCGAAACGAATAACTAGAACGGCCTAGGGGAAAAGTACGCATAGTGTTGTAATCGGGCGAGTTTCTACTTTCAGATGCAACAGAAATTTTGCGGATTGGTCAATCCGTTCGCGAGATATGGCAGTTTGGAGGTAAGAAACGCTTGAGAAACTCAAAATTTTCGCGGTTCTGATGCTCGGAACGAATAACTAGAACGGCCTAGGGGAAAAGTACGCACACCGTTGTAATCGGGCGAGTTTCTACTTTCAGATGCAACAGAAATTTTGCGGATTGGTCAATCCGTTCGCGAGATATGGCAGTTTGGAGGTAAGCAACGCTTGAGAAACTCAAAATTTTCGCAGTTCTGATGCTCGAAACGAATAACTAGAACGGCCTAGGGGAAAAGTACGCATAGTGTTGTAATCGAGCGAGTTTCTACTTTGAGATGCAACAGAAATTTTGCGGATTGGTCAATCCGTTCGCGAGATATGGCAGTTTGGAAGCAAGAAACGCTTGAGAAACTCAAAACTTTCGCAGTTCTGATGCTCGAAACGAATAACTAGAACGGCCTAGGGGAAAAGTACGCATAGTGTTGTAATCGGGCGAGTTTCTACTTTCAGATGCAACAGAAATTTTGCGGATTGGTCAATCCGTTCGCGAGATATGGCAGTTTGGAGGTAAGAAACGCTCGAGAAACTCAAAATTTTCGCAGTTCTGATGCTCGACAAGCATAACTAGAACGGCCTAGGGGAAAAGTACGCACACCGTTGTAATCGGGCGAGTTTCTACTTTCAGATGCAACAGAAATTTTGCGGATTGGTCAATCCGTTCGCGAGATATGGCAGTTTGGAGGTAAGAAACGCTTGAGAAACTCAAACTTTTCGCAGTTCTGTTGCTCGAAACGAATAACTAGAACGGCCTAGGGAAAAAGTACGCATAGTGTTGTAATCGGGCGAGTTTCTACTTTCAGATGCAACAGAAATTTTGCGGATTGGTCAATCCGTTCGCGAGATATGGCAGTTTGGAGGTAAGAAACGCTTGAGAAACTCAAAATTTTCGCAGTTCTGATGCTCGAAACGAATAACTAGAACGGCCTAGGGGAAAAGTACGCACACCGTTGTAATCGGGCGAGTTTCTACTTTCAGATGCAACAGAAATTTTGCGGATTGGTCAATCCGTTCGCGAGATATGGCAGTTTGGAGGTACGAAACGCTTGAGAAACTCAAAATTTTCGCAGTTCTGATGCTCGAAACGAATAACTAGAACGGCCTAGGGGAAAAGTACGCATACCGTTGTAATCGGGCGAGTTTCTACCTTCAGATGCAACAGAAATTTTGCGGGTTGGTCAATCCGTTCGCGAGATATGGCAGTTTGGAAGTAAGAAACGCTTGAGAAACTCAAAATTTTCGCAGTTCTGATGCTCGAAACGAATAACTAGAACGGCCTAGGGAAAAAGTACGCATAGTGTTGTAATCGGGCGAGTTTCTACTTTCAGACGCAACAGAAATTTTGCGGATTGGTCAATCCGTTCGCGAGATATGGCAGTTTGGAGGTAAGAAACGCTCGAGAAACTCAAAATTTTCGCAGTTCTGATGCTCGACAAGCATAACTAGAACGGCCTAGGGGAAAAGTACGCACACCGTTGTAATCGGGCGAGTTTCTACTTTCAGATGCAACAGAAATTTTGCGGATTGGTCAATCCGTTCGCGAGATATGGCAGTTTGGAGGTAAGCAACGCTTGAAAAACTCAAACTTTTCGCAGTTCTGTTGCTCGAAACGAATAACTAGAACGGGCTAGGGGAAAAGTACGCATAGTGTTGTAATCGGGCGAGTTTCTACTTTCAGATGCAACAGAAATTTTGCGGATTGGTCAATCCGTTCGCGAGATATGGCAGTTTGGAGGTACGAAACTCTTGAGAAACTCAAAATTTTCGCAGTTCTGATGCTCGAAACGAATAACTAGAACGGCCTAGGGGAAAAGTACGCATACCGTTGTAATCGGGCGAGTTTCTACCTTCAGATGCAACAGAAATTTTGCGCGTTGGTCAATCCGTTCGCGAGATATGGCAGTTTGGAAGTAAGAAACGCTTGAGAAACTCAAAACTTTCGCAGTTCTGATGCTCGAAACGAATAACTAGAACGGCCTAGGGGAAAAGTACGCATAGTGTTGTAATCGAGCGAGTTTCGACTTTGAGTTGCAACAGAAATTTTGCGGATTGGTCAATCCGTTCGCGAGATATGGCAGTTTGGAAGCAAGAAACGCTTGAGAAACTCAAAACTTTCGCAGTTCTGATGCTCGAAACGAATAACTAGAACGGCCTAGGGGAAAAGTACGCATAGTGTTGTAATCGGGCGAGTTTCTACTTTCAGATGCAACAGAAATTTTGCGGATTGGTCAATCCGTTCGCGAGATATGGCAGTTTGGAGGTAAGAAACGCTTGAGAAACTCAAAATTTTCGCGGTTCTGATGCTCGGAACGAATAACTAGAACGGCCTAGGGGAAAAGTACGCACACCGTTGTAATCGGGCGAGTTTCTACTTTCAGATGCAACAGAAATTTTGCGGATTGGTCAATCCGTTCGCGAGATATGGCAGTTTGGAGGTAAGCAACGCTTGAGAAACTCAAAATTTTCGCAGTTCTGATGCTCGAAACGAATAACTAGAACGGCCTAGGGGAAAAGTACGCATAGTGTTGTAATCGAGCGAGTTTCTACTTTGAGATGCAACAGAAATTTTGCGGATTGGTCAATCCGTTCGCGAGATATGGCAGTTTGGAAGCAAGAAACGCTTGAGAAACTCAAAACTTTCGCAGTTCTGATGCTCGAAACGAATAACTAGAACGGCCTAGGGGAAAAGTACGCATAGTGTTGTAATCGGGCGAGTTTCTACTTTCAGATGCAACAGAAATTTTGCGGATTGGTCAATCCGTTCGCGAGATATGGCAGTTTGGAGGTAAGAAACGCTTGAGAAACTCAAAATTTTCGCAGTTCTGATGCTCGAAACGAATAACTAGAACGGCCTAGGGGAAAAGTACGCATAGTGTTGTAATCGGGCGAGTTTCTACTTTCAGATGCAACAGAAATTTTGCGGACTGGTCAATCCGTTCGCGAGATATGGCAGTTTGGAGGTACGAAACTCTTGAGAAACTCAAAATTTTCGCAGTTCTGATGCTCGAAACGAATAACTAGAACGGCCTAGGGGAAAAGTACGCATACCGTTGTAATCGGGCGAGTTTCTACCTTCAGATGCAACAGAAATTTTGCGGGTTGGTCAATCCGTTCGCGAGATATGGCAGTTTGGAAGTAAGAAACGCTTGAGAAACTCAAAACTTTCGCAGTTCTGATGCTCGAAACGAATAACTAGAACGGCCTAGGGGAAAAGTACGCATAGTGTTGTAATCGAGCGAGTTTCTACTTTGAGTTGCAACAGAAATTTTGCGGATTGGTCAATCCGTTCGCGAGATATGGCAGTTTGGAAGCAAGAAACGCTTGAGAAACTCAAAACTTTCGCAGTTCTGATGCTCGAAACGAATAACTAGAACGGCCTAGGGGAAAAGTACGCATAGTGTTGTAATCGGGCGAGTTTCTACTTTCAGATGCAACAGAAATTTTGCGGGTTGGTCAATCCGTTCGCGAGATATGGCAGTTTGGAAGTAAGAAACGCTTGAGAAACTCAAAACTTTCGCAGTTCTGATGCTCGAAACGAATAACTAGAACGGCCTAGGGGAAAAGTACGCATAGTGTTGTAATCGAGCGAGTTTCTACTTTGAGATGCAACAGAAATTTTGCGGATTGGTCAATCCGTTCGCGAGATATGGCAGTTTGGAAGCAAGAAACGCTTGAGAAACTCAAAACTTTCGCAGTTCTGATGCTCGAAACGAATAACTAGAACGGCCTAGGGGAAAAGTACGCATAGTGTTGTAATCGGGCGAGTTTCTACTTTCAGATGCAACAGAAATTTTGCGGATTGGTCAATCCGTTCGCGAGATATGGCAGTTTGGAGGTAAGAAACGCTTGAGAAACTCAAAATTTTCGCAGTTCTGATGCTCGAAACGAATAACTAGAACGGCCTAGGGGAAAAGTACGCATAGTGTTGTAATCGGGCGAGTTTCTACTTTCAGATGCAACAGAAATTTTGCGGATTGGTCAATCCGTTCGCGAGATATGGCAGTTTGGAGGTACGAAACTCTTGAGAAACTCAAAATTTTCGCAGTTCTGATGCTCGAAACGAATAACTAGAACGGCCTAGGGGAAAAGTACGCATACCGTTGTAATCGGGCGAGTTTCTACCTTCAGATGCAACAGAAATTTTGCGGGTTGGTCAATCCGTTCGCGAGATATGGCAGTTTGGAAGTAAGAAACGCTTGAGAAACTCAAAACTTTCGCAGTTCTGATGCTCGAAACGAATAACTAGAACGGCCTAGGGGAAAAGTACGCATAGTGTTGTAATCGAGCGAGTTTCTACTTTGAGTTGCAACAGAAATTTTGCGGATTGGTCAATCCGTTCGCGAGATATGGCAGTTTGGAAGCAAGAAACGCTTGAGAAACTCAAAACTTTCGCAGTTCTGATGCTCGAAACGAATAACTAGAACGGCCTAGGGGAAAAGTACGCATAGTGTTGTAATCGGGCGAGTTTCTACTTTCAGATGCAACAGAAATTTTGCGGATTGGTCAATCCGTTCGCGAGATATGGCAGTTTGGAGGTAAGAAACGCTTGAGAAACTCAAAATTTTCGCGGTTCTGATGCTCGGAACGAATAACTAGAACGGCCTAGGGGAAAAGTACGCACACCGTTGTAATCGGGCGAGTTTCTACTTTCAGATGCAACAGAAATTTTGCGGATTGGTCAATCCGTTCGCGAGATATGGCAGTTTGGAGGTAAGCAACGCTTGAGAAACTCAAAATTTTCGCAGTTCTGATGCTCGAAACGAATAACTAGAACGGCCTAGGGGAAAAGTACGCACACCGTTGTAATCGGGCGAGTTTCTACTTTCAGATGCAACAGAAATTTTGCGGATTGGTCAATCCGTTCGCGAGATATGGCAGTTTGGAGGTAAGAAACGCTTGAGAAACTCAAAATTTTCGCAGTTCTGATGCTCGAAACGAATAACTAGAACGGCCTAGGGGAAAAGTACGCACACCGTTGTAATCGGGCGAGTTTCTACTTTCAGATGCAACAGAAATTTTGCGGATTGGTCAATCCGTTCGCGAGATATGGCAGTTTGGAGGTACGAAACGCTTGAGAAACTCAAAATTTTCGCAGTTCTGATGCTCGAAACGAATAACTAGAACGGCCTAGGGGAAAAGTACGCATACCGTTGTAATCGGGCGAGTTTCTACCTTCAGATGCAACAGAAATTTTGCGGGTTGGTCAATCCGTTCGCGAGATATGGCAGTTTGGAAGTAAGAAACGCTTGAGAAACTCAAAATTTTCGCAGTTCTGATGCTCGAAACGAATAACTAGAACGGCCTAGGGAAAAAGTACGCATAGTGTTGTAATCGGGCGAGTTTCTACTTTCAGATGCAACAGAAATTTTGCGGATTGGTCAATCCGTTCGCGAGATATGGCAGTTTGGAGGTAAGAAACGCTCGAGAAACTCAAAATTTTCGCAGTTCTGATGCTCGACAAGCATAACTAGAACGGCCTAGGGGAAAAGTACGCACACCGTTGTAATCGGGCGAGTTTCTACTTTCAGATGCAACAGAAATTTTGCGGATTGGTCAATCCGTTCGCGAGATATGGCAGTTTGGAGGTAAGCAACGCTTGAAAAACTCAAACTTTTCGCAGTTCTGTTGCTCGAAACGAATAACTAGAACGGGCTAGGGGAAAAGTACGCATAGTGTTGTAATCGGGCGAGTTTCTACTTTCAGATGCAACAGAAATTTTGCGGATTGGTCAATCCGTTCGCGAGATATGGCAGTTTGGAGGTAAGAAACGCTTGAGACACTCAAAATTTTCGCAGTTCTGATGCTCGAAACGAATAACTAGAACGGCCTAGGGGAAAAGTACGCACACCGTTGTAATCGGGCGAGTTTCTACCTTCAGATGCAACAGAAATTTTGCGGATTGGTCAATCCGTTCGCGAGATATGGCAGTTTGGAAGTAAGAAACGCTTGAGAAACTCAAAATTATCGCAGTTCTGATGCTCGAAACGAATAACTAGAACGGCCTAGGGGAAAAGTACGCATAGTGTTGTAATCGGGCGGGTTTCTACTTTCAGATGCAACAGAAATTTTGCGGATTGGTCAATCCGTTCGCGAGATATGGCAGTTTGGAGGTACGAAACTCTTGAGAAACTCAAAATTTTCGCAGTTCTGATGCTCGAAACGAATAACTAGAACGGCCTAGGGGAAAAGTACGCATACCGTTGTAATCGGGCGAGTTTCTACCTTCAGATGCAACAGAAATTTTGCGCGTTGGTCAATCCGTTCGCGAGATATGGCAGTTTGGAAGTAAGAAACGCTTGAGAAACTCAAAACTTTCGCAGTTCTGATGCTCGAAACGAATAACTAGAACGGCCTAGGGGAAAAGTACGCATAGTGTTGTAATCGAGCGAGTTTCTACTTTGAGTTGCAACAGAAATTTTGCGGATTGGTCAATCCGTTCGCGAGATATGGCAGTTTGGAAGCAAGAAACGCTTGAGAAACTCAAAACTTTCGCAGTTCTGATGCTCGAAACGAATAACTAGAACGGCCTAGGGGAAAAGTACGCATAGTGTTGTAATCGGGCGAGTTTCTACTTTCAGATGCAACAGAAATTTTGCGGATTGGTCAATCCGTTCGCGAGATATGGCAGTTTGGAGGTAAGAAACGCTTGAGAAACTCAAAATTTTCGCGGTTCTGATGCTCGGAACGAATAACTAGAACGGCCTAGGGGAAAAGTACGCACACCGTTGTAATCGGGCGAGTTTCTACTTTCAGATGCAACAGAAATTTTGCGGATTGGTCAATCCGTTCGCGAGATATGGCAGTTTGGAGGTAAGCAACGCTTGAGAAACTCAAAATTTTCGCAGTTCTGATGCTCGAAACGAATAACTAGAACGGCCTAGGGGAAAAGTACGCATAGTGTTGTAATCGAGCGAGTTTCTACTTTGAGATGCAACAGAAATTTTGCGGATTGGTCAATCCGTTCGCGAGATATGGCAGTTTGGAAGCAAGAAACGCTTGAGAAACTCAAAACTTTCGCAGTTCTGATGCTCGAAACGAATAACTAGAACGGCCTAGGGGAAAAGTACGCATAGTGTTGTAATCGGGCGAGTTTCTACTTTCAGATGCAACAGAAATTTTGCGGATTGGTCAATCCGTTCGCGAGATATGGCAGTTTGGAGGTAAGAAACGCTTGAGAAACTCAAAATTTTCGCAGTTCTGATGCTCGAAACGAATAACTAGAACGGCCTAGGGGAAAAGTACGCATAGTGTTGTAATCGGGCGAGTTTCTACTTTCAGATGCAACAGAAATTTTGCGGATTGGTCAATCCGTTCGCGAGATATGGCAGTTTGGAGGTACGAAACTCTTGAGAAACTCAAAATTTTCGCAGTTCTGATGCTCGAAACGAATAACTAGAACGGCCTAGGGGAAAAGTACGCATACCGTTGTAATCGGGCGAGTTTCTACCTTCAGATGCAACAGAAATTTTGCGGGTTGGTCAATCCGTTCGCGAGATATGGCAGTTTGGAAGTAAGAAACGCTTGAGAAACTCAAAACTTTCGCAGTTCTGATGCTCGAAACGAATAACTAGAACGGCCTAGGGGAAAAGTACGCATAGTGTTGTAATCGAGCGAGTTTCTACTTTGAGTTGCAACAGAAATTTTGCGGATTGGTCAATCCGTTCGCGAGATATGGCAGTTTGGAAGCAAGAAACGCTTGAGAAACTCAAAACTTTCGCAGTTCTGATGCTCGAAACGAATAACTAGAACGGCCTAGGGGAAAAGTACGCATAGTGTTGTAATCGGGCGAGTTTCTACTTTCAGATGCAACAGAAATTTTGCGGATTGGTCAATCCGTTCGCGAGATATGGCAGTTTGGAGGTAAGAAAAGCTTGAGAAACTCAAAATTTTCGCGGTTCTGATGCTCGGAACGAATAACTAGAACGGCCTAGGGGAAAAGTACGCACACCGTTGTAATCGGGCGAGTTTCTACTTTCAGATGCAACAGAAATTTTGCGGATTGGTCAATCCGTTCGCGAGATATGGCAGTTTGGAGGTAAGCAACGCTTGAGAAACTCAAAATTTTCGCAGTTCTGATGCTCGAAACGAATAACTAGAACGGCCTAGGTGAAAAGTACGCATAGTGTTGTAATCGAGCGAGTTTCTACTTTGAGATGCAACAGAAATTTTGCGGATTGGACAATCCGTTCGCGAGATATGGCAGTTTGGAAGCAAGAAACGCTTGAGAAATTCAAAACTTTCGCAGTTCTGATGCTCGAAACGAATAACTAGAACGGCCTAGGGGAAAAGTACGCATAGTGTTGTAATCGGGCGAGTTTCTACTTTCAGATGCAACAGAAATTTTGCGGATTGGTCATTCCGTTCGCGAGATATGGCAGTTTGGAGGTAAGAAACGCTTGCGAAACTCAAAATTTTCGCAGTTCTGATGCTCGACAAGCATAACTAGAACGGCCTAGGGGAAAAGTACGCACACCGTTGTAATCGGGCGAGTTTCTACTTTCAGATGCAACAGAAATTTTGCGGATTGGTCAATCCGTTCGCGAGATATGGCAGTTTGGACGTAAGAAACGCTGGAGAAACTCAAAATTTTCGCAGTTCTGATGCTCGACAAGCATAACTAGAACGGCCTAGGGGAAAAGTACGCATACCGTTGTAATCGGGCGAGTTTCTACCTTCAGATGCAACAGAAATTTTGCGGATAGGTCAATCCGTTCGCGAGATATGGCAGTTTGGAAGTAAGAAACGCTTGAGAAACTCAAAATTTTCGCAGTTCTGATGCTCGAAACGAATAACTAGAACGGCCTAGGGGAAAAGTACGCATACCGTTGCAATCGGGCGAGTTTCTACTTTCAGATGCAACAGAAATTTTGCGGGTTGGTCAATCCGTTCGCGAGATATGGCAGTTTGGAAGTAAGAAACGCTTGAGAAACTCAAAATTTTCGCAGTTCTGATGCTCGAAACGAATAACTAGAACGGCCTAGGGAAAAAGTACGCATAGTGTTGTAATCGGGCGAGTTTCTACTTTCAGATGCAACAGAAATTTTGCGGATTGGTCAATCCGTTCGCGAGATATGGCAGTTTGGAGGTAAGAAACGCTCGAGAAACTCAAAATTTTCGCAGTTCTGATGCTCGACAAGCATAACTAGAACGGCCTAGGGGAAAAGTACGCACACCGTTGTAATCGGGCGAGTTTCTACTTTCAGATGCAACAGAAATTTTGCGGATTGGTCAATCCGTTCGCGAGATATGGCAGTTTGGAGATAAGCAACGCTTGAAAAACTCAAAATTTTCGCAGTTCTGTTGCTCGAAACGAATAACTAGAACGGGCTAGGGGAAAAGTACGCACACCGTTGTAATCGGGCGAGTTTCTACTTTCAGATGCAACAGAAATTTTGCGGATTGGTCATTCCGTTCGCGAGATATGGCAGTTTGGAGGTAAGAAACGCTTGAGAAACTCAAAATTTTCGCAGTTCTGATGCTCGACAAGCATAACTAGAACGGCCTAGGGGAAAAGTACGCACACCTTTGTAATCGGGCGAGTTTCTACTTTCAGATGCAACAGAAATTTTGCGGATTGGTCAATCCGTTCGCGAGATATGGCAGTTTGGACGTAAGAAACGCTGGAGAAACTCAAAATTTTCGCAGTTCTGATGCTCGACAAGCATAACTAGAACGGCCTAGGGGAAAAGTACGCATACCGTTGTAATCGGGCGAGTTTCTACCTTCAGATGCAACAGAAATTTTGCGGATTGGTCAATCCGTTCGCGAGATATGGCAGTTTGGAAGTAAGAAACGCTTGAGAAACTCAAAATTTTCGCAGTTCTGATGCTCGAAACGAATAACTAGGACGGCCTAGGGGAAAAGTACGCATACCGTTGCAATCGGGCGAGTTTCTACTTTCAGATGCAACAGAAATTTTGCGGGTTGGTCAATCCGTTCGCGAGATATGGCAGTTTGGAAGTAAGAAACGCTTGAGAAACTCAAAATTTTCGCAGTTCTGATGCTCGAAACGAATAACTAGAACGGCCTAGGGGAAAAGTACGCACACCGTTGTAATCGGGCGAGTTTCTACCTTCAGATGCAACAGAAATTTTGCGGACTGGTCAATCCGTTCGCGAGATATGGCAGTTTGGAAGTAAGAAACGCTTGAGAAACTCAAAATTATCGCAGTTCTGATGCTCGAAACGAATAACTAGAACGGCCTAGGGCAAAAGTACGCATAGTGTTGTAATCGGGCGAGTTTCTACTTTCAGATGCAACAGAAATTTTGCGGATTGGTCAATCCGTTCGCGAGATATGGCAGTTTGGAGGTAAGAAACGCTCGAGAAACTCAAAATTTTCGCAGTTCTGATGCTCGACAAGCATAACTAGAACGGCCTAGGGGAAAACTACGCACACCGTTGTAATCGGGCGAGTTTCTACTTTCAGATGCAACAGAAATTTTGCGGATTGGTCAATCCGTTCGCGAGATATGGCAGTTTGGAGGTAAGCAACGCTTGAGAAACTCAAAATTTTCGCAGTTCTGATGCTCGAAACGAATAACTAGAACGGCCTAGGGGAAAAGTACGCACACCGTTGTAATCGGGCGAGTTTCTACCTTCAGATGCAACAGAAATTTTGCGGATTGGTCAATCCGTTCGCGAGATATGGCAGTTTGGAAGTAAGAAACGCTTGAGAAACTCAAAATTATCGCAGTTCTGATGCTCGAAACGAATAACTAGAACGGCCTAGGGGAAAAGTACGCATAGTGTTGTAATCGGGCGAGTTTCTACTTTCAGATGCAACAGAAATTTTGCGGATTGGTCAATCCGTTCGCGAGATATGGCAGTTTGGAGGTACGAAACGCTTGACAAACTCAAAATTTTCGCAGTTCTGATGCTCGAAACGAATAACTAGAACGGCCTAGGGGAAAAGTACGCATACCGTTGTAATCGGGCGAGTTTCTACCTTCAGATGCAACAGAAATTTTGCGGGTTGGTCAATCCGTTCGCGAGATATGGCAGTTTGGAAGTAAGAAACGCTTGAGAAACTCAAAATTTTCGCAGTTCTGATGCTCGAAACGAATAACTAGAAAGGCCTAGGGAAAAAGTACGCATAGTGTTGTAATCGGGCGAGTTTCTACTTTCAGATGCAACAGAAATTTTGCGGATTGGTCAATCCGTTCGCGAGATATGGCAGTTTGGAGGTAAGAAACGCTCGAGAAACTCAAAATTTTCGCAGTTCTGATGCTCGACAAGCATAACTAGAACGGTCTAGGGGAAAAGTACGCACACCGTTGTAATCGGGCGAGTTTCTACTTTCAGATGCAACAGAAATTTTGCGGATTGGTCATTCCGTTCGCGAGATATGGCAGTTTGGAGGTAAGAAACGCTTGAGAAACTCAAAATTTTCGCAGTTCTGATGCTCGAAACGAATAACTAGAACGGCCTAGGGGAAAAGTACGCATAGTGTTGTAATCGGGCGAGTTTCTACTTTGAGATGCAACAGAAATTTTGTGGATTGGTCAATCCGTTCGCGAGATATGGCAGTTTGG
The DNA here is from genome assembly GCF_051014685.1 of Ptiloglossa arizonensis. Lineage (NCBI taxonomy): Eukaryota > Metazoa > Arthropoda > Insecta > Hymenoptera > Colletidae > Ptiloglossa > Ptiloglossa arizonensis. The sequence goes on along the minus strand of NW_027478911.1, from coordinate 97,601 downwards.
AAGTAAGAAACGCTTGAGAAACTCAAAATTTTCGCAGTTCTGATGCTCGAAACGAATAACTAGAACGGGCTAGGGGAAAAGTACGCATACCGTTGTAATCGGGCGAGTTTCTACTTTCAGATGCAACAGAAATTTTGCTGATTGGTCAATCCGTTCGCGAGATATGGCAGTTTGGATGTAAGAAACGCTTGAGAAACACAAAATTTTCGCGGTTCTGATGCTCGAAACGAATAACAAGAACGGTCTAGGGGAAAAGTACGCACATACGCACACCGTTGTAATCGGGCGAGTTTCTACTTTCAGATGCAACAGAAATTTTGCGGATTGGTCATTCCGTTCGCGAGATATGGCAGTTTGGAGGCAAGAAACGCTTGATAAACTCAAAATTTTCGCAGTTCTGATGCTCGACAAGCATAACTAGAACGGCCTAGGGGAAAAGTACGCACACCGTTGTAATCGGGCGAGTTTCTACTTTCAGATGCAACAGAAATTTTGCGGACTGGTCAATCCGTTCGCGAGATATGGCAGTTTGGAGGTAAGCAACGCTTGAGAAACTCAAAATTTTCGCAGTTCTGTTGCTCGAAACGAATAACTAGAACGGGCTAGGGGAAAAGTACGCATACATTTGTAATCGGGCGAATTTCTACTTTCAGATGCAGCAGAAATTTTGCGGATTGGTCAATCCGTTCGCGAGATATGGCAGTTTGGATGTAAGAAACGCTCGAGAAACTCAAAATTTTCGCAGATCTGATGCTCGAAACGAATAACTAGAACGGCCTAGGGGAAAAGTACGCACACCGTTGTAATCGGGCGAGTTTCTACTTTCAGATGCAACAGAAATTTTGCGGATTGGTCAATCCGTTCGCGAGATATGGCAGTTTGGAGATAAGCAACGCTTGAAAAACTCAAAATTTTCGCAGTTCTGTTGCTCGAAACGAATAACTAGAACGGGCTAGGGGAAAAGTACGCATACCGTTGTAATCGGGCGAGTTTCTACTTTCAGATGCAACAGAAATTTTGCGGATTGGTCAATCCGTTCGCGAGATATGGCAGTTTGGATGTAAGAAACGCTCGAGAAACTCAAAATTTTCGCAGTTCTGATGCTCGACAAGCATAACTAGAACGGCCTAGGGGAAAACTACGCACACCGTTGTAATCGGGCGAGTTTCTACTTTCAGATGCAACAGAAATTTTGCGGATTGGTCAATCCGTTCGCGAGATATGGCAGTTTGGAGGTAAGCAACGCTTGAGAAACTCAAAATTTTCGCAGTTCTGATGCTCGAAACGAATAACTAGAACGGCCTAGGGGAAAAGTACGCATAGTGTTGTAATCGGGCGAGTTTCTACTTTCAGATGCAACAGAAATTTTGCGGATTGGTCAATCCGTTCGCGAGATATGGCAGTTTGGAGGTACGAAACGCTTGAGAAACTCAAAATTTTCGCAGTTCTGATGCTCGACAAGCATAACTAGAACGGTCTAGGGGAAAAGTACGCACACCGTTGTAATCGGGCGAGTTTCTACTTTCAGATGCAACAGAAATTTTGCGGATTGGTCATTCCGTTCGCGAGATATGGCAGTTTGGAGGTAAGAAACGCTTGAGAAACTCAAAATTTTCGCAGTTCTGATGCTCGACAAGCATAACTAGAACGGCCTAGGGGAAAAGTACGCACACCGTTGTAATCGGGCGAGTTTCTACTTTCAGATGCAACAGAAATTTTGCGGATTGGTCAATCCGTTCGCGAGATATGGCAGTTTGGACGTAAGAAACGCTGGAGAAACTCAAAATTTTCGCAGTTCTGATGCTCGACAAGCATAACTAGAACGGCCTAGGGGAAAAGTACGCATACCGTTGTAATCGGGCGAGTTTCTACCTTCAGATGCAACAGAAATTTTGCGGATTGGTCAATCCGTTCGCGAGATATGGCAGTTTGGAAGTAAGAAACGCTTGAGAAACTCAAAATTTTCGCAGTTCTGATGCTCGAAACGAATAACTAGAACGGCCTAGGGGAAAAGTACGCATACCGTTGCAATCGGGCGAGTTTCTACCTTCAGATGCAACAGAAATTTTGCGGGTTGGTCAATCCGTTCGCGAGATATGGCAGTTTGGAAGTAAGAAACGCTTGAGAAACTCAAAATTTTCGCAGTTCTGATGCTCGATACGAATAACTAGAACGGCCTAGGGGAAAAGTACGCACACCGTTGTAATCGGGCGAGTTTCTACCTTCAGATGCAACAGAAATTTTGCGGATTGGTCAATCCGTTCGCGAGATATGGCAGTTTGGAGGTAAGAAACGCTCGAGAAACTCAAAATTTTCGCAGTTCTGATGCTCGACAAGCATAACTAGAACGGCCTAGGGGAAAACTACGCACACCGTTGTAATCGGGCGAGTTTCTACTTTCAGATGCAACAGAAATTTTGCGGATTGGTCAATCCGTTCGCGAGATATGGCAGATTGGAAGTAAGAAACGCTTGAGAAACTCAAAATTTTCGCAGTTCTGATGCTCGAAACGAATAACTAGAACGGCCTAGGGAAAAAGTACGCATAGTGTTGTAATCGGGCGAGTTTCTACTTTCAGATGCAACAGAAATTTTGCGGATTGGTCAATCCGTTCGCGAGATATGGCAGTTTGGAGGTAAGAAACGCTCGAGAAACTCAAAATTTTCGCAGTTCTGATGCTCGACAAGCATAACTAGAACGGTCTAGGGGAAAAGTACGCACACCGTTGTAATCGGGCGAGTTTTTACTTTCAGATGCAACAGAAATTTTGCGGATTGGTCATTCCGTTCGCGAGATATGGCAGTTTGGAGGTAAGAAACGCTTGAGAAACTCAAAATTTTCGCAGTTCTGATGCTCGAAACGAATAACTAGAACGGCCTAGGGGAAAAGTACGCATAGTGTTGTAATCGGGCGAGTTTCTACTTTGAGATGCAACAGAAATTTTGCGGATTGGTCAATCCGTTCGCGAGATATGGCAGTTTGGAAGTAAGAAACGCTTGAGAAACTCAAAATTTTCGCAGTTCTGATGCTCGAAACGAATAACTAGAACGGGCTAGGGGAAAAGTACGCATACCGTTGTAATCGGGCGAGTTTCTACTTTCAGATGCAACAGAAATTTTGCGGATTGGTCAATCCGTTCGCGAGATATGGCAGTTTGGATGTAAGAAACGCTTGAGAAACACAAAATTTTCGCGGTTCTGATGCTCGAAACGAATAACAAGAACGGCCTAGGGGAAAAGTACGCACACCGTTGTAATCGGGCGAGTTTCTACTTTCAGATGCAACAGAAATTTTGCGGATTGGTCATTCCGTTCGCGAGATATGGCAGTTTGGAGGCAAGAAACGCTTGATAAACTCAAAATTTTCGCAGTTCTGATGCTCGACAAGCATAACTAGAACGGCCTAGGGGAAAAGTACGCACACCGTTGTAATCGGGCGAGTTTCTACTTTCAGATGCAGCAGAAATTTTGCGGATTGGTCAATCCGTTCGCGAGATATGGCAGTTTGGAGGTAAGCAACGCTTGAGAAACTCAAAATTTTCGCAGTTCTGTTGCTCGAAACGAATAACTAGAACGGGCTAGGGGAAAAGTACGCATACCGTTGTAATCGGGCGAGTATCTACTTTCAGATGCAACAGAAATTTTGCGGATTGGTCAATCCGTTCGCGAGATATGGCAGTTTGGAGGTAAGAAACGCTTGATAAACTCAAAATTTTCGCAGTTCTGATGCTCGAAACGAATAACTAGAACGGGCTAGGGGAAAAGTACGCATACCGTTGTAATCGGGCGAGTTTCTACTTTCAGATGCAACAGAAATTTTGCGGATTGGTCAATCCGTTCGCGAGATATGGCAGTTTGGATGTAAGAAACGCTTGAGAAACACAAAATTTTCGCGGTTCTGATGCTCGAAATGAATAACAAGAACGGTCTAGGGGAAAAGTACGCACATACGCACACCGTTGTAATCGGGCGAGTTTCTACTTTCAGATGCAACAGAAATTTTGCGGATTGGTCATTCCGTTCGCGAGATATGGCAGTTTGGAGGCAAGAAACGCTTGATAAACTCAAAATTTTCGCAGTTCTGATGCTCGACAAGCATAACTAGAACGGCCTAGGGGAAAAGTACGCACACCGTTGTAATCGGGCGAGTTTCTGCTTTCAGATGCAACAGAAATTTTGCGGATTGGTCAATCCGTTCGCGAGATATGGCAGTTTGGAGGTAAGCAACGCTTGAGAAACTCAAAATTTTCGCAGTTCTGTTGCTCGAAACGAATAACTAGAACGGGCTAGGGGAAAAGTACGCATACATTTGTAATCGGGCGAATTTCTACTTTCAGATGCAGCAGAAATTTTGCGGATTGGTCAATCCGTTCGCGAGATATGGCAGTTTGGATGTAAGAAACGCTCGAGAAACTCAAAATTTTCGCAGATCTGATGCTCGAAACGAATAACTAGAACGGCCTAGGGGAAAAGTACGCACACCGTTGTAATCGGGCGAGTTTCTACTTTCAGATGCAACAGAAATTTTGCGGATTGGTCAATCCGTTCGCGAGATATGGCAGTTTGGAGATAAGCAACGCTTGAAAAACTCAAAATTTTCGCAGTTCTGTTGCTCGAAACGAATAACTAGAACGGGCTAGGGGAAAAGTACGCATACCGTTGTAATCGGGCGAGTTTCTACTTTCAGATGCAACAGAAATTTTGCGGATTGGTCAATCCGTTCGCGAGATATGGCAATTTGGAGGTAAGAAACGCTTGATAAACTCTAAATTTTCGCAGTTCTGATGCTCGAAACGAATAACTAGAACGGTCTAGGGGAAAAGTACGCACACCGTTGTAATCGGGCGAGTTTCTACTTTCAGATGCAACAGAAATTTTGCGGTTTGGTCATTCCGTTCGCGAGATATGGCAGTTTGGAGGTAAGAAACGCTTGAGTAACTCAAAATTTTCGCAGTTCTGATGCTCGAAACGAATAACTAGAACGGCCTAGGGGAAAAGTACGCATAGTGTTGTAATCGGGCGAGTTTCTACTTTGAGATGCAACAGAAATTTTGCGGATTGGTCAATCCGTTCGCGAGATATGGCAGTTTGGAATTAAGAAACGCTTGAGAAACTCAAAATTTTCGCAGTTCTGATGCTCGAAACGAATAACTAGAACGGCCTAGGGGAAAAGTACGCATAGTGTTGTAATCGGGCGAGTTTCTACTTTGAGATGCAACAGAAATTTTGCGGATTGGTCAATCCGTTCGCGAGATATGGCAGTTTGGAAGTAAGAAACGCTTGAGAAACTCAAAATTTTCGCAGTTCTGATGCTCGAAACGAATAACTAGAACGGGCTAGGGGAAAAGTACGCACACCGTTGTAATCGGGCGAGTTTCTACTTTCAGATGCAACAGAAATTTTGCGGATTGGTCAATCCGTTCGCGAGATATGGCAGTTTGGAGGCAAGAAACGCTTGATAAACTCAAAATTTTCGCAGTTCTGATGCTCGACAAGCATAACTAGAACGGCCTAGGGGAAAAGTACGCACACCGTTGTAATCGGGCGAGTTTCTACTTTCAGATGCAACAGAAATTTTGCGGATTGGTCAATCCGTTCACGAGATATGGCAGTTTGGAGGTAAGCAACGCTTGAGAAACTCAAAATTTTCGCAGTTCTGTTGCTCGAAACGAATAACTAGAACGGGCTAGGGGAAAAGTACGCATACATTTGTAATCGGGCGAATTTCTACTTTCAGATGCAGCAGAAATTTTGCGGATTGGTCAATCCGTTCGCGAGATATGGCAGTTTGGATGTAAGAAACGCTCGAGAAACTCAAAATTTTCGCAGATCTGATGCTCGAAACGAATAACTAGAACGGCCTAGGGGAAAAGTACGCACACCGTTGTAATCGGGCGAGTTTCTACTTTCAGATGCAACAGAAATTTTGCGGATTGGTCAATCCGTTCGCGAGATATGGCAGTTTGGAGATAAGCAACGCTTGAAAAACTCAAAATTTTCGCAGTTCTGATGCTCGAAACGAATAACTAGAACGGTCTAGGGGAAAAGTACGCACACCGTTGTAATCGGGCGAGTTTCTACTTTCAGATGCAACAGAAATTTTGCGGTTTGGTCATTCCGTTCGCGAGATATGGCAGTTTGGAGGTAAGAAACGCTTGAGAAACTCAAAATTTTCGCAGTTCTGATGCTCGAAACGAATAACTAGAACGGGCTAGGGTAAAAGTACGCATACCGTTGTAATCGGGCGAGTTTCTACTTTCAGATGCAACAGAAATTTTGCGGATTGGTCAATCCGTTCGCGAGATATGGCAGTTTGGAAGTAAGAAACGCTTGAGAAACTCAAAATTTTCGCAGTTCTGATGCTCGAAACGAATAACTAGAACGGGCTAGGGGAAAAGTACGCATACCGTTGTAATCGGGCGAGTTTCTACTTTCAGATGCAACAGAAATTTTGCGGATTGGTCAATCCGTTCGCGAGATATGGCAGTTTGGATGTAAGAAACGCTTGAGAATCACAAAATTCTCGCGGTTCAGATGCTCGAAACGAATAACAAGAACGGCCTAGGGGAAAAGTACGCACACCGTTGTAATCGGGCGAGTTTCTACTTTCAGATGCAACAGAAATTTTGCGGATTGGTCATTCCGTTCGCGAGATATGGCAGTTTGGAGGCAAGAAACGCTTGATAAACTCAAAATTTTCGCAGTTCTGATGCTCGACAAGCATAACTAGAACGGCCTAGGGGAAAAGTACGCACACCGTTGTAATCGGGCGAGTTTCTACTTTCAGATGCAACAGAAATTTTGCGGATTGTTCAATCCGTTCGCGAGATATGGCAGTTTGGAGGTAAGCAACGCTTGAGAAACTCAAAATTTTCGCAGTTCTGATGCTCGACAAGCATAACTAGAACGGCCTAGGGGAAAAGTACGCACACCGTTGTAATCGGGCGAGTTTCTACTTTCAGATGCAACAGAAATTTTGCGGATTGGTCAATCCGTTCGCGAGATATGGCAGTTTGGACGTAAGAAACGCTGGAGAAACTCAAAATTTTCGCAGATCTGATGCTCGACAAGCATAACTAGAACGGCCTAGGGGAAAAGTACGCATACCGTTGTAATCGGGCGAGTTTCTACCTTCAGATGCAACAGAAATTTTGCGGATTGGTCAATCCGTTCGCGAGATATGGCAGTTTGGAAGTAAGAAACGCTTGAGAAACTCAAAATTTTCGCAGTTCTGATGCTCGAAACGAATAACTAGAACGGCCTAGGGGAAAAGTACGCATACCGTTGCAATCGGGCGAGTTTCTACCTTCAGATGCAACAGAAATTTTGCGGGTTGGTCAATCCGTTCGCGAGATATGGCAGTTTGGAAGTAAGAAACGCTTGAGAAACTCAAAATTTTCGCAGTTCTGATGCTCGATACGAATAACTAGAACGGCCTAGGGGAAAAGTACGCACACCGTTGTAATCGGGCGAGTTTCTACCTTCAGATGCAACAGAAATTTTGCGGATTGGTCAATCCGTTCGCGAGATATGGCAGTTTGGAAGTAAGAAACGCTTGAGAAACTCAAAATTATCGCAGTTCTGATGCTCGAAACGAATAACTAGAACGGCCTAGGGGAAAAGTACGCATAGTGTTGTAATCGGGCGAGTTTCTACTTTCAGATGCAACAGAAATTTTGCGGATTGGTCAATCCGTTCGCGAGATATGGCAGTTTGGAGGTAAGAAACGCTCGAGAAACTCAAAATTTTCGCAGTTCTGATGCTCGACAAGCATAACTAGAACGGCCTAGGGGAAAACTACGCACACCGTTGTAATCGGGCGAGTTTCTACTTTCAGATGCAACAGAAATTTTGCGGATTGGTCAATCCGTTCGCGAGATATGGCAGTTTGGAAGTAAGAAACGCTTGAGAAACTCAAAATTTTCGCAGTTCTGATGCTCGAAACGAATAACTAGAACGGCCTAGGGAAAAAGTACGCATAGTGTTGTAATCGGGCGAGTTTCTACTTTCAGATGCAACAGAAATTTTGCGGATTGGTCAATCCGTTCGCGAGATATGGCAGTTTGGAGGTAAGAAACGCTCGAGAAACTCAAAATTTTCGCAGTTCTGATGCTCGACAAGCATAACTAGAACGGTCTAGGGGAAAAGTACGCACACCGTTGTAATCGGGCGAGTTTCTACTTTCAGATGCAACAGAAATTTTGCGGATTGGTCATTCCGTTCGCGAGATATGGCAGTTTGGAGGTAAGAAACGCTTGAGAAACTCAAAATTTTCGCAGTTCTGATGCTCGAAACGAATAACTAGAACGGCCTAGGGGAAAAGTACGCATAGTGTTGTAATCGGGCGAGTTTCTACTTTGAGATGCAACAGAAATTTTGCGGATTGGTCAATCCGTTCGCGAGATATGGCAGTTTGGAAGTAAGAAACGCTTGAGAAACTCAAAATTTTCGCAGTTCTGATGCTCGAAACGAATAACTAGAACGGGCTAGGGGAAAAGTACGCATACCGTTGTAATCGGGCGAGTTTCTACTTTCAGATGCAACAGAAATTTTGCGGATTGGTCAATCCGTTCGCGAGATATGGCAGTTTGGATGTAAGAAACGCTTGAGAAACACAAAATTTTCGCGGTTCTGATGCTCGAAACGAATAACAAGAACGGCCTAGGGGAAAAGTACGCACACCGTTGTAATCGGGCGAGTTTCTACTTTCAGATGCAACAGAAATTTTGCGGATTGGTCATTCCGTTCGCGAGATATGGCAGTTTGGAGGCAAGAAACGCTTGATAAACTCAAAATTTTCGCAGTTCTGATGCTCGACAAGCATAACTAGAACGGCCTAGGGGAAAAGTACGCACACCGTTGTAATCGGGCGAGTTTCTACTTTCAGATGCAGCAGAAATTTTGCGGATTGGTCAATCCGTTCGCGAGATATGGCAGTTTGGAGGTAAGCAACGCTTGAGAAACTCAAAATTTTCGCAGTTCTGTTGCTCGAAACGAATAACTAGAACGGGCTAGGGGAAAAGTACGCATACATTTGTAATCGGGCGAATTTCTACTTTCAGATGCAGCAGAAATTTTGCGGATTGGTCAATCCGTTCGCGAGATATGGCAGTTTGGATGTAAGAAACGCTCGAGAAACTCAAAATTTTCGCAGATCTGATGCTCGAAACGAATAACTAGAACGGCCTAGGGGAAAAGTACGCACACCGTTGTAATCGGGCGAGTTTCTACTTTCAGATGCAACAGAAATTTTGCGGATTGGTCAATCCGTTCGCGAGATATGGCAGTTTGGAGATAAGCAACGCTTGAAAAACTCAAAATTTTCGCAGTTCTGTTGCTCGAAACGAATAACTAGAACGGGCTAGGGGAAAAGTACGCATACCGTTGTAATCGGGCGAGTATCTACTTTCAGATGCAACAGAAATTTTGCGGATTGGTCAATCCGTTCGCGAGATATGGCAGTTTGGAGGTAAGAAACGCTTGATAAACTCAAAATTTTCGCAGTTCTGATGCTCGAAACGAATAACTAGAACGGTCTAGGGGAAAAGTACGCACACCGTTGTAATCGGGCGAGTTTCTACTTTCAGATGCAACAGAAATTTTGCGGTTTGGTCATTCCGTTCGCGAGATATGGCAGTTTGGAGGTAAGAAACGCTTGAGAAACTCAAAATTTTCGCAGTTCTGATGCTCGAAACGAATAACTAGAACGGCCTAGGGGAAAAGTACGCATAGTGTTGTAATCGGGCGAGTTTCTACTTTGAGATGCAACAGAAATTTTGCGGATTGGTCAATGCGTTCGCGAGATATGGCAGTTTGGAATTAAGAAACGCTTGAGAAACTCAAAATTTTCGCAGTTCTGATGCTCGAAACGAATAACTAGAACGGCCTAGGGGAAAAGTACGCATAGTGTTGTAATCGGGCGAGTTTCTACTTTGAGATGCAACAGAAATTTTGCGGATTGGTCAATCCGTTCGCGAGATATGGCAGTTTGGAAGTAAGAAACGCTTGAGAAACTCAAAATTTTCGCAGTTCTGATGCTCGAAACGAATAACTAGAACGGCCTAGGGGAAAAGTACGCATAGTGTTGTAATCGGGCGAGTTTCTACTTTGAGATGCAACAGAAATTTTGCGGATTGGTCAATCCGTTCGCGAGATATGGCAGTTTGGAAGTAAGAAACGCTTGAGAAACTCAAAATTTTCGCAGTTCTGATGCTCGAAACGAATAACTAGAACGGGCTAGAGGAAAAGTACGCATACCGTTGTAATCGGGCGAGTTTCTACTTTCAGATGCAACAGAAATTTTGCGGATTGGTCAATCCGTTCGCGAGATATGGCAGTTTGGATGTAAGAAACGCTTGAGAAACACAAAATTTTCGCGGTTCTGATGCTCGAAACGAATAACAAGAACGGCCTAGGGGAAAAGTACGCACACCGTTGTAATCGGGCGAGTTTCTACTTTCAGATGCAACAGAAATTTTGCGGATTGGTCATTCCGTTCGCGAGATATGGCAGTTTGGAGGCAAGAAACGCTTGATAAACTCAAAATTTTCGCAGTTCTGATGCTCGACAAGCATAACTAGAACGGCCTAGGGGAAAAGTACGCACACCGTTGTAATCGGGCGAGTTTCTACTTTCAGATGCAGCAGAAATTTTGCGGATTGGTCAATCCGTTCGCGAGATATGGCAGTTTGGAGGTAAGCAACGCTTGAGAAACTCAAAATTTTCGCAGTTCTGTTGCTCGAAACGAATAACTAGAACGGGCTAGGGGAAAAGTACGCATACATTTGTAATCGGGCGAATTTCTACTTTCAGATGCAGCAGAAATTTTGCGGATTGGTCAATCCGTTCGCGAGATATGGCAGTTTGGATGTAAGAAACGCTCGAGAAACTCAAAATTTTCGCAGATCTGATGCTCGAAACGAATAACTAGAACGGCCTAGGGGAAAAGTACGCACACCGTTGTAATCGGGCGAGTTTCTACTTTCAGACGCAACAGAAATTTTGCGGATTGGTCAATCCGTTCGCGAGATATGGCAGTTTGGAGATAAGCAACGCTTGAGAAACTCAAAATTTTCGCAGTTCTGATGCTCGAAACGAATAACTAGAACGGGCTAGGGGAAAGTACGCATACCGTTGCAATCGGGCGAGTTTCTACTTTCAGATGCAACAGAAATTTTGCGGGTTGGTCAATCCGTTCGCGAGATATGGCAGTTTGGAAGTAAGAAACGCTTGAGAAACTCAAAATTTTCGCAGTTCTGATGCTCGAAACGAATAACTAGAACGGCCTAGGGGAAAAGTACGCACACCGTTGTAATCGGGCGAGTTTCTACCTTCAGATGCAACAGAAATTTTGCGGATTGGTCAATCCGTTCGCGAGATATGGCAGTTTGGAAGTAAGAAACGCTTGAGAAACTCAAAATTATCGCAGTTCTGATGCTCGAAACGAATAACTAGAACGGCCTAGGGGAAAAGTACGCATAGTGTTGTAATCGGGCGAGTTTCTACTTTCAGATGCAACAGACATTTTGCGGATTGGTCAATCCGTTCGCGAGATATGGCAGTTTGGAGGTAAGAAACGCTCGAGAAACTCAAAATTTTCGCAGTTCTGATGCTCGACAAGCATAACTAGAACGGCCTAGGGGAAAACTACGCACACCGTTGTAATCGGGCGAGTTTCTACTTTCAGATGCAACAGAAATTTTGCGGATTGGTCAATCCGTTCGCGAGATATGGCAGTTTGGAGGTAAGCAACGCTTGAGAAACTCAAAATTTTCGCAGTTCTGATGCTCGAAACGAATAACTAGAACGGCCTAGGGGAAAAGTACGCACACCGTTGTAATCGGGCGAGTTTCTACCTTCAGATGCAACAGAAATTTTGCGGATTGGTCAATCCGTTCGCGAGATATGGCAGTTTGGAAGTAAGAAACGCTTGAGAAACTCAAAATTATCGCAGTTCTGATGCTCGAAACGAGTAACTAGAACGGCCTAGGGGAAAAGTACGCATAGTGTTGTAATCGGGCGAGTTTCTACTTTCAGATGCAACAGAAATTTTGCGGATTGGTCAATCCGTTCGCGAGATATGGCAGTTTGGAGGTACGAAACGCTTGAGAAACTCAAAATTTTCGCAGTTCTGATACTCGAAACGAATAACTAGAACGGCCTAGGGGAAAAGTACGCATACCGTTGTAATCGGGCGAGTTTCTACCTTCAGATGCAACAGAAATTTTGCGGGTTGGTCAATCCGTTCGCGAGATATGGCAGTTTGGAAGTAAGAAACGCTTGAGAAACTCAAAATTTTCGCAGTTCTGATGCTCGAAACGAATAACTAGAACGGCCTAGGGAAAAAGTACGCATAGTGTTGTAATCGGGCGAGTTTCTACTTTCAGATGCAACAGAAATTTTGCGGATTGGTCAATCCGTTCGCGAGATATGGCAGTTTGGAGGTAAGAAACGCTCGAGAAACTCAAAATTTTCGCAGTTCTGATGCTCGACAAGCATAACTAGAACGGTCTAGGGGAAAAGTACGCACACCGTTGTAATCGGGCGAGTTTCTACTTTCAGATGCAACAGAAATTTTGCGGATTGGTCATTCCGTTCGCGAGATATGGCAGTTTGGAGGTAAGAAACGCTTGAGAAACTCAAAATTTTCGCAGTTCTGATACTCGAAACGAATAACTAGAACGGCCTAGGGGAAAAGTACGCATAGTGTTGTAATCGGGCGAGTTTCTACTTTGAGATGCAACAGAAATTTTGCGGATTGGTCAATCCGTTCGCGAGATATGGCAGTTTGGAAGTAAGAAACGCTTGAGAAACTCAAAATTTTCGCAGTTCTGATGCTCGAAACGAATAACTAGAACGGGCTAGGGGAAAAGTACGCATACCGTTGTAATCGGGCGAGTTTCTACTTTCAGATGCAACAGAAATTTTGCGGATTGGTCAATCCGTTCGCGAGATATGGCAGTTTGGATGTAAGAAACGCTTGAGAAACACAAAATTTTCGCGGTTCTGATGCTCGAAACGAATAACAAGAACGGCCTAGGGGAAAAGTACGCACACCGTTGTAATCGGGCGAGTTTCTACTTTGAGATGCAACAGAAATTTTGCGGATTGGTCAATCCGTTCGCGAGATATGGCAGTTTGGAAGTAAGAAACGCTTGAGAAACTCAAAATTTTCGCAGTTCTGATGCTCGAAACGAATAACTAGAACGGGCTAGGGGAAAAGTACGCATACCGTTGTAATCGGGCGAGTTTCTACTTTCAGATGCAACAGAAATTTTGCGGATTGGTCAATCCGTTCCCGAGATATGGCAGTTTGGATGTAAGAAACGCTTGAGAAACACAAAATTTTCGCGGTTCTGATGCTCGAAACGAATAACAAGAACGGCCTAGGGGAAAAGTACGCACACCGTTGTAATCGGGCGAGTTTCTACTTTCAGATGCAACAGAAATTTTGCGGATTGGTCAATCCGTTCGCGAGATATGGCAGTTTGGAGGTAAGAAACGCTTGATAAACTCAAAATTTTCGCAGTTCTGATGCTCGAAACGAATAACTAGAACGGCATAGGGGAAAAGTACGCACACCGTTGTAATCGGGCGTGTTTCTACTTTCAGATGCAACAAAAATTTTGCGGATTGGTCAATCCGTTCGCGAGATATGCCAGTTTGGAGATAAGCAACGCTTGAAAAACTCAAAATTTTCGCAGTTCTGATGCTCGAAACGAATAACTAGAACGGCCTAGGGGAAAAGAACGCACACCGTTGTAATCGGGCGAGCTTCTACTTTCAGATGCAACAGAAATTTTGCGGATTGGTCATTCCGTTCGCGAGATATGGCAGTTTGGAGGCAAGAAACGCTTGATAAACTCAAAATTTTCGCAGTTCTGATGCTCGACAAGCATAACTAGAACGGCCTAGGGGAAAAGTACGCACACCGTTGTAATCGGGCGAGTTTCTACTTTCAGACGCAGCAGAAATTTTGCGGATTGGTCAATCCGTTCGCGAGATATGGCAGTTTGGAGGTAAGCAACGCTTGAGAAACTCAAAATTTTCGCAGTTCTGTTGCTCGAAACGAATAACTAGAACGGGCTAGGGGAAAAGTACGCACACCGTTGTAATCGGGCGAGTTTCTACTTTCAGATGCAGCAGAAATTTTGCGGATTGGTCAATCCGTTCGCGAGATATGGCAGTTTGGAGGTAAGCAACGCTTGAGAAACTCAAAATTTTCGCAGTTCTGTTGCTCGAAACGAATAACTAGAACGGGCTAGGGGAAAAGTACGCATACATTTGTAATCGGGCGAATTTCTACTTTCAGATGCAGCAGAAATTTTGCGGATTGGTCAATCCGTTCGCGAGATATGGCAGTTTGGATGTAAGAAACGCTCGAGAAACTCAAAATTTTCGCAGATCTGATGCTCGAAACGAATAACTAGAACGGCCTAGGGGAAAAGTACGCACACCGTTGTAATCGGGCGAGTTTCTACTTTCAGATGCAACAGAAATTTTGCGGATTGGTCAATCCGTTCGCGAGATATGGCAGTTTGGAGATAAGCAACGCTTGAAAAACTCAAAATTTTCGCAGTTCTGTTGCTCGAAACGAATAACTAGAACGGGCTAGGGGAAAAGTACGCATACCGTTGTAATCGGGCGAGTATCTACTTTCAGATGCAACAGAAATTTTGCGGATTGGTCAATCCGTTCGCGAGATATGGCAGTTTGGAGGTAAGAAACGCTTGATAAACTCAAAATTTTCGCAGTTCTGATGCTCGAAACGAATAACTAGAACGGTCTAGGGGAAAAGTACGCACACCGTTGTAATCGGGCGAGTTTCTACTTTCAGATGCAACAGAAATTTTGCGGTTTGGTCATTCCGTTCGCGAGATATGGCAGTTTGGAGGTAAGAAACGCTTGAGAAACTCAAAATTTTCGCAGTTCTGATGCTCGAAACGAATAACTAGAACGGCCTAGGGGAAAAGTACGCATAGTGTTGTAATCGGGCGAGTTTCTACTTTGAGATGCAACAGAAATTTTGCGGATTGGTCAATGCGTTCGCGAGATATGGCAGTTTGGAATTAAGAAACGCTTGAGAAACTCAAAATTTTCGCAGTTCTGATGCTCGAAACGAATAACTAGAACGGCCTAGGGGAAAAGTACGCATAGTGTTGTAATCGGGCGAGTTTCTACTTTGAGATGCAACAGAAATTTTGCGGATTGGTCAATCCGTTCGCGAGATATGGCAGTTTGGAAGTAAGAAACGCTTGAGAAACTCAAAATTTTCGCAGTTCTGATGCTCGAAACGAATAACTAGAACGGCCTAGGGGAAAAGTACGCATAGTGTTGTAATCGGGCGAGTTTCTACTTTGAGATGCAACAGAAATTTTGCGGATTGGTCAATCCGTTCGCGAGATATGGCAGTTTGGAAGTAAGAAACGCTTGAGAAACTCAAAATTTTCGCAGTTCTGATGCTCGAAACGAATAACTAGAACGGGCTAGAGGAAAAGTACGCATACCGTTGTAATCGGGCGAGTTTCTACTTTCAGATGCAACAGAAATTTTGCGGATTGGTCAATCCGTTCGCGAGATATGGCAGTTTGGATGTAAGAAACGCTTGAGAAACACAAAATTTTCGCGGTTCTGATGCTCGAAACGAATAACAAGAACGGCCTAGGGGAAAAGTACGCACACCGTTGTAATCGGGCGAGTTTCTACTTTCAGATGCAACAGAAATTTTGCGGATTGGTCATTCCGTTCGCGAGATATGGCAGTTTGGAGGCAAGAAACGCTTGATAAACTCAAAATTTTCGCAGTTCTGATGCTCGACAAGCATAACTAGAACGGCCTAGGGGAAAAGTACGCACACCGTTGTAATCGGGCGAGTTTCTACTTTCAGATGCAGCAGAAATTTTGCGGATTGGTCAATCCGTTCGCGAGATATGGCAGTTTGGAGGTAAGCAACGCTTGAGAAACTCAAAATTTTCGCAGTTCTGTTGCTCGAAACGAATAACTAGAACGGGCTAGGGGAAAAGTACGCATACATTTGTAATCGGGCGAATTTCTACTTTCAGATGCAGCAGAAATTTTGCGGATTGGTCAATCCGTTCGCGAGATATGGCAGTTTGGATGTAAGAAACGCTCGAGAAACTCAAAATTTTCGCAGATCTGATGCTCGAAACGAATAACTAGAACGGCCTAGGGGAAAAGTACGCACACCGTTGTAATCGGGCGAGTTTCTACTTTCAGACGCAACAGAAATTTTGCGGATTGGTCAATCCGTTCGCGAGATATGGCAGTTTGGAGATAAGCAACGCTTGAGAAACTCAAAATTTCGCAGTTCTGATGCTCGAAACGAATAACTAGAACGGGCTAGGGGAAAGTACGCATACCGTTGCAATCGGGCGAGTTTCTACTTTCAGATGCAACAGAAATTTTGCGGGTTGGTCAATCCGTTCGCGAGATATGGCAGTTTGGAAGTAAGAAACGCTTGAGAAACTCAAAATTTTCGCAGTTCTGATGCTCGAAACGAATAACTAGAACGGCCTAGGGGAAAAGTACGCACACCGTTGTAATCGGGCGAGTTTCTACCTTCAGATGCAACAGAAATTTTGCGGATTGGTCAATCCGTTCGCGAGATATGGCAGTTTGGAAGTAAGAAACGCTTGAGAAACTCAAAATTATCGCAGTTCTGATGCTCGAAACGAATAACTAGAACGGCCTAGGGGAAAAGTACGCATAGTGTTGTAATCGGGCGAGTTTCTACTTTCAGATGCAACAGAAATTTTGCGGATTGGTCAATCCGTTCGCGAGATATGGCAGTTTGGAGGTAAGAAACGCTCGAGAAACTCAAAATTTTCGCAGTTCTGATGCTCGACAAGCATAACTAGAACGGCCTAGGGGAAAACTACGCACACCGTTGTAATCGGGCGAGTTTCTACTTTCAGATGCAACAGAAATTTTGCGGATTGGTCAATCCGTTCGCGAGATATGGCAGTTTGGAGGTAAGCAACGCTTGAGAAACTCAAAATTTTCGCAGTTCTGATGCTCGAAACGAATAACTAGAACGGCCTAGGGGAAAAGTACGCACACCGTTGTAATCGGGCGAGTTTCTACCTTCAGATGCAACAGAAATTTTGCGGATTGGTCATTCCGTTCGCGAGATATGGCAGTTTGGAGGTAAGAAACGCTTGAGAAACTCAAAATTTTCGCAGTTTTTTCGCAGTTCTGATACTCGAAACGAATAACTAGAACGGCCTAGGGGAAAAGTACGCATAGTGTTGTAATCGGGCGAGTTTCTACTTTGAGATGCAACAGAAATTTTGCGGATTGGTCAATCCGTTCGCGAGATATGGCAGTTTGGAAGTAAGAAACGCTTGAGAAACTCAAAATTTTCGCAGTTCTGATGCTCGAAACGAATAACTAGAACGGGCTAGGGGAAAAGTACGCATACCGTTGTAATCGGGCGAGTTTCTACTTTCAGATGCAACAGAAATTTTGCGGATTGGTCAATCCGTTCGCGAGATATGGCAGTTTGGATGTAAGAAACGCTTGAGAAACACAAAATTTTCGCGGTTCTGATGCTCGAAACGAATAACAAGAACGGCCTAGGGGAAAAGTACGCACACCGTTGTAATCGGGCGAGTTTCTACTTTGAGATGCAACAGAAATTTTGCGGATTGGTCAATCCGTTCGCGAGATATGGCAGTTTGGAAGTAAGAAACGCTTGAGAAACTCAAAATTTTCGCAGTTCTGATGCTCGAAACGAATAACTAGAACGGGCTAGGGGAAAAGTACGCATACCGTTGTAATCGGGCGAGTTTCTACTTTCAGATGCAACAGAAATTTTGCGGATTGGTCAATCCGTTCCCGAGATATGGCAGTTTGGATGTAAGAAACGCTTGAGAAACACAAAATTTTCGCGGTTCTGATGCTCGAAACGAATAACAAGAACGGCCTAGGGGAAAAGTACGCACACCGTTGTAATCGGGCGAGTTTCTACTTTCAGATGCAACAGAAATTTTGCGGATTGGTCAATCCGTTCGCGAGATATGGCAGTTTGGAGGTAAGAAACGCTTGATAAACTCAAAATTTTCGCAGTTCTGATGCTCGAAACGAATAACTAGAACGGCATAGGGGAAAAGTACGCACACCGTTGTAATCGGGCGTGTTTCTACTTTCAGATGCAACAAAAATTTTGCGGATTGGTCAATCCGTTCGCGAGATATGGCAGTTTGGAGATAAGCAACGCTTGAAAAACTCAAAATTTTCGCAGTTCTGATGCTCGAAACGAATAACTAGAACGGCCTAGGGGAAAAGAACGCACACCGTTGTAATCGGGCGAGCTTCTACTTTCAGATGCAACAGAAATTTTGCGGATTGGTCATTCCGTTCGCGAGATATGGCAGTTTGGAGGCAAGAAACGCTTGATAAACTCAAAATTTTCGCAGTTCTGATGCTCGACAAGCATAACTAGAACGGCCTAGGGGAAAAGTACGCACACCGTTGTAATCGGGCGAGTTTCTACTTTCAGACGCAGCAGAAATTTTGCGGATTGGTCAATCCGTTCGCGAGATATGGCAGTTTGGAGGTAAGCAACGCTTGAGAAACTCAAAATTTTCGCAGTTCTGTTGCTCGAAACGAATAACTAGAACGGGCTAGGGGAAAAGTACGCATACATTTGTAATCGGGCGAATTTCTACTTTCAGATGCAGCAGAAATTTTGCGGATTGGTCAATCCGTTCGCGAGATATGGCAGTTTGGATGTAAGAAACGCTCGAGAAACTCAAAATTTTCGCAGATCTGATGCTCGAAACGAATAACTAGAACGGCCTAGGGGAAAAGTACGCACACCGTTGTAATCGGGCGAGTTTCTACTTTCAGATGCAACAGAAATTTTGCGGATTGGTCAATCCGTTCGCGAGATATGGCAGTTTGGAGATAAGCAACGCTTGAAAAACTCAAAATTTTCGCAGTTCTGTTGCTCGAAACGAATAACTAGAACGGGCTAGGGGAAAAGTACGCATACCGTTGTAATCGGGCGAGTTTCTACTTTCAGATGCAACAGAAATTTTGCGGATTGGTCAATCCGTTCGCGAGATATGGCAGTTTGGAAGTAAGAAACGCTTGATAAACTCAAAATTTTCGCAGTTCTGATGCTCGAAACGAATAACTAGAACGGTCTAGGGGAAAAGTACGCACACCGTTGTAATCGGGCGAGTTTCTACTTTCAGATGCAACAGAAATTTTGCGGTTTGGTCATTCCGTTCGCGAGATATGGCAGTTTGGAGGTAAGAAACGCTTGAGAAACTCAAAATTTTCGCAGTTCTGATGCTCGAAACGAATAACTAGAACGGCCTAGGGGAAAAGTACGCATAGTGTTGTAATCGGGCGAGTTTCTACTTTGAGATGCAACAGAAATTTTGCGGATTGGTCAATCCGTTCGCGAGATATGGCAGTTTGGAAGTAAGAAACGCTTGAGAAACTCAAAAGTTTCGCAGTTCTGATGCTCGAAACGAATAACTAGAACGGGCTAGGGGAAAAGTACGCATACCGTTGTAATCGGGCGCGTTTCTACTTTCAGATGCAACAGAAATTTTGCGGATTGGTCAATCCGTTCGCGAGATATGGCAGTTTGGATGTAAGAAACGCTTGAGAAACACAAAATTTTCGCGGTTCTGATGCTCGAAACGAATAACAAGAACGGCCTAGGGGAAAAGTACGCACACCGTTGTAATCGGGCGAGTTTCTACTTTCAGATGCAACAGAAATTTTGCGGATTGGTCATTCCGTTCGCGAGATATGGCAGTTTGGAGGCAAGAAACGCTTGATAAACTCAAAATTTTCGCAGTTCTGATGCTCGACAAGCATAACTAGAACGGCCTAGGGGAAAAGTACGCACACCGTTGTAATCGGGCGAGTTTCTACTTTCAGATGCAACAGAAATTTTGCGGATTGGTCAATCCGTTCGCGAGATATGGCAGTTTGGAAGTAAGAAACGCTTGAGAAACTCAAAATTTTCGCAGTTCTGATGCTCGAAACGAATAACTAGAACGGGCTAGGGGAAAAGTACGCATACCGTTGTAATCGGGCGAGTTTCTACTTTCAGATGCAACAGAAATTTTGCGGATTGGTCAATCCGTTCCCGAGATATGGCAGTTTGGATGTAAGAAACGCTTGAGAAACACAAAATTTTCGCGGTTCTGATGCTCGAAACGAATAACAAGAACGGCCTAGGGGAAAAGTACGCACACCGTTGTAATCGGGCGAGTTTCTACTTTCAGATGCAACAGAAATTTTGCGGATTGGTCAATCCGTTCGCGAGATATGGCAGTTTGGAGGTAAGAAACGCTTGATAAACTCAAAATTTTCGCAGTTCTGATGCTCGAAACGAATAACTAGAACGGCATAGGGGAAAAGTACGCACACCGTTGTAATCGGGCGTGTTTCTACTTTCAGATGCAACAAAAATTTTGCGGATTGGTCAATCCGTTCGCGAGATATGGCAGTTTGGAGATAAGCAACGCTTGAAAAACTCAAAATTTTCGCAGTTCTGATGCTCGAAACGAATAACTAGAACGGCCTAGGGGAAAAGAACGCACACCGTTGTAATCGGGCGAGCTTCTACTTTCAGATGCAACAGAAATTTTGCGGATTGGTCATTCCGTTCGCGAGATATGGCAGTTTGGAGGCAAGAAACGCTTGATAAACTCAAAATTTTCGCAGTTCTGATGCTCGACAAGCATAACTAGAACGGCCTAGGGGAAAAGTACGCACACCGTTGTAATCGGGCGAGTTTCTACTTTCAGACGCAGCAGAAATTTTGCGGATTGGTCAATCCGTTCGCGAGATATGGCAGTTTGGAGGTAAGCAACGCTTGAGAAACTCAAAATTTTCGCAGTTCTGTTGCTCGAAACGAATAACTAGAACGGGCTAGGGGAAAAGTACGCATACATTTGTAATCGGGCGAATTTCTACTTTCAGATGCAGCAGAAATTTTGCGGATTGGTCAATCCGTTCGCGAGATATGGCAGTTTGGATGTAAGAAACGCTCGAGAAACTCAAAATTTTCGCAGATCTGATGCTCGAAACGAATAACTAGAACGGCCTAGGGGAAAAGTACGCACACCGTTGTAATCGGGCGAGTTTCTACTTTCAGATGCAACAGAAATTTTGCGGATTGGTCAATCCGTTCGCGAGATATGGCAGTTTGGAGATAAGCAACGCTTGAAAAACTCAAAATTTTCGCAGTTCTGTTGCTCGAAACGAATAACTAGAACGGGCTAGGGGAAAAGTACGCATACCGTTGTAATCGGGCGAGTTTCTACTTTCAGATGCAACAGAAATTTTGCGGATTGGTCAATCCGTTCGCGAGATATGGCAGTTTGGAAGTAAGAAACGCTTGATAAACTCAAAATTTTCGCAGTTCTGATGCTCGAAACGAATAACTAGAACGGTCTAGGGGAAAAGTACGCACACCGTTGTAATCGGGCGAGTTTCTACTTTC
Organism: Ptiloglossa arizonensis; assembly: GCF_051014685.1. Taxonomy (NCBI): domain Eukaryota; kingdom Metazoa; phylum Arthropoda; class Insecta; order Hymenoptera; family Colletidae; genus Ptiloglossa; species Ptiloglossa arizonensis. The sequence goes on along the minus strand of NW_027478911.1, from coordinate 76,109 downwards.
AGATGCAACAGAAATTTTGCGGTTTGGTCATTCCGTTCGCGAGATATGGCAGTTTGGAGGTAAGAAACGCTTGAGAAACTCAAAATTTTCGCAGTTCTGATGCTCGAAACGAATAACTAGAACGGCCTAGGGGAAAAGTACGCATAGTGTTGTAATCGGGCGAGTTTCTACTTTGAGATGCAACAGAAATTTTGCGGATTGGTCAATCCGTTCGCGAGATATGGCAGTTTGGAAGTAAGAAACGCTTGAGAAACTCAAAAGTTTCGCAGTTCTGATGCTCGAAACGAATAACTAGAACGGGCTAGGGGAAAAGTACGCATACCGTTGTAATCGGGCGCGTTTCTACTTTCAGATGCAACAGAAATTTTGCGGATTGGTCAATCCGTTCGCGAGATATGGCAGTTTGGATGTAAGAAACGCTTGAGAAACACAAAATTTTCGCGGTTCTGATGCTCGAAACGAATAACAAGAACGGCCTAGGGGAAAAGTACGCACACCGTTGTAATCGGGCGAGTTTCTACTTTCAGATGCAACAGAAATTTTGCGGATTGGTCATTCCGTTCGCGAGATATGGCAGTTTGGAGGCAAGAAACGCTTGATAAACTCAAAATTTTCGCAGTTCTGATGCTCGACAAGCATAACTAGAACGGCCTAGGGGAAAAGTACGCACACCGTTGTAATCGGGCGAGTTTCTACTTTCAGATGCAACAGAAATTTTGCGGATTGGTCAATCCGTTCACGAGATATGGCAGTTTGGAGGTAAGCAACGCTTGAGAAACTCAAAATTTTCGCAGTTCTGTTGCTCGAAACGAATAACTAGAACGGGCTAGGGGAAAAGTACGCATACATTTGTAATCGGGCGAATTTCTACTTTCAGATGCAGCAGAAATTTTGCGGATTGGTCAATCCGTTCGCGAGATATGGCAGTTTGGAGGTAAGCAACGCTTGAAAAACTCAAAATTTTCGCAGTTCTGTTGCCCGAAACGAATAACTAGAACGGGCTAGGGGAAAAGTACGCATACCGTTGTAATCGGGCGAGTTTTTACTTTCAGGTGCAACAGAAATTTTGCGGATTGGTCAATCCGTTCGCGAGATATGGCAGTTTGGAGGTAAGAAACGCTTGAGAAACTCAAAATTTTCGCAGTTCTGATGCTCGACAAGCATAACTAGAACGGCCTAGGGGAAAAGTACGCACAACGTTGTAATCGGGCGAGTTTCTACTTTCAGATGCAACAGAAATTTTGCGGATTGGTCAATCCGTTCGCGAGATATGGCAGTTTGGATGTAAGAAACGCTTGAGAATCACAAAATTCTCGCGGTTCTGATGCTCGAAACGAATAACAAGAACGGCCTAGGGGAAAAGTACGCACACCGTTGTAATCGGGCGAGTTTCTACTTTCAGATGCAACAGAAATTTTGCGGATTGGTCATTCCGTTCGCGAGATATGGCAGTTTGGAGGCAAGAAACGCTTGATAAACTCAAAATTTTCGCAGTTCTGATGCTCGACAAGCATAACTAGAACGGCCTTGGGGAAAAGTACGCACACCGTTGTAATCGGGCGAGTTTCTACTTTCAGATGCAACAGAAATTTTGCGGATTGTTCAATCCGTTCGCGAGATATGGCAGTTTGGAGGTAAGCAACGCTTGAGAAACTCAAAATTTTCGCAGTTCTGTTGCTCGAAACGAATAACTAGAACGGGCTAGGGGAAAAGTACGCATACATTTGTAATCGGGCGAATTTCTACTTTCAGATGCAACAGAAATTTTGCGGATTGGTCAATCCGTTCGCGAGATATGGCAGTTTGGATGTAAGAAACGCTCGAGAAACTCAAAATTTTCGCAGATCTGATGCTCGAAACGAATAACTAGAACGGCCTAGGGGAAAAGTACGCACACCGTTGTAATCGGGCGAGTTTCTACTTTCAGATGCAACAGAAATTTTGCGAATTGGTCAATCCGTTCGCGAGATATGGCAGTTTGGAGGTAAGAAACGCTTGAGAAACTCAAAATTTTCGCAGTTCTGATGCTCGACAAGCATAACTAGAACGGCCTAGGGGAAAAGTACGCACACCGTTGTAATCGGGCGAGTTTCTACTTTCAGATGCAACAGAAATTTTGCGGATTGGTCAATCCGTTCGCGAGATATGGCAGTTTGGAGGTAAGAAACGCTTGAGAAACACAAAATTTTCGCGGTTCTGATGCTCGAAACGAATAACAAGAACGGCCTAGGGGAAAAGTACGCACACCGTTGTAATCGGGCGAGTTTCTACTTTCAGATGCAACAGAAATTTTGCGGATTGGTCATTCCGTTCGCGAGATATGGCAGTTTGGAGGTAAGAAACGCTTGAGAAACTCAAAATTTTCGCAGTTCTGATGCTCGAAACGAATAACTAGAACGGCCTAGGGGAAAAGTACGCACACCGTTGTAGTCGGGCGAGTTTCTACTATCAGATGCAACAGAAATTTTGCGGATTGGTCAATCCGTTCGCGAGATATGGCAGTTTGGAGGTAAGAAACGCTTGAGAAACTCAAAATTTTCGCAGTTCTGATGCTCGACAAGCATAACTAGAACGGCCTAGGGGAAAAGTACGCATAGTGTTGTAATCGGGCGAGTTTCTACTTTCAGATGCAACAGAAATTTTGCGGATTGGTCAATCCGTTCGCGAGATATGGCAGTTTGGAGGTAAGAAACGCTTGAGAAACTCAAAATTTTCGCAGTTCTGATGCTCGAAACGAATAACTAGAACGGCCTAGGGGAAAAGTACGCATACAGTTGTAATCGGGCGAATTTCTACTTTCAGATGCAACAGAAATTTTGCGGATTGGTCAATCCGTTCGCGAGATATGGCAGTTTGGATGTAAGAAACGCTCGAGAAACTCAAAATTTTCGCAGTTCTGATGGTCGAAACGAATAACTAGAACGGCCTAGGGGAAAAGTACGCACACCGTTGTAATCGGGCGAGTTTCTACTTTCAGATGCAACAGAAATTTTGCGGATTTGTCAATCCGTTCGCGAGATATGGCAGTTTGGAGGTAAGCAACGCTTGAGAAACTCAAAATTTTCGCAGTTCTGATGCTCGAAACGAATAACTAGAACGGGCTAGGGGAAAAGTACGCATACCGTTGTAATCGGGCGAGTTTCTACCTTCAGATGCAACAGAAATTTTGCGGATTGGTCAATCCGTTCGCGAGATATGGCAGTTTGGAGATAAGCTACGCTTGAAAAACTCAAAATTTTCGCAGTTCTGTTGCTCGAAACGAATAACTAGAACGGGCTAGGGGAAAAGTACGCATACCGTTGTAATCGGGCGAGTTTCTACTTTCAGATGCAACAGAAATTTTGCGGATTTGTCAATCCGTTCGCGAGATATGGCAGTTTGGAGGCAAGAAACGCTTGATAAACTCAAAATTTTCGCAGTTCTGATGCTCGACAAGCATAACTAGAACGGCCTAGGGGAAAAGTACGCACACCGTTGTAATCGGGCGAGTTTCTACTTTCAGACGCAGCAGAAATTTTGCGGATTGGTCAATCCGTTCGCGAGATATGGCAGTTTGGAGGTAAGCAACGCTTGAGAAACTCAAAATTTTCGCAGTTCTGTTGCTCGAAACGAATAACTAGAACGGGCTAGGGGAAAAGTACGCATACATTTGTAATCGGGCGAATTTCTACTTTCAGATGCAGCAGAAATTTTGCGGATTGGTCAATCCGTTCGCGAGATATGGCAGTTTGGATGTCAGAAACGCTCGAGAAACTCAAAATTTTCGCAGATCTGATGCTCGAAACGAATAACTAGAACGGCCTAGGGGAAAAGTACGCACACCGTTGTAATCGGGCGAGTTTCTACTTTCAGATGCAACAGAAATTTTGCGGATTGGTCAATCCGTTCGCGAGATATGGCAGTTTGGAGATAAGCAACGCTTGAAAAACTCAAAATTTTCGCAGTTCTGTTGCTCGAAACGAATAACTAGAACGGGCTAGGGGAAAAGTACGCATACCGTTGTAATCGGGCGAGTTTCTACTTTCAGATGCAACAGAAATTTTGCGGATTGGTCAATCCGTTCGCGAGATATGGCAGTTTGGAAGTAAGAAACGCTTGATAAACTCAAAATTTTCGCAGTTCTGATGCTCGAAACGAATAACTAGAACGGTCTAGGGGAAAAGTACGCACACCGTTGTAATCGGGCGAGTTTCTACTTTCAGATGCAACAGAAATTTTGCGGTTTGGTCATTCCGTTCGCGAGATATGGCAGTTTGGAGGTAAGAAACGCTTGAGAAACTCAAAATTTTCGCAGTTCTGATGCTCGAAACGAATAACTAGAACGGCCTAGGGGAAAAGTACGCATAGTGTTGTAATCGGGCGAGTTTCTACTTTGAGATGCAACAGAAATTTTGCGGATTGGTCAATCCGTTCGCGAGATATGGCAGTTTGGAAGTAAGAAACGCTTGAGAAACTCAAAAGTTTCGCAGTTCTGATGCTCGAAACGAATAACTAGAACGGGCTAGGGGAAAAGTACGCATACCGTTGTAATCGGGCGCGTTTCTACTTTCAGATGCAACAGAAATTTTGCGGATTGGTCAATCCGTTCGCGAGATATGGCAGTTTGGATGTAAGAAACGCTTGAGAAACACAAAATTTTCGCGGTTCTGATGCTCGAAACGAATAACAAGAACGGCCTAGGGGAAAAGTACGCACACCGTTGTAATCGGGCGAGTTTCTACTTTCAGATGCAACAGAAATTTTGCGGATTGGTCATTCCGTTCGCGAGATATGGCAGTTTGGAGGCAAGAAACGCTTGATAAACTCAAAATTTTCGCAGTTCTGATGCTCGACAAGCATAACTAGAACGGCCTAGGGGAAAAGTACGCACACCGTTGTAATCGGGCGAGTTTCTACTTTCAGATGCAACAGAAATTTTGCGGATTGGTCAATCCGTTCACGAGATATGGCAGTTTGGAGGTAAGCAACGCTTGAGAAACTCAAAATTTTCGCAGTTCTGTTGCTCGAAACGAATAACTAGAACGGGCTAGGGGAAAAGTACGCATACATTTGTAATCGGGCGAATTTCTACTTTCAGATGCAGCAGAAATTTTGCGGATTGGTCAATCCGTTCGCGAGATATGGCAGTTTGGATGTAAGAAACGCTCGAGAAACTCAAAATTTTCGCAGATCTGATGCTCGAAACGAATAACTAGAACGGCCTAGGGGAAAAGTACGCACACCGTTGTAATAGGGCGAGTTTCTACTTTCAGATGCAACAGAAATTTTGCGAATTGGTCAATCCGTTCGCGAGATATGGCAGTTTGGAGGTAAGAAACGCTTGAGAAACTCAAAATTTTCGCAGTTCTGATGCTCGACAAGCATAACTAGAACGGCCTAGGGGAAAAGTACGCACAACGTTGTAATCGGGCGAGTTTCTACTTTCAGATGCAACAGAAATTTTGCGGATTGGTCAATCCGTTCGCGAGATATGGCAGTTTGGATGTAAGAAACGCTTGAGAATCACAAAATTCTCGCGGTTCTGATGCTCGAAACGAATAACAAGAACGGCCTAGGGGAAAAGTACGCACACCGTTGTAATCGGGCGAGTTTCTACTTTCAGATGCAACAGAAATTTTGCGGATTGGTCATTCCGTTCGCGAGATATGGCAGTTTGGAGGCAAGAAACGCTTGATAAACTCAAAATTTTCGCAGTTCTGATGCTCGACAAGCATAACTAGAACGGCCTTGGGGAAAAGTACGCACACCGTTGTAATCGGGCGAGTTTCTACTTTCAGATGCAACAGAAATTTTGCGGATTGTTCAATCCGTTCGCGAGATATGGCAGTTTGGAGGTAAGCAACGCTTGAGAAACTCAAAATTTTCGCAGTTCTGTTGCTCGAAACGAATAACTAGAACGGGCTAGGGAAAAGTACGCATACATTTGTAATCGGGCGAATTTCTACTTTCAGATGCAACAGAAATTTTGCGGATTGGTCAATCCGTTCGCGAGATATGGCAGTTTGGATGTAAGAAACGCTCGAGAAACTCAAAATTTTCGCAGATCTGATGCTCGAAACGAATAACTAGAACGGCCTAGGGGAAAAGTACGCACACCGTTGTAATCGGGCGAGTTTCTACTTTCAGATGCAACAGAAATTTTGCGAATTGGTCAATCCGTTCGCGAGATATGGCAGTTTGGAGGTAAGAAACGCTTGAGAAACTCAAAATTTTCGCAGTTCTGATGCTCGACAAGCATAACTAGAACGGCCTAGGGGAAAAGTACGCACACCGTTGTAATCGGGCGAGTTTCTACTTTCAGATGCAACAGAAATTTTACGGATTGGTCAATCCGTTCGCGAGATATGGCAGTTTGGAGGTAAGAAACGCTTGAGAAACACAAAATTTTCGCGGTTCTGATGCTCGAAACGAATAACAAGAACGGCCTAGGGGAAAAGTACGCACACCGTTGTAATCGGGCGAGTTTCTACTTTCAGATGCAACAGAAATTTTGCGGATTGGTCATTCCGTTCGCGAGATATGGCAGTTTGGAGGTAAGAAACGCTTGAGAAACTCAAAATTTTCGCAGTTCTGATGCTCGAAACGAATAACTAGAACGGCCTAGGGGAAAAGTACGCACACCGTTGTAGTCGGGCGAGTTTCTACTATCAGATGCAACAGAAATTTTGCGGATTGGTCAATCCGTTCGCGAGATATGGCAGTTTGGAGGTAAGAAACGCTTGAGAAACTCAAAATTTTCGCAGTTCTGATGCTCGACAAGCATAACTAGAACGGCCTAGGGGAAAAGTACGCATAGTGTTGTAATCGGGCGAGTTTCTACTTTCAGATGCAACAGAAATTTTGCGGATTGGTCAATCCGTTCGCGAGATATGGCAGTTTGGAGGTAAGAAACGCTTGAGAAACTCAAAATTTTCGCAGTTCTGATGCTCGAAACGAATAACTAGAACGGCCTAGGGGAAAAGTACGCATACAGTTGTAATCGGGCGAATTTCTACTTTCAGATGCAACAGAAATTTTGCGGATTGGTCAATCCGTTCGCGAGATATGGCAGATTGGATGTAAGAAACGCTCGAGAAACTCAAAATTTTCGCAGTTCTGATGGTCGAAACGAATAACTAGAACGGCCTAGGGGAAAAGTACGCACACCGTTGTAATCGGGCGAGTTTCTACTTTCAGATGCAACAGAAATTTTGCGGATTTGTCAATCCGTTCGCGAGATATGGCAGTTTGGAGGTAAGCAACGCTTGAGAAACTCAAAATTTTCGCAGTTCTGATGCTCGAAACGAATAACTAGAACGGGCTAGGGGAAAAGTACGCATACCGTTGTAATCGGGCGAGTTTCTACCTTCAGATGCAACAGAAATTTTGCGGATTGGTCAATCCGTTCGCGAGATATGGCAGTTTGGAGATAAGCTACGCTTGAAAAACTCAAAATTTTCGCAGTTCTGTTGCTCGAAACGAATAACTAGAACGGGCTAGGGGAAAAGTACGCATACCGTTGTAATCGGGCGAGTTTCTACTTTCAGATGCAACAGAAATTTTGCGGATTGGTCAATCCGTTCGCGAGATATGGCAGTTTGGAGGTAAGAAACGCTTGAGAAACTCAAAATTTTCGCAGTTCTGATGCTCGAAACGAAACACTAGAACGGCCTAGGGGAAAAGTACGCATAGTGTTGTAATCGGGCGAGTTTCTACTTTCAGATGCAACAGAAATTTTGCGGATTGGTCAATCCGTTCGCGAGATATGGCAGTTTGGAGGTAAGCAACGCTTGAGAAACTCAAAATTTTCGCAGTTCTGTTGCTCGAAACGAATAACTAGAACGGGCTAGGGGAAAAGTACGCATACATTTGTAATCGGGCGAATTTCTACTTTCAGATGCAACAGAAATTTTGCGGATTGGTCAATCCGTTCGCGAGATATGGCAGTTTGGAGGTAAGAAACGCTCGAGAAACTCAAAATTTTCGCAGTTCTGTTGCTCGAAACGAATAACTAGAACGGGCTAGGGGAAAAGTACGCATACATTTGTAATCGGGCGAATTTCTACTTTCAGATGCAGCAGAAATTTTGCGGATTGGTCAATCCGTTCGCGAGATATGGCAGTTTGGATGTAAGAAACGCTCGAGAAACTCAAAATTTTCGCAGATCTGATGCTCGAAACGAATAACTAGAACGGCCTAGGGGAAAAGTACGCACACCGTTGTAATAGGGCGAGTTTCTACTTTCAGATGCAACAGAAATTTTGCGAATTGGTCAATCCGTTCGCGAGATATGGCAGTTTGGAGGTAAGAAACGCTTGAGAAACTCAAAATTTTCGCAGTTCTGATGCTCGACAAGCATAACTAGAACGGCCTAGGGGAAAAGTACGCACAACGTTGTAATCGGGCGAGTTTCTACTTTCAGATGCAACAGAAATTTTGCGGATTGGTCAATCCGTTCGCGAGATATGGCAGTTTGGATGTAAGAAACGCTTGAGAATCACAAAATTCTCGCGGTTCTGATGCTCGAAACGAATAACAAGAACGGCCTAGGGGAAAAGTACGCACACCGTTGTAATCGGGCGAGTTTCTACTTTCAGATGCAACAGAAATTTTGCGGATTGGTCATTCCGTTCGCGAGATATGGCAGTTTGGAGGCAAGAAACGCTTGATAAACTCAAAATTTTCGCAGTTCTGATGCTCGACAAGCATAACTAGAACGGCCTTGGGGAAAAGTACGCACACCGTTGTAATCGGGCGAGTTTCTACTTTCAGATGCAACAGAAATTTTGCGGATTGTTCAATCCGTTCGCGAGATATGGCAGTTTGGAGGTAAGCAACGCTTGAGAAACTCAAAATTTTCGCAGTTCTGTTGCTCGAAACGAATAACTAGAACGGGCTAGGGGAAAAGTACGCATACATTTGTAATCGGGCGAATTTCTACTTTCAGATGCAATAGAAATTTTGCGGATTGGTCAATCCGTTCGCGAGATATGGCAGTTTGGATGTAAGAAACGCTCGAGAAACTCAAAATTTTCGCAGATCTGATGCTCGAAACGAATAACTAGAACGGCCTAGGGGAAAAGTACGCACACCGTTGTAATCGGGCGAGTTTCTACTTTCAGATGCAACAGAAATTTTGCGAATTGGTCAATCCGTTCGCGAGATATGGCAGTTTGGAGGTAAGAAACGCTTGAGAAACTCAAAATTTTCGCAGTTCTGATGCTCGACAAGCATAACTAGAACGGCCTAGGGGAAAAGTACGCACACCGTTGTAATCGGGCGAGTTTCTACTTTCAGATGCAACAGAAATTTTGCGGATTGGTCAATCCGTTCGCGAGATATGGCAGTTTGGAGGTAAGAAACGCTTGAGAAACACAAAATTTTCGCGGTTCTGATGCTCGAAACGAATAACAAGAACGGCCTAGGGGAAAAGTACGCACACCGTTGTAATCGGGCGAGTTTCTACTTTCAGATGCAACAGAAATTTTGCGGATTGGTCATTCCGTTCGCGCGATATGGCAGTTTGGAAGTAAGAAACGCTTGAGAAACTCAAAATTTTCGCAGTTCTGATGCTCGAAACGAATAACTAGAACGGCCTAGGGGAAAAGTACGCACACCGTTGTAGTCGGGCGAGTTTCTACTATCAGATGCAACAGAAATTTTGCGGATTGGTCAATCCGTTCGCGAGATATGGCAGTTTGGAGGTAAGAAACGCTTGAGAAACTCAAAATTTTCGCAGTTCTGATGCTCGACAAGCATAACTAGAACGGCCTAGGGGAAAAGTACGCATAGTGTTGTAATCGGGCGAGTTTCTACTTTCAGATGCAACAGAAATTTTGCGGATTGGTCAATCCGTTCGCGAGATATGGCAGTTTGGAGGTAAGAAACGCTTGAGAAACTCAAAATTTTCGCAGTTCTGATGCTCGAAACGAATAACTAGAACGGCCTAGGGGAAAAGTACGCATACAGTTGTAATCGGGCGAATTTCTACTTTCAGATGCAACAGAAATTTTGCGGATTGGTCAATCCGTTCGCGAGATATGGCAGTTTGGATGTAAGAAACGCTCGAGAAACTCAAAATTTTCGCAGTTCTGATGGTCGAAACGAATAACTAGAACGGCCTAGGGGAAAAGTACGCACACCGTTGTAATCGGGCGAGTTTCTACTTTCAGATGCAACAGAAATTTTGCGGATTTGTCAATCCGTTCGCGAGATATGGCAGTTTGGAGGTAAGCAACGCTTGAGAAACTCAAAATTTTCGCAGTTCTGATGCTCGAAACGAATAACTAGAACGGGCTAGGGGAAAAGTACGCATACCGTTGTAATCGGGCGAGTTTCTACTTTCAGATGCAACTGAAATTTTGCGGATTGGTCAATCCGTTCGCGAGTTATGGCAGTTTGGAAGTAAGAAACGCTTGAGAAACTCAAAATTTTCGCAGTTCTGATGCTCGAAACGAATAACTAGAACGGCCTAGGGGAAAAGTACGCATAGTGTTGTAATCGGGCGAGTTTCGACTTTCAGATGCAACAGAAATTTTGCGGATTGGTCAATCCGTTCGCGAGATATGGCAGTTTGGAGGTAAGCAACGCTTGAAAAACTCAAAATTTTCGCAGTTCTGTTGCTCGAAACGAATAACTAGAACGGGCTAGGGGAAAAGTACGCATACCGTTGTAATCGTGCGAGTTTCTACTTTCAGATGCAACAGAAATTTTGCGGATTGGTCAATCCGTTCGCGAGATATGGCAGTTTGGAGGTAAGAAACGCTTGAGAAACTCAAAATTTTCGCAGTTCTGATGCTCGAAACGAATAACTAGAACGGCCTAGGGGAAAAGTACGCATAGTGTTGTAATCGGGCGAGTTTCTACTTTGAGATGCAACAGAAATTTTGCGGATTGGTCAATCCGTTCGCGAGATATGGCAGTTTGGATGTAAGAAACGCTCGAGAAACTCAAAATTTTCGCAGATCTGATGCTCGAAACGAATAACTAGAACGGCCTAGGGGAAAAGTACGCACACCGTTGTAATCGGGCGAGTTTCTACTTTCAGATGCAACAGAAATTTTGCGAATTGGTCAATCCGTTCGCGAGATATGGCAGTTTGGAGGTAAGAAACGCTTGAGAAACTCAAAATTTTCGCAGTTCTGATGCTCGACAAGCATAACTAGAACGGCCTAGGGGAAAAGTACGCATACCGTTGTAATCGGGCGAGTTTCTACTTTGAGATGCAACAGAAATTTTGCGGATTGGTCAATCCGTTCGCGAGGTATGGCAGTTTGGAGGTAAGCAACGCTTGAGAAACTCAAAATTTTCGCATTTCTGATGCTCGAAACGAATAACTAGAACGGCCTAGGGGAAAAGTACGCATAGTGTTGTAATCGGGCGAGTTTCTACTTTCAGATGCAACAGAAATTTTGCGGATTGGTCAATCCGTTCGCGAGATATGGCAGTTTGGAGGTAAGAAACGCTCGAGAAACTCAAAATTTTCGCAGTTCTGATGCTCGACAAGCATAACTAGAACGGGCTAGGGGAAAAGTACGCACACCGTTGTAGTCGGGCGAGTTTCTACTTTCAGATGCAACAGAAATTTTGCGGATTGGTCAATCCGTTCGCCAGATATGGCAGTTTGGAGGTAAGCAACGCTTGAAAAACTCAAAATTTTCGCAGTTCTGTTGCTCGAAACGAATAACTAGAACGGGCTAGGGGAAAAGTACGCATACATTTGTAATCGGGCGAATTTCTACTTCCAGATGCAACAGAAATTTTGCGGATTGGTCAATCCGTTCGCGAGATATGGCAGTTTGGATGTAAGAAACGCTCGAGAAACTCAAAATTTTCGCAGTTCTGATGCTCGAAACGAATAACTAGATCGGCCTAGGGGAAAAGTACGCACACCGTTGTAATCGGGCGAGTTTCTACTTTCAGATGCAACAGAAATTTTGCGAATTGGTCAATCCGTTCGCGAGACATGGCAGTTTGGAGGTAAGCAACGCTTGAGAAACTCAAAATTTTCGCAGTTCTGATGCTCGAAACGAATAACTAGAACGGCCTAGGGGAAAAGTACGCATAGTGTTGTAATCGGGCGAGTTTCTACTTTCAGATGCAACAGAAATTTTGCGGATTGGTCAATCCGTTCGCGAGATATGGCAGTTTGGAAGTAAGAAACGCTTGAGAAACTCAAAATTTTCGCAGTTCTGATGCTCGAAACGAATAACTAGAACGGGCTAGGGGAAAAGTACGCATACCGTTGTAATCGGGCGAGTTTCTACTTTCAGATGCAATAGAAATTTTGCGGATTGGTCATTCCGTTCGCGAGATATGGCAGTTTGGAGGTAAGAAACGCTTGAGAAACTCAAAATTTTCGCAGTTCTGATGCTCGAAACGAATAACAAGAACGGCCTAGGGGAAAAGTACGCATACAGTTGTAATCGGGCGAATTTCTACTTTCAGATGTAACAGAAATTTTGCGGATTGGTCAATCCGTTCGCGAGATATGGCAGTTTGGATGTAAGCAACGCTTGAGAAACTCAAAATTTTCGCAGTTCTGTTGCTCGAAACGAATAACTAGAACGGGCTAGGGGAAAAGTACGCATACCGTTGTAATCGGGCGAGTTTCTACTTTCAGATGCAACAGAAATTTTGCGGATTGGTCAATCCGTTCGCGAGATATGGCAGTTTGGGGGTAAGAAACGCTTGAGAAACTCAAAATTTTCGCAGTTCTGATGCTCGAAACGAATAACTAGAACGGGCTAGGGGAAAAGTACGCATACAGTTGTAATCGGGCGAATTTCTACCTTCAGATGCAACAGAAATTTTGCGGATTGGTCAATCCGTTCGCGAGATATGGCAGTTTGGAGGTAAGCAACGCTTGAAAATCTCAAAATTTTCGCAGTTCTGTTGCTCGAAACGAATAACTAGAACGGGCTAGGGGAAAAGTACGCATACCGTTGTAATCGGGCGAGTTTCTACTTTCAGATGCAACAGAAATTTTGCGGATTGGTCAATCCGTTCGCGAGATATGGCAGTTTGGGGGTAAGAAACGCTTGAGAAACTCAAAATTTTCGCAGTTCTGATGCTCGAAACGAATAACTAGAACGGCCTAGGGGAAAAGTACGCATAGTGTTGTCATCGGGCGAGTTTCTACTTTGAGATGCAACAGAAATTTTGCGGATTGGTCAATCCGTTCGCAGGATATGGCAGTTTGGAAGTAAGAAACGCTTGAGAAACTCAAAATTTTCGCAGTTCTGTTGCTCGAAACGAATAACTAGAACGGGCTAGGGGAAAAGTACGCATACAGTTGTAATCGGGCGAATTTCTACCTTCAGATGCAACAGAAATTTTGCGGATTGGTCAATCCGTTCGCGAGATATGGCAGTTTGGATGTAAGAAACGCTCGAGAAACTCAAAATTTTCGCAGTTCTGATGCTCGAAACGAATAACTAGAACGGCCTAGGGGAAAAGTACGCACACCGTTGTAATCGGGCGAGTTTCTACTTTCAGACGCAACAGAAATTTTGCGGATTGATCAATCCGTTCGCGAGATATGGCAGTTTGGAGGTAAGCAACGCTTGAGAAACTCAAAATTTTCGCAGTTCTGATGCTCGAAACGAATAACTAGAACGGGCTAGGGGAAAAGTACGCATACCGTTGTAATCGGGCGAGTTTCTACTTTCAGATGCAACAGAAATTTTGCGGATTGGTCAATCCGTTCGCGAGATATGGCAGTTTGGAGGTAAGCAACGCTTGAAAAACTCAAAATTTTCGCAGTTCTGTTGCTCGAAACGAATAACTAGAACGGGCTAGGGGAAAAGTACGCATACCGTTGTAATCGGGCGAGTTTCTACTTTCAGATGCAACAGAAATTTTGCGGATTGGTCAATCCGTTCGCGAGATATGGCAGTTTGGAGGTAAGAAACGCTTGAGAAACTCAAAATTTTCGCAGTTCTGATGCTCGAAACGAATAACTAGAACGGCCTAGGGGAAAAGTACGCATAGTGTTGTAATCGGGCGAGTTTCTACTTTGAGATGCAACAGAAATTTTGCGGATTGGTCAATCCGTTCGCAGGATATGGCAGTTTGGAAGTAAGAAACGCTTGAGAAACTCAAAATTTTCGCAGTTCTGATACTCGAAACGAATAACTAGAACGGCCTAGGGGAAAAGTACGCATAGTGTTGTAATCGGGCGAGTTTCTACTTTCAGATGCAACAGAAATTTTGCGGCTTGGTCAATCCGTTCGCGAGATATGGCAGTTTGGAGGTAAGGAACGCTCGAGAAACTCAAAATTTTCGCAGTTCTGATGCTCGACAAGCATGACTAGAACGGCCTAGGGGAAAAGTACGCATAGTGTTGTAATCGGGCGAGTTTCTACTTTGAGATGCAACAGAAATTTTGCGGATTGGTCAATCCGTTCGCAGGATATGGCAGTTTGGAAGTAAGAAACGCTTGAGAAACTCAAAATTTTCGCAGTTCTGATACTCGAAACGAATAACTAGAACGGCCTAGGGGAAAAGTACGCATAGTGTTGTCATCGGGCGAGTTTCTACTTTGAGATGCAACAGAAATTTTGCGGATTGGTCAATCCGTTCGCAGGATATGGCAGTTTGGAAGTAAGAAACGCTTGAGAAACTCAAAATTTTCGCAGTTCTGTTGCTCGAAACGAATAACTAGAACGGGCTAGGGGAAAAGTACGCATACAGTTGTAATCGGGCGAATTTCTACCTTCAGATGCAACAGAAATTTTGCGGATTGGTCAATCCGTTCGCGAGATATGGCAGTTTGGAGGTAAGCAACGCTTGAAAAACTCAAAATTTTCGCAGTTCTGTTGCTCGAAACGAATAACTAGAACGGGCTAGGGGAAAAGTACGCATACATTTGTAATCGGGCGTATTTCTACTTTCAGATGCAACAGAAATTTTGCGGATTGGTCAATCCGTTCGCGAGATATGGCAGTTTGGATGTAAGAAACGCTCGAGAAACCCAAAATTTTCGCAGTTCTGATGCTCGAAACGAATAACTAGAACGGCCTAGGGGAAAAGTACGCCCACCGTTGTAATCGGGCGAGTTTCTACTTTCAGATGCAACAGAAATTTTGCGAATTGTTCAATCCGTTCGCGAGAAATGGCAGTTTGGAGGTAAGCAACGCTTGAGAAACTCAAAATTTTCGCAGTTCTGATGCTCGAAACGAATAACTAGAACGGCCTAGGGGAAAAGTACGCATACCGTTGTAATCGGGCGAGTTTCTACTTTCAGATGCAACAGAAATTTTGCTGATTGGTCAATCCGTTCGTGAGATGTGGCAGTTTGGATGTAAGAAACGCTTGAGAAACACAAAATTTTCGCAGTTCTGATGCTCGAAACGAATAACAAGAACGGCCTAGGGGAAAAGTACGCACACCGTTGTAATCGGGCGTGTTTCTACTTTCAGATGCAACAGAAATTTTGCGGATTGGTCATTCCGTTCGCGAGATATGGCAGTTTGGAGGTAAGAAACGCTTGAGAAACTCAAAATTTTCGCAGTTCTGATGCTCGACAAGCATAACTAGAACGGCCTAGGGGAAAAGTACGCACACCGTTGTAATCGGGCGAGTTTCTACTTTCAGATGCAACAGAAATTTTGCGGATTGGTCAATCCGTTCGCGAGATATGGCAGTTTGGGGGTAAGAAACGCTTGAGAAACTCAAAATTTTCGCAGTTCTGATGCTCGAAACGAATAACTAGAACGGCCTAGGGGAAAAGTACGCATAGTGTTGTCATCGGGCGAGTTTCTACTTTGAGATGCAACAGAAATTTTGCGGATTGGTCAATCCGTTCGCAGGATATGGCAGTTTGGAAGTAAGAAACGCTTGAGAAACTCAAAATTTTCGCAGTTCTGTTGCTCGAAACGAATAACTAGAACGGGCTAGGGGAAAAGTACGCATACAGTTGTAATCGGGCGAATTTCTACCTTCAGATGCAACAGAAATTTTGCGGATTGGTCAATCCGTTCGCGAGATATGGCAGTTTGGATGTAAGAAACGCTCGAGAAACTCAAAATTTTCGCAGTTCTGATGCTCGAAACGAATAACTAGAACGGCCTAGGGGAAAAGTACGCACACCGTTGTAATCGGGCGAGTTTCTACTTTCAGACGCAACAGAAATTTTGCGGATTGATCAATCCGTTCGCGAGATATGGCAGTTTGGAGGTAAGCAACGCTTGAGAAACTCAAAATTTTCGCAGTTCTGATGCTCGAAACGAATAACTAGAACGGGCTAGGGGAAAAGTACGCATACCGTTGTAATCGGGCGAGTTTCTACTTTCAGATGCAACAGAAATTTTGCGGATTGGTCAATCCGTTCGCGAGATATGGCAGTTTGGAGGTAAGCAACGCTTGAAAAACTCAAAATTTTCGCAGTTCTGTTGCTCGAAACGAATAACTAGAACGGGCTAGGGGAAAAGTACGCATACCGTTGTAATCGGGCGAGTTTCTACTTTCAGATGCAACAGAAATTTTGCGGATTGGTCAATCCGTTCGCGAGATATGGCAGTTTGGAGGTAAGAAACGCTTGAGAAACTCAAAATTTTCGCAGTTCTGATGCTCGAAACGAATAACTAGAACGGCCTAGGGGAAAAGTACGCATAGTGTTGTAATCGGGCGAGTTTCTACTTTGAGATGCAACAGAAATTTTGCGGATTGGTCAATCCGTTCGCAGGATATGGCAGTTTGGAAGTAAGAAACGCTTGAGAAACTCAAAATTTTCGCAGTTCTGATACTCGAAACGAATAACTAGAACGGCCTAGGGGAAAAGTACGCATAGTGTTGTAATCGGGCGAGTTTCTACTTTCAGATGCAACAGAAATTTTGCGGCTTGGTCAATCCGTTCGCGAGATATGGCAGTTTGGAGGTAAGGAACGCTCGAGAAACTCAAAATTTTCGCAGTTCTGATGCTCGACAAGCATGACTAGAACGGCCTAGGGGAAAAGTACGCATAGTGTTGTAATCGGGCGAGTTTCTACTTTGAGATGCAACAGAAATTTTGCGGATTGGTCAATCCGTTCGCAGGATATGGCAGTTTGGAAGTAAGAAACGCTTGAGAAACTCAAAATTTTCGCAGTTCTGATACTCGAAACGAATAACTAGAACGGCCTAGGGGAAAAGTACGCATAGTGTTGTCATCGGGCGAGTTTCTACTTTGAGATGCAACAGAAATTTTGCGGATTGGTCAATCCGTTCGCAGGATATGGCAGTTTGGAAGTAAGAAACGCTTGAGAAACTCAAAATTTTCGCAGTTCTGTTGCTCGAAACGAATAACTAGAACGGGCTAGGGGAAAAGTACGCATACAGTTGTAATCGGGCGAATTTCTACCTTCAGATGCAACAGAAATTTTGCGGATTGGTCAATCCGTTCGCGAGATATGGCAGTTTGGAGGTAAGCAACGCTTGAAAAACTCAAAATTTTCGCAGTTCTGTTGCTCGAAACGAATAACTAGAACGGGCTAGGGGAAAAGTACGCATACATTTGTAATCGGGCGTATTTCTACTTTCAGATGCAACAGAAATTTTGCGGATTGGTCAATCCGTTCGCGAGATATGGCAGTTTGGATGTAAGAAACGCTCGAGAAACCCAAAATTTTCGCAGTTCTGATGCTCGAAACGAATAACTAGAACGGCCTAGGGGAAAAGTACGCCCACCGTTGTAATCGGGCGAGTTTCTACTTTCAGATGCAACAGAAATTTTGCGAATTGTTCAATCCGTTCGCGAGAAACGGCAGTTTGGAGGTAAGCAACGCTTGAGAAACTCAAAATTTTCGCAGTTCTGATGCTCGAAACGAATAACTAGAACGGCCTAGGGGAAAAGTACGCATACCGTTGTAATCGGGCGAGTTTCTACTTTCAGATGCAACAGAAATTTTGCTGATTGGTCAATCCGTTCGTGAGATGTGGCAGTTTGGATGTAAGAAACGCTTGAGAAACACAAAATTTTCGCAGTTCTGATGCTCGAAACGAATAACAAGAACGGCCTAGGGGAAAAGTACGCACACCGTTGTAATCGGGCGTGTTTCTACTTTCAGATGCAACAGAAATTTTGCGGATTGGTCATTCCGTTCGCGAGATATGGCAGTTTGGAGGTAAGAAACGCTTGAGAAACTCAAAATTTTCGCAGTTCTGATGCTCGACAAGCATAACTAGAACGGCCTAGGGGAAAAGTACGCACACCGTTGTAATCGGGCGAGTTTCTACTTTCAGATGCAACAGAAATTTTGCGGATTGGTCAATCCGTTCGCGAGATATGGCAGTTTGGAGGTAAGCAACGCTTGAGAAACTCAAAATTTTCGCAGTTCTGTTGCTCGAGACGAATAACTAGAACGGGCTAGGGGAAAAGTACGCATACATTTGTAATCGGGCGAATTTCTACTTTCAGATGCAACAGAAATTTTGCGGATTGGTCAATCCGTTCGCGAGATATGGCAGTTTGGATGTAAGAAACGCTCGAGAAACTCAAAATTTTCGCAGTTCTGATGCTCGAAACGAATAACTAGAACGGCCTAGGGGAAAAGTACGCACACCGTTGTAGTCGGGCGAGTTTCTACTTTCAGATGCAACAGAAATTTTGCGGATTGGTCAATCCGTTCGCGAGATATGGCAGTTTGGAGGTACGAAACGCTTGAGAAACTCAAAATTTTCGTAGTTCTGATGCTCGAAACGAATAACTAGAACGGCCTAGGGGAAAAGTACGCATACCGTTGTAATCGGGCGAGTTTCTACCTTCAGATGCAACAGAAATTTTGCGGGTTGGTCAATCCGTTCGCGAGATATGGCAGTTTGGAAGTAAGAAACGCTTGAGAAACTCAAAATTTTCGCAGTTCTGATGCTCGAAACGAATAACTAGAACGGCCTAGGGGAAAAGTACGCACACCGTTGTAATCGGGCGAGTTTCTACTTTCAGATGCAACAGAAATTTTGCGAATTGGTCAATCCGTTCGCGAGACATGGCAGTTTGGAGGTAAGCAACGCTTGAGAAACTCAAAATTTTCGCAGTTCTGATGCTCGAAACGAATAACTAGAACGGCCTAGGGGAAAAGTACGCATAGTGTTGTAATCGGGCGAGTTTCTACTTTCAGATGCAACAGAAATTTTGCGGATTGGTCAATCCGTTCGCGAGATATGGCAGTTTGGAAGTAAGAAACGCTTGAGAAACTCAAAATTTTCGCAGTTCTGATGCTCGAAACGAATAACTAGAACGGGCTAGGGGAAAAGTACGCATACCGTTGTAATCGGGCGAGTTTCTACTTTCAGATGCAATAGAAATTTTGCGGATTGGTCATTCCGTTCGCGAGATATGGCAGTTTGGAGGTAAGAAACGCTTGAGAAACTCAAAATTTTCGCAGTTCTGATGCTCGAAACGAATAACAAGAACGGCCTAGGGGAAAAGTACGCATACAGTTGTAATCGGGCGAATTTCTACTTTCAGATGTAACAGAAATTTTGCGGATTGGTCAATCCGTTCGCGAGATATGGCAGTTTGGATGTAAGCAACGCTTGAGAAACTCAAAATTTTCGCAGTTCTGTTGCTCGAAACGAATAACTAGAACGGGCTAGGGGAAAAGTACGCATACCGTTGTAATCGGGCGAGTTTCTACTTTCAGATGCAACAGAAATTTTGCGGATTGGTCAATCCGTTCGCGAGATATGGCAGTTTGGGGGTAAGAAACGCTTGAGAAACTCAAAATTTTCGCAGTTCTGATGCTCGAAACGAATAACTAGAACGGGCTAGGGGAAAAGTACGCATACAGTTGTAATCGGGCGAATTTCTACCTTCAGATGCAACAGAAATTTTGCGGATTGGTCAATCCGTTCGCGAGATATGGCAGTTTGGAGGTAAGCAACGCTTGAAAATCTCAAAATTTTCGCAGTTCTGTTGCTCGAAACGAATAACTAGAACGGGCTAGGGGAAAAGTACGCATACCGTTGTAATCGGGCGAGTTTCTACTTTCAGATGCAACAGAAATTTTGCGGATTGGTCAATCCGTTCGCGAGATATGGCAGTTTGGGGGTAAGAAACGCTTGAGAAACTCAAAATTTTCGCAGTTCTGATGCTCGAAACGAATAACTAGAACGGCCTAGGGGAAAAGTACGCATAGTGTTGTCATCGGGCGAGTTTCTACTTTGAGATGCAACAGAAATTTTGCGGATTGGTCAATCCGTTCGCAGGATATGGCAGTTTGGAAGTAAGAAACGCTTGAGAAACTCAAAATTTTCGCAGTTCTGTTGCTCGAAACGAATAACTAGAACGGGCTAGGGGAAAAGTACGCATACAGTTGTAATCGGGCGAATTTCTACCTTCAGATGCAACAGAAATTTTGCGGATTGGTCAATCCGTTCGCGAGATATGGCAGTTTGGATGTAAGAAACGCTCGAGAAACTCAAAATTTTCGCAGTTCTGATGCTCGAAACGAATAACTAGAACGGCCTAGGGGAAAAGTACGCACACCGTTGTAATCGGGCGAGTTTCTACTTTCAGACGCAACAGAAATTTTGCGGATTGATCAATCCGTTCGCGAGATATGGCAGTTTGGAGGTAAGCAACGCTTGAGAAACTCAAAATTTTCGCAGTTCTGATGCTCGAAACGAATAACTAGAACGGGCTAGGGGAAAAGTACGCATACCGTTGTAATCGGGCGAGTTTCTACTTTCAGATGCAACAGAAATTTTGCGGATTGGTCAATCCGTTCGCGAGATATGGCAGTTTGGAGGTAAGCAACGCTTGAAAAACTCAAAATTTTCGCAGTTCTGTTGCTCGAAACGAATAACTAGAACGGGCTAGGGGAAAAGTACGCATACCGTTGTAATCGGGCGAGTTTCTACTTTCAGATGCAACAGAAATTTTGCGGATTGGTCAATCCGTTCGCGAGATATGGCAGTTTGGAGGTAAGAAACGCTTGAGAAACTCAAAATTTTCGCAGTTCTGATGCTCGAAACGAATAACTAGAACGGCCTAGGGGAAAAGTACGCATAGTGTTGTAATCGGGCGAGTTTCTACTTTGAGATGCAACAGAAATTTTGCGGATTGGTCAATCCGTTCGCAGGATATGGCAGTTTGGAAGTAAGAAACGCTTGAGAAACTCAAAATTTTCGCAGTTCTGATACTCGAAACGAATAACTAGAACGGCCTAGGGGAAAAGTACGCATAGTGTTGTAATCGGGCGAGTTTCTACTTTCAGATGCAACAGAAATTTTGCGGCTTGGTCAATCCGTTCGCGAGATATGGCAGTTTGGAGGTAAGGAACGCTCGAGAAACTCAAAATTTTCGCAGTTCTGATGCTCGACAAGCATGACTAGAACGGCCTAGGGGAAAAGTACGCATAGTGTTGTAATCGGGCGAGTTTCTACTTTGAGATGCAACAGAAATTTTGCGGATTGGTCAATCCGTTCGCAGGATATGGCAGTTTGGAAGTAAGAAACGCTTGAGAAACTCAAAATTTTCGCAGTTCTGATACTCGAAACGAATAACTAGAACGGCCTAGGGGAAAAGTACGCATAGTGTTGTCATCGGGCGAGTTTCTACTTTGAGATGCAACAGAAATTTTGCGGATTGGTCAATCCGTTCGCAGGATATGGCAGTTTGGAAGTAAGAAACGCTTGAGAAACTCAAAATTTTCGCAGTTCTGTTGCTCGAAACGAATAACTAGAACGGGCTAGGGGAAAAGTACGCATACAGTTGTAATCGGGCGAATTTCTACCTTCAGATGCAACAGAAATTTTGCGGATTGGTCAATCCGTTCGCGAGATATGGCAGTTTGGAGGTAAGCAACGCTTGAAAAACTCAAAATTTTCGCAGTTCTGTTGCTCGAAACGAATAACTAGAACGGGCTAGGGGAAAAGTACGCATACATTTGTAATCGGGCGTATTTCTACTTTCAGATGCAACAGAAATTTTGCGGATTGGTCAATCCGTTCGCGAGATATGGCAGTTTGGATGTAAGAAACGCTCGAGAAACCCAAAATTTTCGCAGTTCTGATGCTCGAAACGAATAACTAGAACGGGCTAGGGGAAAAGTACGCATACCGTTGTAATCGGGCGAGTTTCTACTTTCAGATGCAACAGAAATTTTGCGGATTGGTCAATCCGTTCGCGAGATATGGCAGTTTGGAGGTAAGAAACGCTTGAGAAACTCAAAATTTTCGCAGTTCTGATGCTCGAAACGAATAACTAGAACGGCCTAGGGGAAAAGTACGCATAGTGTTGTAATCGGGCGAGTTTCTACTTTGAGATGCAACAGAAATTTTGCGGATTGGTCAATCCGTTCGCAGGATATGGCAGTTTGGAAGTAAGAAACGCTTGAGAAACTCAAAATTTTCGCAGTTCTGATACTCGAAACGAATAACTAGAACGGCCTAGGGGAAAAGTACGCATAGTGTTGTAATCGGGCGAGTTTCTACTTTCAGATGCAACAGAAATTTTGCGGCTTGGTCAATCCGTTCGCGAGATATGGCAGTTTGGAGGTAAGGAACGCTCGAGAAACTCAAAATTTTCGCAGTTCTGATGCTCGACAAGCATGACTAGAACGGCCTAGGGGAAAAGTACGCATAGTGTTGTAATCGGGCGAGTTTCTACTTTGAGATGCAACAGAAATTTTGCGGATTGGTCAATCCGTTCGCAGGATATGGCAGTTTGGAAGTAAGAAACGCTTGAGAAACTCAAAATTTTCGCAGTTCTGATACTCGAAACGAATAACTAGAACGGCCTAGGGGAAAAGTACGCATAGTGTTGTCATCGGGCGAGTTTCTACTTTGAGATGCAACAGAAATTTTGCGGATTGGTCAATCCGTTCGCAGGATATGGCAGTTTGGAAGTAAGAAACGCTTGAGAAACTCAAAATTTTCGCAGTTCTGTTGCTCGAAACGAATAACTAGAACGGGCTAGGGGAAAAGTACGCATACAGTTGTAATCGGGCGAATTTCTACCTTCAGATGCAACAGAAATTTTGCGGATTGGTCAATCCGTTCGCGAGATATGGCAGTTTGGAGGTAAGCAACGCTTGAAAAACTCAAAATTTTCGCAGTTCTGTTGCTCGAAACGAATAACTAGAACGGGCTAGGGGAAAAGTACGCATACATTTGTAATCGGGCGTATTTCTACTTTCAGATGCAACAGAAATTTTGCGGATTGGTCAATCCGTTCGCGAGATATGGCAGTTTGGATGTAAGAAACGCTCGAGAAACCCAAAATTTTCGCAGTTCTGATGCTCGAAACGAATAACTAGAACGGCCTAGGGGAAAAGTACGCCCACCGTTGTAATCGGGCGAGTTTCTACTTTCAGATGCAACAGAAATTTTGCGAATTGTTCAATCCGTTCGCGAGAAATGGCAGTTTGGAGGTAAGCAACGCTTGAGAAACTCAAAATTTTCGCAGTTCTGATGCTCGAAACGAATAACTAGAACGGCCTAGGGGAAAAGTACGCATACCGTTGTAATCGGGCGAGTTTCTACTTTCAGATGCAACAGAAATTTTGCTGATTGGTCAATCCGTTCGTGAGATGTGGCAGTTTGGATGTAAGAAACGCTTGAGAAACACAAAATTTTCGCAGTTCTGATGCTCGAAACGAATAACAAGAACGGCCTAGGGGAAAAGTACGCACACCGTTGTAATCGGGCGTGTTTCTACTTTCAGATGCAACAGAAATTTTGCGGATTGGTCATTCCGTTCGCGAGATATGGCAGTTTGGAGGTAAGAAACGCTTGAGAAACTCAAAATTTTCGCAGTTCTGATGCTCGACAAGCATAACTAGAACGGCCTAGGGGAAAAGTACGCACACCGTTGTAATCGGGCGAGTTTCTACTTTCAGATGCAACAGAAATTTTGCGGATTGGTCAATCCGTTCGCGAGATATGGCAGTTTGGGGGTAAGAAACGCTTGAGAAACTCAAAATTTTCGCAGTTCTGATGCTCGAAACGAATAACTAGAACGGCCTAGGGGAAAAGTACGCATAGTGTTGTCATCGGGCGAGTTTCTACTTTGAGATGCAACAGAAATTTTGCGGATTGGTCAATCCGTTCGCAGGATATGGCAGTTTGGAAGTAAGAAACGCTTGAGAAACTCAAAATTTTCGCAGTTCTGTTGCTCGAAACGAATAACTAGAACGGGCTAGGGGAAAAGTACGCATACAGTTGTAATCGGGCGAATTTCTACCTTCAGATGCAACAGAAATTTTGCGGATTGGTCAATCCGTTCGCGAGATATGGCAGTTTGGATGTAAGAAACGCTCGAGAAACTCAAAATTTTCGCAGTTCTGATGCTCGAAACGAATAACTAGAACGGCCTAGGGGAAAAGTACGCACACCGTTGTAATCGGGCGAGTTTCTACTTTCAGACGCAACAGAAATTTTGCGGATTGATCAATCCGTTCGCGAGATATGGCAGTTTGGAGGTAAGCAACGCTTGAGAAACTCAAAATTTTCGCAGTTCTGATGCTCGAAACGAATAACTAGAACGGGCTAGGGGAAAAGTACGCATACCGTTGTAATCGGGCGAGTTTCTACTTTCAGATGCAACAGAAATTTTGCGGATTGGTCAATCCGTTCGCGAGATATGGCAGTTTGGAGGTAAGCAACGCTTGAAAAACTCAAAATTTTCGCAGTTCTGTTGCTCGAAACGAATAACTAGAACGGGCTAGGGGAAAAGTACGCATACCGTTGTAATCGGGCGAGTTTCTACTTTCAGATGCAACAGAAATTTTGCGGATTGGTCAATCCGTTCGCGAGATATGGCAGTTTGGAGGTAAGAAACGCTTGAGAAACTCAAAATTTTCGCAGTTCTGATGCTCGAAACGAATAACTAGAACGGCCTAGGGGAAAAGTACGCATAGTGTTGTAATCGGGCGAGTTTCTACTTTGAGATGCAACAGAAATTTTGCGGATTGGTCAATCCGTTCGCAGGATATGGCAGTTTGGAAGTAAGAAACGCTTGAGAAACTCAAAATTTTCGCAGTTCTGATACTCGAAACGAATAACTAGAACGGCCTAGGGGAAAAGTACGCATAGTGTTGTAATCGGGCGAGTTTCTACTTTCAGATGCAACAGAAATTTTGCGGCTTGGTCAATCCGTTCGCGAGATATGGCAGTTTGGAGGTAAGGAACGCTCGAGAAACTCAAAATTTTCGCAGTTCTGATGCTCGACAAGCATGACTAGAACGGCCTAGGGGAAAAGTACGCATAGTGTTGTAATCGGGCGAGTTTCTACTTTGAGATGCAACAGAAATTTTGCGGATTGGTCAATCCGTTCGCAGGATATGGCAGTTTGGAAGTAAGAAACGCTTGAGAAACTCAAAATTTTCGCAGTTCTGATACTCGAAACGAATAACTAGAACGGCCTAGGGGAAAAGTACGCATAGTGTTGTCATCGGGCGAGTTTCTACTTTGAGATGCAACAGAAATTTTGCGGATTGGTCAATCCGTTCGCAGGATATGGCAGTTTGGAAGTAAGAAACGCTTGAGAAACTCAAAATTTTCGCAGTTCTGTTGCTCGAAACGAATAACTAGAACGGGCTAGGGGAAAAGTACGCATACAGTTGTAATCGGGCGAATTTCTACCTTCAGATGCAACAGAAATTTTGCGGATTGGTCAATCCGTTCGCGAGATATGGCAGTTTGGAGGTAAGCAACGCTTGAAAAACTCAAAATTTTCGCAGTTCTGTTGCTCGAAACGAATAACTAGAACGGGCTAGGGGAAAAGTACGCATACATTTGTAATCGGGCGTATTTCTACTTTCAGATGCAACAGAAATTTTGCGGATTGGTCAATCCGTTCGCGAGATATGGCAGTTTGGATGTAAGAAACGCTCGAGAAACCCAAAATTTTCGCAGTTCTGATGCTCGAAACGAATAACTAGAACGGCCTAGGGGAAAAGTACGCCCACCGTTGTAATCGGGCGAGTTTCTACTTTCAGATGCAACAGAAATTTTGCGAATTGTTCAATCCGTTCGCGAGAAACGGCAGTTTGGAGGTAAGCAACGCTTGAGAAACTCAAAATTTTCGCAGTTCTGATGCTCGAAACGAATAACTAGAACGGCCTAGGGGAAAAGTACGCATACCGTTGTAATCGGGCGAGTTTCTACTTTCAGATGCAACAGAAATTTTGCTGATTGGTCAATCCGTTCGTGAGATGTGGCAGTTTGGATGTAAGAAACGCTTGAGAAACACAAAATTTTCGCAGTTCTGATGCTCGAAACGAATAACAAGAACGGCCTAGGGGAAAAGTACGCACACCGTTGTAATCGGGCGTGTTTCTACTTTCAGATGCAACAGAAATTTTGCGGATTGGTCATTCCGTTCGCGAGATATGGCAGTTTGGAGGTAAGAAACGCTTGAGAAACTCAAAATTTTCGCAGTTCTGATGCTCGACAAGCATAACTAGAACGGCCTAGGGGAAAAGTACGCACACCGTTGTAATCGGGCGAGTTTCTACTTTCAGATGCAACAGAAATTTTGCGGATTGGTCAATCCGTTCGCGAGATATGGCAGTTTGGAGGTAAGCAACGCTTGAGAAACTCAAAATTTTCGCAGTTCTGTTGCTCGAGACGAATAACTAGAACGGGCTAGGGGAAAAGTACGCATACATTTGTAATCGGGCGAATTTCTACTTTCAGATGCAACAGAAATTTTGCGGATTGGTCAATCCGTTCGCGAGATATGGCAGTTTGGATGTAAGAAACGCTCGAGAAACTCAAAATTTTCGCAGTTCTGATGCTCGAAACGAATAACTAGAACGGCCTAGGGGAAAAGTACGCACACCGTTGTAGTCGGGCGAGTTTCTACTTTCAGATGCAACAGAAATTTTGCGGATTGGTCAATCCGTTCGCGAGATATGGCAGTTTGGAGGTACGAAACGCTTGAGAAACTCAAAATTTTCGTAGTTCTGATGCTCGAAACGAATAACTAGAACGGCCTAGGGGAAAAGTACGCATACCGTTGTAATCGGGCGAGTTTCTACCTTCAGATGCAACAGAAATTTTGCGGGTTGGTCAATCCGTTCGCGAGATATGGCAGTTTGGAAGTAAGAAACGCTTGAGAAACTCAAAATTTTCGCAGTTCTGATGCTCGAAACGAATAACTAGAACGGCCTACGGGAAAAGTACGCATAGTGTTGTAATCGGGCGAGTTTCTACTTTGAGATGCAACAGAAATTTTGCGGATTGGTCAATCCGTTCGCGAGATATGGCAGTTTGGAAGTAAGAAACGCTTGAGAAACTCAAAATTTTCGCAGTTCTGATGCTCGAAACGAATAACAAGAACGGCCTAGGGGAAAAGTACGCACACCGTTGTAATCGGGCGTGTTTCTACTTTCAGATGCAACAGAAATTTTGCGGATTGGTCATTCCGTTCGCGAGATATGGCAGTTTGGAGGTAAGAAACGCTTGAGAAACTCAAAATTTTCGCAGTTCTGATGCTCGACAAGCATAACTAGAACGGCCTAGGGGAAAAGTACGCCCACCGTTGTAATCGGGCGAGTTTCTACTTTCAGATGCAACAGAAATTTTGCGGATTGGTCAATCCGTTCGCGAGATATGGCAGTTAGGAGGTAAGCAACGCTTGAGAAACTCAAAATTTTCGCAGTTCTGTTGCTCGAGACGAATAACTAGAACGGGCTAGGGGAAAAGTACGCATACATTTGTAATCGGGCGAATTTCTACTTTCAGATGCAACAGAAATTTTGCGGATTGGTCAATCCGTTCGCGAGATATGGCAGTTTGGATGTAAGAAACGCTCGAGAAACTCAAAATTTTCGCAGTTCTGATGCTCGAAACGAATAACTAGAACGGCCTAGGGGAAAAGTACGCACACCGTTGTAGTCGGGCGAGTTTCTACTTTCAGATGCAACAGAAATTTTGCGGATTGGTCAATCCGTTCGCGAGATATGGCAGTTTGGAGGTACGAAACGCTTGAGAAACTCAAAATTTTCGCAGTTCTGATGCTCGAAACGAATAACTAGAACGGCCTAGGGGAAAAGTACGCATACCGTTGTAATCGGGCGAGTTTCTACCTTCAGATGCAACAGAAATTTTGCGGGTTGGTCAATCCGTTCGCGAGATATGGCAGTTTGGAAGTAAGAAACGCTTGAGAAACTCAAAATTTTCGCAGTTCTGATGCTCGAAACGAATAACTAGAACGGCCTACGGGAAAAGTACGCATAGTGTTGTAATCGGGCGAGTTTCTACTTTGAGATGCAACAGAAATTTTGCGGATTGGTCAATCCGTTCGCGAGATATGGCAGTTTGGAAGTAAGAAACGCTTGAGAAACTCAAAATTTTCGCAGTTCTGATGCTCGAAACGAATAACAAGAACGGCCTAGGGGAAAAGTACGCACACCGTTGTAATCGGGCGCGTTTCTACTTTCAGATGCAACAGAAATTTTGCGGATTGGTCAATCCGTTCGCGAGATATGGCAGTTTGGAGGTAAGCAACGCTTGAGACACTCAAAATTTTCGCAGTTCTGTTGCTCGAAACGAATAACTAGAACGGGCTAGGGAAAAGTACGCATACAGTTGTAATCGGGCGAATTTCTACTTTCAGATGCAACAGAAATTTTGCGGATTGGTCAATCCGTTCGCGAGATATGGCAGTTTGGATGTAAGAAACGCTCGAGAAACTCAAAATCTTCGCAGTTCTGATGCTCGAAACGAATAACTAGAACGGCGTAGGGGAAAAGTACGCATACATTTGTAATCGGGCGAATTTCTACTTTCAGATGCAACAGAAATTTTGCGGATTGGTCAATCCGTTCGCGAGATATGGCAGTTTGGATGTAAGAAACGCTCGAGAAACTCAAAGTTTTCGCAGTTCTGATGCTCGAAACGAATAACTAGAACGGCCTAGGGGAAGAGTACGCCCACCGTTGTAATCGGGCGAGTTTCTACTTTCAGATGCAACAGAAATTTTGCGAATTGTTCAATCCGTTCGCGAGATATGGCAGTTTGGATGTAAGCAACGCTTGAGAAACTCAAAATTTTCGCAGTTCTGATGCTTGAAACGAATAACTAGAACGGCCTAGGGGAAAAGTACGCACACCGTTGTAATCGGGCGAGTTTCTACTTTCAGATGCAACAGAAATTTTGCGAATTGTTCAATCCGTTCGCGAGATATGGCAGTTTGGATGTAAGCAACGCTTGAGAAACTCAAAATTTTCGCAGTTCTGATGCTTGAAACGAATAACTAGAACGGCCTAGGGGAAAAGTACGCACACCGTTGTAATCGGGCGAATTTCTACTTTCAGATGCAACAGAAATTTTGCGGATTGGTCAATCCGTTCGCGAGATATGGCAGTTTGGATGTAAGAAACGCTCGAGAAACTCAATGTTTTCGCAGTTCTGATGCTCGAAACGAATAACTAGAACGGGCTAGGGGAAAAGTACGCATACATTTGTAATCGGGCGAGTTTCTACTTTCAGATGCAACAGAAATTTTGCGAATTGTTCAATCCGTTCGCGAGATATGGCAGTTTGGAGGTAAGAAACGCTTGAGAAACTCAAAATTTTCGCTGTTCTGATGCTCGAAACGAATAACTAGAACGGCCTACGGGAAAAGTACGCATAGTGCTGTAATCGGGCGAGTTTCTACTTTGAGATGCAACAGAAATATTGCGGATTGGTCAATCCGTTCGCGAGATATGGCAGTTTGGAAGTAAGAAACGCTTGAGAAACTCAAAATTTTCGCAGTTCTGATGCTCGAAACGAATAACTAGAACGGCCTAGTGGAAAAGTACGCATAGTGTTGTAATCGGGCGAGTTTCTACTTTGAGATGCAACAGAAATTTTGCGGATTGGTCAATCCGTTCGCGAGATATGGCAGTATGGAGGTAAGAAACGCTTGAGAAACTCAAAATTTTCGCAGTTCTGATGCTCGAAACGAATAACAAGAACGGCCTAGGGGAAAAGTACGCACACCGTTGTAATCGGGCGCGTTTCTACTTTCAGATGCAACAGAAATTTTGCGGATTGGTCAATCCGTTCGCGAGATATGGCAGTTTGGAGGTAAGCAACGCTTGAGAAACTCAAAATTTTCGCAGTTCTGTTGCTCGAAACGAATAACTAGAACGGGCTAGGGGAAAAGTAGGCATACAGTTGTAATCGGGCGAATTTCTACTTTCAGATGCAACAGAAATTTTGCGGATTGGTCAATCCGTTCGCGAGATATGGCAGTTTGGATGTAAGAAACGCTCGAGGAACTCAAAATCTTCGCAGTTCTGATGCTCGAAACGAATAACTAGAACGGCCTAGGGGAAAAGTACGCACACCGTTGTAATCGGGCGCGTTTCTACTTTCAGATGCAACAGAAATTTTGCGGATTGGTCATTCCGTTCGCGAGATATGGCAGTTTGGAGGTAAGAAACGCTTGAGAAACTCAAAATTTTCGCAGTTCTGATGCTCGACAAGCATAACTAGAACGGCCTAGGGGAAAAGTACGCACACCGTTGTAATCGGGCGAATTTCTACTTTCAGATGCAACAGAAATTTTGCGGATTGGTCAATCCGTTCGCGAGATATGGCAGTTTGGATGTAAGAAACGCTCGAGGAACTCAAAATTTTCGCAGTTCTGATGCTCGAAACGAATAACTAGAACGGCCTAGGGGAAAAGTACGCACACCGTTGTAATCGGGCGCGTTTCTACTTTCAGATGCAACAGAAATTTTGCGGATTGGTCATTCCGTTCGCGAGATATGGCAGTTTGGAGGTAAGAAACGCTTGAGAAACTCAAAATTTTCGCAGTTCTGATGCTCGACAAGCATAACTAGAACGGCCTAGGGGAAAAGTACGCACACCGTTGTAATCGGGCGAGTTTCTACTTTCAGATGCAACAGAAATTTTGCGGATTGGTCAATCCGTTCGCGAGATATGGCAGTTCGGAGGTAAGCAACGCTTGAGAAACTCAAAATTTTCGCAGTTCTGTTGCTCGAAACGAATAACTAGAACGGGCTAGGGGAAAAGTACGCATACATTTGTAATCGGGCGAATTTCTACTTTCAGATGCAACAGAAATTTTGCGGATTGGTCAATCCGTTCGCGAGATATGGCAGTTTGGATGTAAGAAACGCTCGAGAAACTCAAAATTTTCGCAGTTCTGATGCTCGAAACGAATAACTAGAACGGCCTAGGGGAAAAGTACGCCCACCGTTGTAATCGGGCGAGTTTCTACTTTCAGATGCAACAGACATTTTGCGAATTGTTCAATCCGTTCGCGAGATATGGCAGTTTGGAGGTAAGCAACGCTTGAGAAACTCAAAATTTTCGCAGTTCTGATGCTCGAAACGAATAACTAGAACGGGCTAGGGGAAAAGTACGCATACCGTTGTAATCGGGCGAGTTTCTACTTTCCGATGCAACAGAAATTTTGCGGATTGGTCAATCCGTTCGCGAGATATGGCAGTTTGGAGGTAAGCAACGCTTGAAAAACTCAAAATTTTCGCAGTTCTGTTGCTCGAAACGAATAACTAGAACGGGCTAGGGGAAAAGTACGCATACCGTTGTAATCGGGCGAGTTTGTACTTTCAGATGCAACAGAAATTTTGCGGATTGGTCAATCCGTTCGCGAGATATGGCAGTTTGGAGGTAAGAAACGCTTGAGAAACTCAAAATTTTCGCTGTTCTGATGCTCGAAACGAATAACTAGAACGGCCTACGGGAAAAGTACGCATAGTGTTGTAATCGGGCGAGTTTCTACTTTGAGATGCAAGAGAAATTTTGCGGATTGGTCAATCCGTTCGCGAGATATGGCAGTTTGGAATAAGAAACGCTTGAGAAACTCAAAATTTTCGCAGTTCTGATGCTCGAAACGAATAATTAGAACGGCCTAGGGGAAAAGTACGCATAGTGTTGTAATCGGGCGAGTTTCTACTTTGAGATGCAACAGAAATTTTGCGGATTGGTCAATCCGTTCGCGAGATATGGCAGTATGGAGGTAAGAAACGCTTGAGAAACTCAAAATTTTCGCAGTTCTGATGCTCGAAACGAATAACAAGAACGGCCTAGGGGAAAAGTACCTACACCGTTGTAATCGGGCGCGTTTCTACTTTCAGATGCAACAGAAATTTTGCGGATTGGTCAATCCGTTCGCGAGATATGGCAGTTTGGAGGTAAGCAACGCTTGAAAAACTCAAAATTTTCGCAGTTCTGTTGCTCGAAACGAATAACTAGAACGGGCTAGGGGAAAAGTACGCATACCGTTGTAATCGGGCGAGTTTCTACTTTCAGATGCAACAGAAATTTTGCGGATTGGTCAATCCGTTCGCGAGATATGGCAGTTTGGAGGTAAGAAACGCTTGAGAAACTCAAAATTTTCGCAGTTCTGATGCTCGAAACGAATAACTAGAACGGCCTAGGGGAAAAGTACGCATAGTGTTGTAATCGGGCGAGTTTCTACTTTGAGATGCAACAGAAATTTTGCGGATTGGTCAATCCGTTCGCGAGATATGGCAGTATGGAGGTAAGAAACGCTTGAGAAACTCAAAATTTTCGCAGTTCTGTTGCTCGAAACGAATAACTAGAACGGGCTAGGGGAAAAGTACGCATACAGTTGTAATCGGGCGAATTTCTACTTTCAGATGCAACAGAAATTTTGCGGATTGGTCAATCCGTTCGCGAGATATGGCAGTTTGGATGTAAGAAACGCTCGAGAAACTCAAAATCTTCGCAGTTCTGATGCTCGAAACGAATAACTAGAACGGCCTAGGGGAAAAGTACGCACACCGTTGTAATCGGGCGGGTTTCTACTTTCAGATGCAACAGAAATTTTGCGGATTGGTCAATCCGTTCGCGAGATATGGCAGTTTGGAGGTAAGAAACGCTTGAGAAACTCAAAATTTTCGCAGTTCTGATGCTCGAAACGAATAACTAGAACGGCCTACGGGAAAAGTACGCATAGTGTTGTAATCGGGCGAGTTTCTACTTTGAGATGCAAGAGAAATTTTGCGGATTGGTCAATCCGTTCGCGAGATATGGCAGTTTGGAATAAGAAACGCTTGAGAAACTCAAAATTTTCGCAGTTCTGATGCTCGAAACGAATAACAAGAACGGCCTAGGGGAAAAGTACCTACACCGTTGTAATCGGGCGCGTTTCTACTTTCAGATGCAACAGAAATTTTGCGGATTGGTCAATCCGTTCGCGAGATATGGCAGTTTGGAGGTAAGCAACGCTTGAAAAACTCAAAATTTTCGCAGTTCTGTTGCTCGAAACGAATAACTAGAACGGGCTAGGGGAAAAGTACGCATACCGTTGTAATCGGGCGAGTTTCTACTTTCAGATGCAACAGAAATTTTGCGGATTGGTCAATCCGTTCGCGAGATATGGCAGTTTGGAGGTAAGAAACGCTTGAGAAACTCAAAATTTTCGCAGTTCTGATGCTCGAAACGAATAACTAGAACGGCCTAGGGGAAAAGTACGCATAGTGTTGTAACCGGGCGAGTTTCTACTTTGAGATGCAACAGAAATTTTGCGGATTGGTCAATCCGTTCGCGAGATATGGCAGTATGGAGGTAAGAAACGCTTGAGAAACTCAAAATTTTCGCAGTTCTGTTGCTCGAAACGAATAACTAGAACGGGCTAGGGGAAAAGTACGCATACAGTTGTAATCGGGCGAATTTCTACTTTCAGATGCAACAGAAATTTTGCGGATTGGTCAATCCGTTCGCGAGATATGGCAGTTTGGAGGTAAGCAACGCTTGAGAAACTCAAAATTTTCGCAGTTCTGATGCTCGAAACGAATAACTAGTACGGGCTAGGGGAAAAGTACGCATACCGTTGTAATCGGGCGAGTTTCTACTTTCAGATGCAACAGAAATTTTGCGGATTGGTCAATCCGTTCGCGAGATATGGCTGTTTGGAGGTAAGCAACGCTTGAAAAACTCAAAATTTTCGCAGTTCTGTTGCTCGAAACGAATAACTAGAACGGGCTAGGGGAAAAGTACGCATAGTGTTGTAATCGGGCGAGTTTCTACTTTGAGATGCAACAGAAATTTTGCGGATTGGTCAATCCGTTCGCGAGATATGGCAGTATGGAGGTAAGAAACGCTTGAGAAACTCAAAATTTTGGCAGTTCTGATGCTCGAAACGAATAACAAGAACGGCCTAGGGGAAAAGTACGCACACCGTTGTAGTCGGGCGCGTTTCTACT
The DNA here is from genome assembly GCF_051014685.1 of Ptiloglossa arizonensis. Lineage (NCBI taxonomy): Eukaryota > Metazoa > Arthropoda > Insecta > Hymenoptera > Colletidae > Ptiloglossa > Ptiloglossa arizonensis. The sequence continues at coordinate 41,991 of NW_027478911.1, read as the reverse complement.
TTCAGATGCAACAGAAATTTTGCGGATTGGTCAATCCGTTCGCGAGATATGGCAGTTTGGAGGTAAGCAACGCTTGAGAAACCCCAAATTTTCGCAGTTCTGTTGCTCGAAACGAATAACTAGAACGGGCTAGGGGAAAAGTACGCATACAGTTGTAATCGGGCGAATTTCTACTTTCAGATGCAACAGAAATTTTGCGGATTGGTCAATCCGTTCGCGAGATATGGCAGTTCGGAGGTAAGCAACGCTTGAGAAACTCAAAATTTTCGCAGTTCTGTTGCTCGAAACGAATAACTAGAACGGGCTAGGGGAAATGTACGCATAGTGTTGTAATCGGGCGAGTTTCTACTTTCAGATGCAACAGAAATTTTGCGGATTGGTCAATCCGTTCGCGAGATATGGCAGTATGGAGGTAAGAAACGCTTGAGAAACTCAAAATTTTCGCAGTTCTGATGCTCGAAACGAATAACTAGAACGGCCTAGTGGAAAAGTACGCATAGTGTTGTAATCGGGCGAGTTTCTACTTTGAGATGCAACAGAAATTTTGCGGATTGGTCAATCCGTTCGCGAGATATGGCAGTGTGGAGGTAAGAAACGCTTGAGAAACTCAAAATTTTCGCAGTTCTGATGCTCGAAACGAATAACAAGAACGGCCTAGGGGAAAAGTACGCATACATTTGTAATCGGGCGAATTTCTACTTTCAGATGCAACAGAAATTTTGCGGATTGGTCAATCCGTTCGCGAGATATGGCAGTTTGGATGTAAGAAACGCTCGAGAAACTCAAAGTTTTCGCAGTTCTGATGCTCGAAACGAATAACTAGAACGGCCTAGGGGAAAAGTACGCCCACCGTTGTAATCGGGCGAGTTTCTACTTTCAGATGCAACAGAAATTTTGCGAATTGTTCAATCCGTTCGCGAGATATGGCAGTTTGGATGTAAGCAACGCTTGAGAAACTCAAAATTTTCGCAGTTCTGATGCTTGAAACGAATAACTAGAACGGCCTAGGGGAAAAGTACGCACACCGTTGTAATCGGGCGCGTTTCTACTTTTAGATGCAACAGAAATTTTGCGGATTGGTCATTCCGTTCGCGAGATATGGCAGTTTGGATGTAAGAAACGCTCGAGAAACTCAAAATCTTCGCAGTTCTGATGCTTGAAACGAATAACTAGAACGGCCTAGGGGAAAAGTACGCACACCGTTGTAATCGGGCGCGTTTCTACTTTTAGATGCAACAGAAATTTTGCGGATTGGTCATTCCGTTCGCGAGATATGGCAGTTTGGAGGTAAGAAACGCTTGAGAAACTCAAAATTTTCGCAGTTCTGATGCTCGACAAGCATAACTAGAACGGCCTAGGGGAAAAGTACGCCCACCGTTGTAATCGGGCGAGTTTCTACTTTCAGATGCAACAGAAATTTTGCGAATTGTTCAATCCGTTCGCGAGATATGGCAGTTTGGATGTAAGCAACGCTTGAGAAACTCAAAATTTTCGCAGTTCTGATGCTCGAAACGAATAACTAGAACGGGCTAGGGGAAAAGTACGCATACCGTTGTAATCGGGCGAGTTTCTACTTTCCGATGCAACAGAAATTTTGCGGATTGGTCAATCCGTTCGCGAGATATGGCAGTTTGGAGGTAAGCAACGCTTGAAAAACTCAAAATTTTCGCAGTTCTGTTGCTCGAAACGAATAACTAGAACGGGCTAGGGGAAAAGTACGCATACCGTTGTAATCGGGCGAGTTTGTACTTTCAGATGCAACAGAAATTTTGCGGATTGGTCAATCCGTTCGCGAGATATGGCAGTTTGGAGGTAAGAAACGCTTGAGAAACTCAAAATTTTCGCTGTTCTGATGCTCGAAACGAATAACTAGAACGGCCTACGGGAAAAGTACGCATAGTGTTGTAATCGGGCGAGTTTCTACTTTGAGATGCAACAGAAATTTTGCGGATTGGTCAATCCGTTCGCGAGATATGGCAGTTTGGAAGTAAGAAACGCTTGAGAAACTCAAAATTTTCGCAGTTCTGATGCTCGAAACGAATAACTAGAACGGCCTAGTGGAAAAGTACGCATAGTGTTGTAATCGGGCGAGTTTCTACTTTCAGATGCAACAGAAATTTTGCGGATTGGTCAATCCGTTCGCGAGATATGGCAGTATGGAGGTAAGAAACGCTTGAGAAACTCAAAATTTTCGCAGTTCTGATGCTCGAAACGAATAACAAGAACGGCCTAGGGGAAAAGTACGCACACCGTTGTAATCGGGCGCGTTTCTACTTTCAGATGCAACAGAAATTTTGCGGATTGGTCAATCCGTTCGCGAGATATGGCAGTTTGGAGGTAAGCAACGCTTGAGAAACTCAAAATTTTCGCAGTTCTGTTGCTCGAAACGAATAACTAGAACGGGCTAGGGGAAAAGTACGCATACAGTTGTAATCGGGCGAATTTCTACTTTCAGATGCAACAGAAATTTTGCGGATTGGTCAATCCGTTCGCGAGATATGGCAGTTTGGATGTAAGAAACGCTCGAGGAACTCAAAATCTTCGCAGTTCTGATGCTCGAAACGAATAACTAGAACGGCCTAGGGGAAAAGTACGCACACCGTTGTAATCGGGCGCGTTTCTACTTTCAGATGCAACAGAAATTTTGCGGATTGGTCATTCCGTTCGCGAGATATGGCAGTTTGGAGGTAAGAAACGCTTGAGAAACTCAAAATTTTCGCAGTTCTGATGCTCGACAAGCATAACTAGAACGGCCTAGGGGAAAAGTACGCACACCGTTGTAATCGGGCGAGTTTCTACTTTCAGATGCAACAGAAATTTTGCGGATTGGTCAATCCGTTCGCGAGATATGGCAGTTCGGAGGTAAGCAACGCTTGAGAAACTCAAAATTTTCGCTGTTCTGTTGCTCGAAACGAATAACTAGAACGGGCTAGGGGAAAAGTACGCATACATTTGTAATCGGGCGAATTTCTACTTTCAGATGCAGCAGAAATTTTGCGGATTGGTCAATCCGTTCGCGAGATATGGCAGTTTGGATGTAAGAAACGCTCGAGAAACTCAAAATTTTCGCAGTTCTGATGCTCGAAACGAATAACTAGAACGGCCTAGGGGAAAAGTACGCCCACCGTTGTAATCGGGCGAGTTTCTACTTTCAGATGCAACAGACATTTTGCGAATTGTTCAATCCGTTCGCGAGATATGGCAGTTTGGAGGTAAGCAACGCTTGAGAAACTCAAAATTTTCGCAGTTCTGATGCTCGAAACGAATAACTAGAACGGGCTAGGGGAAAAGTACGCATACCGTTGTAATCGGGCGAGTTTCTACTTTCCGATGCAACAGAAATTTTGCGGATTGGTCAATCCGTTCGCGAGATATGGCAGTTTGGAGGTAAGCAACGCTTGAAAAACTCAAAATTTTCGCAGTTCTGTTGCTCGAAACGAATAACTAGAACGGGCTAGGGGAAAAGTACGCACACCGTTGTAATCGGGCGCGTTTCTACTTTCAGATGCAACAGAAATTTTGCGGATTGGTCATTCCGTTCGCGAGATATGGCAGTTTGGAGGTAAGAAACGCTTGAGAAACTCAAAATTTTCGCAGTTCTGATGCTCGACAAGCATAACTAGAACGGCCTAGGGGAAAAGTACGCACACCGTTGTAATCGGGCGAGTTTCTACTTTCAGATGCAACAGAAATTTTGCGGATTGGTCAATCCGTTCGCGAGATATGGCAGTTCGGAGGTAAGCAACGCTTGAGAAACTCAAAATTTTCGCAGTTCTGTTGCTCGAAACGAATAACTAGAACGGGCTAGGGGAAAAGTACGCATACATTTGTAATCGGGCGAATTTCTACTTTCAGATGCAACAGAAATTTTGCGGATTGGTCAATCCGTTCGCGAGATATGGCAGTTTGGATGTAAGAAACGCTCGAGAAACTCAAAATTTTCGCAGTTCTGATGCTCGAAACGAATAACTAGAACGGCCTAGGGGAAAAGTACGCCCACCGTTGTAATCGGGCGAGTTTCTACTTTCAGATGCAACAGACATTTTGCGAATTGTTCAATCCGTTCGCGAGATATGGCAGTTTGGAGGTAAGCAACGCTTGAGAAACTCAAAATTTTCGCAGTTCTGATGCTCGAAACGAATAACTAGAACGGGCTAGGGGAAAAGTACGCATACCGTTGTAATCGGGCGAGTTTCTACTTTCCGATGCAACAGAAATTTTGCGGATTGGTCAATCCGTTCGCGAGATATGGCAGTTTGGAGGTAAGCAACGCTTGAAAAACTCAAAATTTTCGCAGTTCTGTTGCTCGAAACGAATAACTAGAACGGGCTAGGGGAAAAGTACGCATACCGTTGTAATCGGGCGAGTTTGTACTTTCAGATGCAACAGAAATTTTGCGGATTGGTCAATCCGTTCGCGAGATATGGCAGTTTGGAGGTAAGAAACGCTTGAGAAACTCAAAATTTTCGCAGTTCTGATGCTCGAAACGAATAACTAGGACGGCCTACGGGAAAAGTACGCATAGTGTTGTAATCGGGCGAGTTTCTACTTTGAGATGCAAGAGAAATTTTGCGGATTGGTCAATCCGTTCGCGAGATATGGCAGTTTGGAATAAGAAACGCTTGAGAAACTCAAAATTTTCGCAGTTCTGTTGCTCGAAACGAATAACTAGAACGGGCTAGGGGAAAAGTACGCATACCGTTGTAATCGGGCGAGTTTCTACTTTCAGATGCAACAGAAATTTTGCGGATTGGTCAATCCGTTCGCGAGATATGGCAGTTTGGAGGTAAGAAACGCTTGAGAAACTCAAAATTTCGCAGTTCTGATGCTCGAAACGAATAACTAGAACGGCCTACGGGAAAAGTACGCATAGTGTTGTAATCGGGCGAGTTTCTACTTTGAGATGCAAGAGAAATTTTGCGGATTGGTCAATCCGTTCGCGAGATATGGCAGTTTGGAATAAGAAACGCTTGAGAAACTCAAAATTTTCGCAGTTCTGATGCTCGAAACGAATAATTAGAACGGCCTAGGGGAAAAGTACGCATAGTGTTGTAATCGGGCGAGTTTCTACTTTGAGATGCAACAGAAATTTTGCGGATTGGTCAATCCGTTCGCGAGATATGGCAGTATGGAGGTAAGAAACGCTTGAGAAACTCAAAATTTTCGCAGTTCTGATGCTCGAAACGAATAACAAGAACGGCCTAGGGGAAAAGTACCTACACCGTTGTAATCGGGCGCGTTTCTACTTTCAGATGCAACAGAAATTTTGCGGATTGGTCAATCCGTTCGCGAGATATGGCAGTTTGGAGGTAAGCAACGCTTGAGAAACTCAAAATTTTCGCAGTTCTGTTGCTCGAAACGAATAACTAGAACGGGCTAGGGGAAAAGTACGCATACCGTTGTAATCGGGCGAATTTCTACTTTCAGATGCAACAGAAATTTTGCGGATTGGTCAATCCGTTCGCGAGATATGGCAGTTTGGATGTAAGAAACGCTCGAGAAACTCAAAATCTTCGCAGTTCTGATGCTCGAAACGAATAACTAGAACGGCCTAGGGGAAAAGTACGCACACCGTTGTAATCGGGCGAGTTTCTACTTTCAGATGCAACAGAAATTTTGCGGATTGGTCAATCCGTTCGCGAGATATGGCAGTTTGGAGGTAAGCAACGCTTGAGAAACTCAAAATTTTCGCAGTTCTGATGCTCGAAACGAATAACTAGTACGGGCTAGGGGAAAAGTACGCATACCGTTGTAATCGGGCGAGTTTCTACTTTCAGATGCAACAGAAATTTTGCAGATTGGTCAATCCGTTCGCAAGATATGGCTGTTTGGAGGTAAGCAACGCTTGAAAAACTCAAAATTTTCGCAGTTCTGTTGCTCGAAACGAATAACTAGAACGGGCTAGGGGAAAAGTACGCATAGTGTTGTAATCGGGCGAGTTTCTACTTTGAGATGCAACAGAAATTATGCGGATTGGTCAATCCGTTCGCGAGATATGGCAGTATGGAGGTAAGAAACGCTTGAGAAACTCAAAATTTTGGCAGTTCTGATGCTCGAAACGAATAACAAGAACGGCCTAGGGGAAAAGTACGCACACCGTTGTAGTCGGGCGCGTTTCTACTTTCAGATGCAACAGAAATTTTGCGGATTGGTCAATCCGTTCGCGAGATATGGCAGTTTGGAGGTAAGCAACGCTTGAGAAACTCAAAATTTTCGCAGTTCTGTTGCTCGAAACGAATAACTAGAACGGGCTAGGGGAAAAGTACGCATACAGTTGTAATCGGGCGAATTTCTACTTTCAGATGCAACAGAAATTTTGCGGATTGGTCAATCCGTTCGCGAGATATGGCAGTTTGGATGTAAGAAACGCTCGAGAAACTCAAAATCTTCGCAGTTCTGATGCTCGAAACGAATAACTAGAACGGCCTAGGGGAAAAGTACGCACACCGTTGTAATCGGGCGAGTTTCTACTTTCAGATGCAACAGAAATTTTGTGGATTGGTCAATCCGTTCGCGAGATATGGCAGTTTGGAGGTAAGAAACGCTTGAGAAACTCAAAATTTTCGCAGTTCTGATGCTCGAAACGAATAACTAGAACGGCCTACGGGAAAAGTACGCACAGTGTTGTAATCGGGCGAGTTTCTACTTTGAGATGCAACAGAAATTTTGCGGATTGGTCAATCCGTTCGCGAGATATGGCAGTTTGGAAGTAAGAAACGCTTGAGAAACTCAAAATTTTCGCAGTTCTGATGCTCGAAACGAATAACTAGAACGGCCTAGGGGAAAAGAACGCATAGTGTTGTAATCGGGCGAGTTTCTACTTTGAGATGCAACAGAAATTTTGCGGATTGGTCAATCCGTTCGCGAGATATGGCAGTATGGAGGTAAGAAACGCTTGAGAAACTCAAAATTTTCGCAGTTCTGATGCTCGAAACGAATAACAAGAACGGCCTAGTGAAAAGTACGCACACCGTTGTAATCGGGCGCGTTTCTGCTTTCAGATGCAACAGAAATTTTGCGGATTGGTCAATCCGTTCGCGAGATATGGCAGTTTGGAGGTAAGCAACGCTTGAAAAACTCAAAATTTTCGCAGTTCTGTTGCTCGAAACGAATAACTAGAACGGCCTAGGGGAAAAGTACGCATAGTGTTGTAATCGGGCGAGTTTCTACTTTCAGATGCAACAGAAATTTTGCGGATTGGTCAATCCGTTCGCGAGATATGGCAGTTTGGAGGTAAGAAACGCTCGAGAAACTCAAAATTTTCGCAGTTCTGATGCTCGACAAGCATAACTAGAACGGCCTAGGGGAAAAGTACGCACACCGTTGTAATCGGGCGAGTTTCTACATTCAGATGCAACAGAAATTTTGCGGATTGGTCAATCCGTTCGCGAGATATGGCAGTTTGGAGGTAAGCAACGCTTGAGAAACTCAAAATTTTCGCAGTTCTGATGCTCGAAACGAATAACTAGAACGGGCTAGGGGAAAAGTACGCATACCGTTGTAATCGGGCGAGTTTCTACTTTCAGATGCAACAGAAATTTTGCGGATTGGTCAATCCGTTCGCGAGATATGGCAGTTTGGAGGTAAGAAACGCTTGAGAAACTCAAAATTTTCGCAGTTCTGATGCTCGAAACGAATAACTAGAACGGCCTAGGGGAAAAGTACGCATAGTGTTGTAATCGGGCGAGTTTCTACTTTGAGATGCAACAGAAATTTTGCGGATTGGTCAATCCGTTCGCGAGATATAGCAGTTTGGAAGTAAGAAACGCTTGAGAAACTCAAAATTTTCGCAGTTCTGATGCTCAAAACGAATAACTAGAACGGCCTAGGGGAAAAGTACGCATAGTGTTGTAATCGGGCGAGTTTCTACTTTGAGATGCAACAGAAATTTTGCGGATTGGTCAATCCGTTCGCGAGATATGGCAGTTTGGAAGTAAGAAACGCTTGAGAAACTCAAAATTTTCGCAGTTCTGTTGCTCGAAACGAATAACTAGAACGGGCTAGGGGAAAAGTACGCATACCGTTGTGATCGGGCGAGTTTCTACTTTCAGATGCAACAGAAATTTTGCGGATTGGTCAATTCGTTCGCGAGATATGGCAGTTTGGAGGTAAGCAACGCTTGAAAAACTCAAAATTTTCGCAGTTCTGTTGCTCGAAACGAATAACTAGAACGGGCTAGGGGAAAAGTACGCATACCGTTGTGATCGGGCGAGTTTCTACTTTCAGATGCAACAGAAATTTTGCGGATTGGTCAATCCGTTCGCGAGATATGGCAGTTTGGAGGTAAGAAACGCTCGAGAAACTCAAAATTTTCGCAGTTCTGATGCTCGACAAGCATAACTAGAACGGGCTAGGGGAAAAGTACGCTCACCGTTGTAGTCGGGCGAGTTTCTACTTTCAGATGCAACAGAAATTTTGCGGATTGGTCAATCCGTTCGCGAGATGTGGCAGTTTGGATGTAAGAAACGCTTGAGAAACACAAAATTTTCGCGGTTCTGATGCTCGAAACGAATAACTAGAACGGCCTAGGGGAAAAGTACGCATAGTGTTGTAATCGGGCGAGTTTCTACTTTCAGATGCAACAGAAATTTTGCGGATTGGTCAATCCGTTCGCGAGATATGGCAGTTTGGAGGTAAGCAACGCTTGAAAAACTCAAAATTTTCGCAGTTCTGTTGCTCGAAACGAATAACTAGAACGGGCTAGGGGAAAAGTACGCATACCGTTGTGATCGGGCGAGTTTCTACTTTCAGATGCAACAGAAATTTTGCGGATTGGTCAATCCGTTCGCGATATATGGCAGTTTGGAGGTAAGAAACGCTCGAGAAACTCAAAATTTTCGCAGTTCTGATGCTCGACAAGCATAACTAGAACGGGCTAGGGGAAAAGTACGCTCACCGTTGTAGTCGGGCGAGTTTCTACTTTCAGATGCAACAGAAATTTTGCGGATTGGTCAATCCGTTCGCGAGATGTGGCAGTTTGGATGTAAGAAACGCTTGAGAAACACAAAATTTTCGCGGTTCTGATGCTCGAAACGAATAACTAGAACGGCCTAGGGGAAAAGTACGCATAGTGTTGTAATCGGGCGAGTTTCTACTTTCAGATGCAACAGAAATTTTGCGGAATGGTCAATCCGTTCGCGAGATATGGCAGTTTGGAGGTAAGCAACGCTTGAAAAACTCAAAATTTTCGCAGTTCTGTTGCTCGAAACGAATAACTAGAACGGGCTAGGGGAAAAGTACGCATACCGTTGTGATCGGGCGAGTTTCTACTTTCAGATGCAACAGAAATTTTGCGGATTGGTCAATCCGTTCGCGAGATATGGCAGTTTGGAGGTAAGAAACGCTCGAGAAACTCAAAATTTTCGCAGTTCTGATGCTCGACAAGCATAACTAGAACGGGCTAGGGGAAAAGTACGCACACCGTTGTAGTCGGGCGAGTTTCTACTATCAGATGCAACAGAAATTTTGCGGATTGGTCAATCCGTTCGCGAGATGTGGCAGTTTGGATGTAAGAAACGCTTGAGAAACACAAAATTTTCGCGGTTCTGATGCTCGAAACGAATAACAAGAACGGCCTAGGGGAAAAGTACGCACACCGTTGTAATCGGGCGAGTTTCTACTTTCAGATGCAACAGAAATTTTGCGGATTGGTCATTCCGTTCGCGAGATATGGCAGTTTGGAGGTAAGAAACGCTTGAGAAACTCAAAATTTTCGCAGTTCTGATGCTCGACAAGCATAACTAGAACGGCCTAGGGGAAAAGTACGCATAGTGTTGTAATCGGGCGAGTTTCTACTTTCAGATGCAACAGAAATTTTGCGAATTGTTCAATCCGTTCGCGAGATATGGCAGTTTGGACGTAAGCAACGCTTGAGAAACTCAAAATTTTCGCAGTTCTGATGCTCGAAACGAATAACTAGAACGGCCTAGGGGAAAAGTACGCATAGTGTTGTAATCGGGCGAGTTTCTACTTTCAGATGCAACAGAAATTTTGCGAATTGTTCAATCCGTTCGCGAGATATGGCAGTTTGGACGTAAGCAACGCTTGAGAAACTCAAAATTTTCGCAGTTCTGATGCTCGACAAGCATAACTAGAACGGGCTAGGGGAAAAGTACGCCCACCGTTGTAGTCGGGCGAGTTTCTACTTTCAGATGCAACAGAAATTTTGCGGATTGGTCAATCCGTTCGCGAGATGTGGCAGTTTGGATGTAAGAAACGCTTGAGAAACACAAAATTTTCGCGGTTCTGATGCTCGAAACGAATAACTAGAACGGCCTAGGGGAAAAGTACGCATAGTGTTGTAATCGGGCGAGTTTCTACTTTCAGATGCAACAGAAATTTTGCGGATTGGTCAATCCGTTCGCGAGATATGGCAGTTTGGAGGTAAGCAACGCTTGAAAAACTCAAAATTTTCGCAGTTCTGTTGCTCGAAACGAATAACTAGAACGGGCTAGGGGAAAAGTACGCATACCGTTGTGATCGGGCGAGTTTCTACTTTCAGATGCAACAGAAATTTTGCGGATTGGTCAATCCGTTCGCGAGATATGGCAGTTTGGAGGTAAGAAACGCTCGAGAAACTCAAAATTTTCGCAGTTCTGATGCTCGACAAGCATAACTAGAACGGGCTAGGGGAAAAGTACGCACACCGTTGTAGTCGGGCGAGTTTCTACTATCAGATGCAACAGAAATTTTGCGGAACGGTCAATCCGTTCGCGAGATGTGGCAGTTTGGATGTAAGAAACGCTTGAGAAACACAAAATTTTCGCGGTTCTGATGCTCGAAACGAATAACAAGAACGGCCTAGGGGAAAAGTACGCACACCGTTGTAATCGGGCGAGTTTCTACTTTCAGATGCAACAGAAATTTTGCGGATTGGTCATTCCGTTCGCGAGATATGGCAGTTTGGAGGTAAGAAACGCTTGAGAAACTCAAAATTTTCGCAGTTCTGATGCTCGACAAGCATAACTAGAACGGCCTAGGGGAAAAGTACGCATAGTGTTGTAATCGGGCGAGTTTCTGCTTTCAGATGCAACAGAAATTTTGCGAATTGTTCAATCCGTTCGCGAGATATGGCAGTTTGGACGTAAGCAACGCTTGAGAAACTCAAAATTTTCGCAGTTCTGATGCTCGAAACGAATAACTAGAACGGCCTAGGGGAAAAGTACGCATAGTGTTGTAATCGGGCGAGTTTCTACTTTCAGATGCAACAGAAATTTTGCGAATTGTTCAATCCGTTCGCGAGATATGGCAGTTTGGACGTAAGCGACGCTTGAGAAACTCAAAATTTTCGCAGTTCTGATGCTCGACAAGCATAACTAGAACGGGCTAGGGGAAAAGTACGCTCACCGTTGTAGTCGGGCGAGTTTCTACTTTCAGATGCAACAGAAATTTTGCGGATTGGTCAATCCGTTCGCGAGATGTGGCAGTTTGGATGTAAGAAACGCTTGAGAAACACAAAATTTTCGCGGTTCTGATGCTCGAAACGAATAACTAGAACGGCCTAGGGGGAAAGTACGCATATTGTTGTAATCGGGCGAGTTTCTACTTTCAGATGCAACAGAAATTTTGCGGATTGGTCAATCCGTTCGCGAGATATGGCAGTTTGGAGGTAAGAAACGCTCGAGAAACTCAAAATTTTCGCAGTTCTGATGCTCGACAAGCATAACTAGAACGGGCTAGGGGAAAAGTACGCACACCGTTGTAGTCGGGCGAGTTTCTACTATCAGATGCAACAGAAATTTTGCGGATTGGTCAATCCGTTCGCGAGATGTGGCAGTTTGGATGTAAGAAACGCTTGAGAAACACAAAATTTTCGCGGTTCTGATGCTCGAAACGAATAACAAGAACGGCCTAGGGGAAAAGTACGCACACCGTTGTAATCGGGCGAGTTTCTACTTTCAGATGCAACAGAAATTTTGCGGATTGGTCATTCCGTTCGCGAGATATGGCAGTTTGGAGGTAAGAAACGCTTGAGAAACTCAAAATTTTCGCAGTTCTGATGCTCGACAAGCATAACTAGAACGGCCTAGGGGAAAAGTACGCATAGTGTTGTAATCGGGCGAGTTTCTACTTTCAGATGCAACAGAAATTTTGCGAATTGTTCAATCCGTTCGCGAGATATGGCAGTTTGGACGTAAGCAACGCTTGAGAAACTCAAAATTTTCGCAGTTCTGATGCTCGAAACGAATAACTAGAACGGCTAGGGGAAAAGTACGCATAGTGTTGTAATCGGGCGAGTTTTTACTTTCAGATGCAACAGAAATTTTGCGGATTGGTCAATCCGTTCGCGAGATATGGCAGTTTGGAAGTAAGAAACGCTTGAGAAACTCAAAATTTTCGCAGTTCTGATGCTCGAAACGAATAACTAGAACGGCCTAGGGGAATAGTACGCATAGTGTTGTAATCGGGCGAGTTTCTACTTTCAGATGCAACAGAAATTTTGCGGATTGGTCAATCCGTTCGCGAGATATGGCAGTTTGGAGGTAAGCAACGCTTGAAAAACTCAAAATTTTCGCAGTTCTGTTGCTCGAAACGAATAACTAGAACGGGCTAGGGGAAAAGTACGCATACCGTTGTGATCGGGCGAGTTTCTACTTTCAGATGCAACAGAAATTTTGCGGATTGGTCAATCCGTTCGCGAGATGTGGCAGTTTGGATGTAAGAAACGCTTGAGAAACACAAAATTTTCGCGGTTCTCATGCTCGAAACGAATAACAAGAACGGCCTAGGGGAAAAGTACGCACACCGTTGTAATCGGGCGAGTTTCTACTTTCAGATGCAACAGAAATTTTGCGGATTGGTCATTCCGTTCGCGAGATATGGCAGTTTGGAGGTAAGAAACGCTTGAGAAACTCAAAATTTTCGCAGTTCTGATGCTCGACAAGCATAACTAGAACGGCCTAGGGGAAAAGTACGCATAGTGTTGTAATCGGGCGAGTTTCTACTTTCAGATGCAACAGAAATTTTGCGAATTGTTCAATCCGTTCGCGAGATATGGCAGTTTGGACGTAAGCAACGCTTGAGAAACTCAAAATTTTCGCAGTTCTGATGCTCGAAACGAATAACTAGAACGGCCTAGGGGAAAAGTACGCATAGTGTTGTAATCGGGCGAGTTTCTACTTTCAGATGCAACAGAAATTTTGCGAATTGTTCAATCCGTTCGCGAGATATGGCAGTTTGGACGTAAGCAACGCTTGAGAAACTCAAAATTTTCGCAGTTCTGATGCTCGACAAGCATAACTAGAACGGGCTAGGGGAAAAGTACGCCCACCGTTGTAGTCGGGCGAGTTTCTACTTTCAGATGCAACAGAAATTTTGCGGATTGGTCAATCCGTTCGCGAGATGTGGCAGTTTGGATGTAAGAAACGCTTGAGAAACACAAAATTTTCGCGGTTCTGATGCTCGAAACGAATAACTAGAACGGCCTAGGGGAAAAGTACGCATAGTGTTGTAATCGGGCGAGTTTCTACTTTCAGATGCAACAGAAATTTTGCGGATTGGTCAATCCGTTCGCGAGATATGGCAGTTTGGAGGTAAGCAACGCTTGAAAAACTCAAAATTTTCGCAGTTCTGTTGCTCGAAACGAATAACTAGAACGGGCTAGGGGAAAAGTACGCATACCGTTGTGATCGGGCGAGTTTCTACTTTCAGATGCAACAGAAATTTTGCGGATTGGTCAATCCGTTCGCGAGATATGGCAGTTTGGAGGTAAGAAACGCTCGAGAAACTCAAAATTTTCGCAGTTCTGATGCTCGACAAGCATAACTAGAACGGGCTAGGGGAAAAGTACGCACACCGTTGTAGTCGGGCGAGTTTCTACTATCAGATGCAACAGAAATTTTGCGGATTGGTCAATCCGTTCGCGAGATGTGGCAGTTTGGATGTAAGAAACGCTTGAGAAACACAAAATTTTCGCGGTTCTGATGCTCGAAACGAATAACAAGAACGGCCTAGGGGAAAAGTACGCACACCGTTGTAATCGGGCGAGTTTCTACTTTCAGATGCAACAGAAATTTTGCGGATTGGTCATTCCGTTCGCGAGATATGGCAGTTTGGAGGTAAGAAACGCTTGAGAAACTCAAAATTTTCGCAGTTCTGATGCTCGACAAGCATAACTAGAACGGCCTAGGGGAAAAGTACGCATAGTGTTGTAATCGGGCGAGTTTCTACTTTCAGATGCAACAGAAATTTTGCGAATTGTTCAATCCGTTCGCGAGATATGGCAGTTTGGACGTAAGCAACGCTTGAGAAACTCAAAATTTTCGCAGTTCTGATGCTCGAAACGAATAACTAGAACGGCCTAGGGGAAAAGTACGCATAGTGTTGTAATCGGGCGAGTTTCTACTTTCAGATGCAACAGAAATTTTGCGAATTGTTCAATCCGTTCGCGAGATATGGCAGTTTGGACGTAAGCGACGCTTGAGAAACTCAAAATTTTCGCAGTTCTGATGCTCGACAAGCATAACTAGAACGGGCTAGGGGAAAAGTACGCTCACCGTTGTAGTCGGGCGAGTTTCTACTTTCAGATGCAACAGAAATTTTGCGGATTGGTCAATCCGTTCGCGAGATGTGGCAGTTTGGATGTAAGAAACGCTTGAGAAACACAAAATTTTCGCGGTTCTGATGCTCGAAACGAATAACTAGAACGGCCTAGGGGAAAAGTACGCATATTGTTGTAATCGGGCGAGTTTCTACTTTCAGATGCAACAGAAATTTTGCGGATTGGTCAATCCGTTCGCGAGATATGGCAGTTTGGAGGTAAGCAACGCTTGAAAAACTCAAAATTTTCGCAGTTCTGTTGCTCGAAACGAATAACTAGAACGGGCTAGGGGAAAAGTACGCATACCGTTGTGATCGGGCGAGTTTCTACTTTCAGATGCAACAGAAATTTTGCGGATTGGTCAATCCGTTCGCGAGATATGGCAGTTTGGAGGTAAGAAACGCTCGAGAAACTCAAAATTTTCGCAGTTCTGATGCTCGACAAGCATAACTAGAACGGGCTAGGGGAAAAGTACGCACACCGTTGTAGTCGGGCGAGTTTCTACTATCAGATGCAACAGAAATTTTGCGGATTGGTCAATCCGTTCGCGAGATGTGGCAGTTTGGATGTAAGAAACGCTTGAGAAACACAAAATTTTCGCGGTTCTGATGCTCGAAACGAATAACAAGAACGGCCTAGGGGAAAAGTACGCACACCGTTGTAATCGGGCGAGTTTCTACTTTCAGATGCAACATAAATTTTGCGGATTGGTCATTCCGTTCGCGAGATATGGCAGTTTGGAGGTAAGAAACGCTTGAGAAACTCAAAATTTTCGCAGTTCTGATGCTCGACAAGCATAACTAGAACGGCCTAGGGGAAAAGTACGCATAGTGTTGTAATCGGGCGAGTTTCTACTTTCAGATGCAACAGAAATTTTGCGAATTGTTCAATCCGTTCGCGAGATATGGCAGTTTGGACGTAAGCAACGCTTGAGAAACTCAAAATTTTCGCAGTTCTGATGCTCGAAACGAATAACTAGAACGGCTAGGGGAAAAGTACGCATAGTGTTGTAATCGGGCGAGTTTTTACTTTCAGATGCAACAGAAATTTTGCGGATTGGTCAATCCGTTCGCGAGATATGGCAGTTTGGAAGTAAGAAACGCTTGAGAAACTCAAAATTTTCGCAGTTCTGATGCTCGAAACGAATAACTAGAACGGCCTAGGGGAATAGTACGCATAGTGTTGTAATCGGGCGAGTTTCTACTTTCAGATGCAACAGAAATTTTGCGGATTGGTCAATCCGTTCGCGAGATATGGCAGTTTGGAGGTAAGCAACGCTTGAAAAACTCAAAATTTTCGCAGTTCTGTTGCTCGAAACGAATAACTAGAACGGGCTAGGGGAAAAGTACGCATACCGTTGTGATCGGGCGAGTTTCTACTTTCAGATGCAACAGAAATTTTGCGGATTGGTCAATCCGTTCGCGAGATATGGCAGTTTGGAGGTAAGCAACGCTTGAAAAACTCAAAATTTTCGCAGTTCTGTTGCTCGAAACGAATAACTAGAACGGGCTAGGGGAAAAGTACGCATACCGTTGTGATCGGGCGAGTTTCTACTTTCAGATGCAACAGAAATTTTGCGGATTGGTCAATCCGTTCGCGAGATATGGCAGTTTGGATGTAAGAAACGCTCGAGAAACTCAAAATTTTCGCAGTTCTGATGCTCGACAAGCATAACTAGAACGGGCTAGGGGAAAAGTACGCACACCGTTGTAGTCGGGCGAGTTTCTACTTTCAGATGCAACAGAAATTTTGCGGATTGGTCAATCCGTTCGCGAGATGTGGCAGTTTGGATGTAAGAAACGCTTGAGAAACACAAAATTTTCGCGGTTCTCATGCTCGAAACGAATAACAAGAACGGCCTAGGGGAAAAGTACGCACACCGTTGTAATCGGGCGAGTTTCTACTTTCAGATGCAACAGAAATTTTGCGGATTGGTCATTCCGTTCGCGAGATATGGCAGTTTGGAGGTAAGAAACGCTTGAGAAACTCAAAATTTTCGCAGTTCTGATGCTCGACAAGCATAACTAGAACGGCCTAGGGGAAAAGTACGCATAGTGTTGTAATCGGGCGAGTTTCTACTTTCAGATGCAACAGAAATTTTGCGAATTGTTCAATCCGTTCGCGAGATATGGCAGTTTGGATGTAAGAAACGCTTGAGAAACACAAAATTTTCGCGGTTCTGATGCTCGAAACGAATAACTAGAACGGCCTAGGGGGAAAGTACGCATATTGTTGTAATCGGGCGAGTTTCTACTTTCAGATGCAACAGAAATTTTGCGGATTGGTCAATCCGTTCGCGAGATATGGCAGTTTGGAGGTAAGAAACGCTCGAGAAACTCAAAATTTTCGCAGTTCTGATGCTCGACAAGCATAACTAGAACGGGCTAGGGGAAAAGTACGCACACCGTTGTAGTCGGGCGAGTTTCTACTATCAGATGCAACAGAAATTTTGCGGATTGGTCAATCCGTTCGCGAGATGTGGCAGTTTGGATGTAAGAAACGCTTGAGAAACACAAAATTTTCGCGGTTCTGATGCTCGAAACGAATAACAAGAACGGCCTAGGGGAAAAGTACGCACACCGTTGTAATCGGGCGAGTTTCTACTTTCAGATGCAACAGAAATTTTGCGGATTGGTCATTCCGTTCGCGAGATATGGCAGTTTGGAGGTAAGAAACGCTTGAGAAACTCAAAATTTTCGCAGTTCTGATGCTCGACAAGCATAACTAGAACGGCCTAGGGGAAAAGTACGCATAGTGTTGTAATCGGGCGAGTTTCTACTTTCAGATGCAACAGAAATTTTGCGAATTGTTCAATCCGTTCGCGAGATATGGCAGTTTGGACGTAAGCAACGCTTGAGAAACTCAAAATTTTCGCAGTTCTGATGCTCGAAACGAATAACTAGAACGGCTAGGGGAAAAGTACGCATAGTGTTGTAATCGGGCGAGTTTTTACTTTCAGATGCAACAGAAATTTTGCGGATTGGTCAATCCGTTCGCGAGATATGGCAGTTTGGAGGTAAGCAACGCTTGAAAAACTCAAAATTTTCGCAGTTCTGTTGCTCGAAACGAATAACTAGAACGGGCTAGGGGAAAAGTACGCATACCGTTGTGATCGGGCGAGTTTCTACTTTCAGATGCAACAGAAATTTTGCGGATTGGTCAATCCGTTCGCGAGATATGGCAGTTTGGAGGTAAGAAACGCTCGAGAAACTCAAAATTTTCGCAGTTCTGATGCTCGACAAGCATAACTAGAACGGGCTAGGGGAAAAGTACGCACACCGTTGTAGTCGGGCGAGTTTCTACTATCAGATGCAACAGAAATTTTGCGGAACGGTCAATCCGTTCGCGAGATGTGGCAGTTTGGATGTAAGAAACGCTTGAGAAACACAAAATTTTCGCGGTTCTGATGCTCGAAACGAATAACAAGAACGGCCTAGGGGAAAAGTACGCACACCGTTGTAATCGGGCGAGTTTCTACTTTCAGATGCAACAGAAATTTTGCGGATTGGTCATTCCGTTCGCGAGATATGGCAGTTTGGAGGTAAGAAACGCTTGAGAAACTCAAAATTTTCGCAGTTCTGATGCTCGACAAGCATAACTAGAACGGCCTAGGGGAAAAGTACGCATAGTGTTGTAATCGGGCGAGTTTCTACTTTCAGATGCAACAGAAATTTTGCGAATTGTTCAATCCGTTCGCGAGATATGGCAGTTTGGACGTAAGCAACGCTTGAGAAACTCAAAATTTTCGCAGTTCTGATGCTCGAAACGAATAACTAGAACGGCCTAGGGGAAAAGTACGCATAGTGTTGTAATCGGGCGAGTTTCTACTTTCAGATGCAACAGAAATTTTGCGAATTGTTCAATCCGTTCGCGAGATATGGCAGTTTGGACGTAAGCGACGCTTGAGAAACTCAAAATTTTCGCAGTTCTGATGCTCGACAAGCATAACTAGAACGGGCTAGGGGAAAAGTACGCTCACCGTTGTAGTCGGGCGAGTTTCTACTTTCAGATGCAACAGAAATTTTGCGGATTGGTCAATCCGTTCGCGAGATGTGGCAGTTTGGATGTAAGAAACGCTTGAGAAACACAAAATTTTCGCGGTTCTGATGCTCGAAACGAATAACTAGAACGGCCTAGGGGGAAAGTACGCATATTGTTGTAATCGGGCGAGTTTCTACTTTCAGATGCAACAGAAATTTTGCGGATTGGTCAATCCGTTCGCGAGATATGGCAGTTTGGAGGTAAGAAACGCTCGAGAAACTCAAAATTTTCGCAGTTCTGATGCTCGACAAGCATAACTAGAACGGGCTAGGGGAAAAGTACGCACACCGTTGTAGTCGGGCGAGTTTCTACTATCAGATGCAACAGAAATTTTGCGGATTGGTCAATCCGTTCGCGAGATGTGGCAGTTTGGATGTAAGAAACGCTTGAGAAACACAAAATTTTCGCGGTTCTGATGCTCGAAACGAATAACAAGAACGGCCTAGGGGAAAAGTACGCACACCGTTGTAATCGGGCGAGTTTCTACTTTCAGATGCAACAGAAATTTTGCGGATTGGTCATTCCGTTCGCGAGATATGGCAGTTTGGAGGTAAGAAACGCTTGAGAAACTCAAAATTTTCGCAGTTCTGATGCTCGACAAGCATAACTAGAACGGCCTAGGGGAAAAGTACGCATAGTGTTGTAATCGGGCGAGTTTCTACTTTCAGATGCAACAGAAATTTTGCGAATTGTTCAATCCGTTCGCGAGATATGGCAGTTTGGACGTAAGCAACGCTTGAGAAACTCAAAATTTTCGCAGTTCTGATGCTCGAAACGAATAACTAGAACGGCTAGGGGAAAAGTACGCATAGTGTTGTAATCGGGCGAGTTTTTACTTTCAGATGCAACAGAAATTTTGCGGATTGGTCAATCCGTTCGCGAGATATGGCAGTTTGGAAGTAAGAAACGCTTGAGAAACTCAAAATTTTCGCAGTTCTGATGCTCGAAACGAATAACTAGAACGGCCTAGGGGAATAGTACGCATAGTGTTGTAATCGGGCGAGTTTCTACTTTCAGATGCAACAGAAATTTTGCGGATTGGTCAATCCGTTCGCGAGATATGGCAGTTTGGAGGTAAGCAACGCTTGAAAAACTCAAAATTTTCGCAGTTCTGTTGCTCGAAACGAATAACTAGAACGGGCTAGGGGAAAAGTACGCATACCGTTGTGATCGGGCGAGTTTCTACTTTCAGATGCAACAGAAATTTTGCGGATTGGTCAATCCGTTCGCGAGATGTGGCAGTTTGGATGTAAGAAACGCTTGAGAAACACAAAATTTTCGCGGTTCTCATGCTCGAAACGAATAACAAGAACGGCCTAGGGGAAAAGTACGCACACCGTTGTAATCGGGCGAGTTTCTACTTTCAGATGCAACAGAAATTTTGCGGATTGGTCATTCCGTTCGCGAGATATGGCAGTTTGGAGGTAAGAAACGCTTGAGAAACTCAAAATTTTCGCAGTTCTGATGCTCGACAAGCATAACTAGAACGGCCTAGGGGAAAAGTACGCATAGTGTTGTAATCGGGCGAGTTTCTACTTTCAGATGCAACAGAAATTTTGCGAATTGTTCAATCCGTTCGCGAGATATGGCAGTTTGGACGTAAGCAACGCTTGAGAAACTCAAAATTTTCGCAGTTCTGATGCTCGAAACGAATAACTAGAACGGCCTAGGGGAAAAGTACGCATAGTGTTGTAATCGGGCGAGTTTCTACTTTCAGATGCAACAGAAATTTTGCGAATTGTTCAATCCGTTCGCGAGATATGGCAGTTTGGACGTAAGCAACGCTTGAGAAACTCAAAATTTTCGCAGTTCTGATGCTCGACAAGCATAACTAGAACGGGCTAGGGGAAAAGTACGCCCACCGTTGTAGTCGGGCGAGTTTCTACTTTCAGATGCAACAGAAATTTTGCGGATTGGTCAATCCGTTCGCGAGATGTGGCAGTTTGGATGTAAGAAACGCTTGAGAAACACAAAATTTTCGCGGTTCTGATGCTCGAAACGAATAACTAGAACGGCCTAGGGGAAAAGTACGCATAGTGTTGTAATCGGGCGAGTTTCTACTTTCAGATGCAACAGAAATTTTGCGGATTGGTCAATCCGTTCGCGAGATATGGCAGTTTGGAGGTAAGCAACGCTTGAAAAACTCAAAATTTTCGCAGTTCTGTTGCTCGAAACGAATAACTAGAACGGGCTAGGGGAAAAGTACGCATACCGTTGTGATCGGGCGAGTTTCTACTTTCAGATGCAACAGAAATTTTGCGGATTGGTCAATCCGTTCGCGAGATATGGCAGTTTGGAGGTAAGAAACGCTCGAGAAACTCAAAATTTTCGCAGTTCTGATGCTCGACAAGCATAACTAGAACGGGCTAGGGGAAAAGTACGCACACCGTTGTAGTCGGGCGAGTTTCTACTATCAGATGCAACAGAAATTTTGCGGATTGGTCAATCCGTTCGCGAGATGTGGCAGTTTGGATGTAAGAAACGCTTGAGAAACACAAAATTTTCGCGGTTCTGATGCTCGAAACGAATAACAAGAACGGCCTAGGGGAAAAGTACGCACACCGTTGTAATCGGGCGAGTTTCTACTTTCAGATGCAACAGAAATTTTGCGGATTGGTCATTCCGTTCGCGAGATATGGCAGTTTGGAGGTAAGAAACGCTTGAGAAACTCAAAATTTTCGCAGTTCTGATGCTCGACAAGCATAACTAGAACGGCCTAGGGGAAAAGTACGCATAGTGTTGTAATCGGGCGAGTTTCTACTTTCAGATGCAACAGAAATTTTGCGAATTGTTCAATCCGTTCGCGAGATATGGCAGTTTGGACGTAAGCAACGCTTGAGAAACTCAAAATTTTCGCAGTTCTGATGCTCGAAACGAATAACTAGAACGGCCTAGGGGAAAAGTACGCATAGTGTTGTAATCGGGCGAGTTTCTACTTTCAGATGCAACAGAAATTTTGCGAATTGTTCAATCCGTTCGCGAGATATGGCAGTTTGGACGTAAGCAACGCTTGAGAAACTCAAAATTTTCGCAGTTCTGATGCTCGACAAGCATAACTAGAACGGGCTAGGGGAAAAGTACGCTCACCGTTGTAGTCGGGCGAGTTTCTACTTTCAGATGCAACAGAAATTTTGCGGATTGGTCAATCCGTTCGCGAGATGTGGCAGTTTGGATGTAAGAAACGCTTGAGAAACACAAAATTTTCGCGGTTCTGATGCTCGAAACGAATAACTAGAACGGCCTAGGGGAAAAGTACGCATATTGTTGTAATCGGGCGAGTTTCTACTTTCAGATGCAACAGAAATTTTGCGGATTGGTCAATCCGTTCGCGAGATATGGCAGTTTGGAGGTAAGCAACGCTTGAAAAACTCAAAATTTTCGCAGTTCTGTTGCTCGAAACGAATAACTAGAACGGGCTAGGGGAAAAGTACGCATACCGTTGTGATCGGGCGAGTTTCTACTTTCAGATGCAACAGAAATTTTGCGGATTGGTCAATCCGTTCGCGAGATATGGCAGTTTGGAGGTAAGAAACGCTCGAGAAACTCAAAATTTTCGCAGTTCTGATGCTCGACAAGCATAACTAGAACGGGCTAGGGGAAAAGTACGCACACCGTTGTAGTCGGGCGAGTTTCTACTATCAGATGCAACAGAAATTTTGCGGATTGGTCAATCCGTTCGCGAGATGTGGCAGTTTGGATGTAAGAAACGCTTGAGAAACACAAAATTTTCGCGGTTCTGATGCTCGAAACGAATAACAAGAACGGCCTAGGGGAAAAGTACGCACACCGTTGTAATCGGGCGAGTTTCTACTTTCAGATGCAACAGAAATTTTGCGGATTGGTCATTCCGTTCGCGAGATATGGCAGTTTGGAGGTAAGAAACGCTTGAGAAACTCAAAATTTTCGCAGTTCTGATGCTCGACAAGCATAACTAGAACGGCCTAGGGGAAAAGTACGCATAGTGTTGTAATCGGGCGAGTTTCTACTTTCAGATGCAACAGAAATTTTGCGAATTGTTCAATCCGTTCGCGAGATATGGCAGTTTGGACGTAAGCAACGCTTGAGAAACTCAAAATTTTCGCAGTTCTGATGCTCGAAACGAATAACTAGAACGGCTAGGGGAAAAGTACGCATAGTGTTGTAATCGGGCGAGTTTTTACTTTCAGATGCAACAGAAATTTTGCGGATTGGTCAATCCGTTCGCGAGATATGGCAGTTTGGAAGTAAGAAACGCTTGAGAAACTCAAAATTTTCGCAGTTCTGATGCTCGAAACGAATAACTAGAACGGCCTAGGGGAATAGTACGCATAGTGTTGTAATCGGGCGAGTTTCTACTTTCAGATGCAACAGAAATTTTGCGGATTGGTCAATCCGTTCGCGAGATATGGCAGTTTGGAGGTAAGCAACGCTTGAAAAACTCAAAATTTTCGCAGTTCTGTTGCTCGAAACGAATAACTAGAACGGGCTAGGGGAAAAGTACGCATACCGTTGTGATCGGGCGAGTTTCTACTTTCAGATGCAACAGAAATTTTGCGGATTGGTCAATCCGTTCGCGAGATATGGCAGTTTGGAGGTAAGCAACGCTTGAAAAACTCAAAATTTTCGCAGTTCTGTTGCTCGAAACGAATAACTAGAACGGGCTAGGGGAAAAGTACGCATACCGTTGTGATCGGGCGAGTTTCTACTTTCAGATGCAACAGAAATTTTGCGGATTGGTCAATCCGTTCGCGAGATATGGCAGTTTGGATGTAAGAAACGCTCGAGAAACTCAAAATTTTCGCAGTTCTGATGCTCGACAAGCATAACTAGAACGGGCTAGGGGAAAAGTACGCACACCGTTGTAGTCGGGCGAGTTTCTACTTTCAGATGCAACAGAAATTTTGCGGATTGGTCAATCCGTTCGCGAGATGTGGCAGTTTGGATGTAAGAAACGCTTGAGAAACACAAAATTTTCGCGGTTCTCATGCTAGAAACGAATAACAAGAACGGCCTAGGGGAAAAGTACGCACACCGTTGTAATCGGGCGAGTTTCTACTTTCAGATGCAACAGAAATTTTGCGGATTGGTCATTCCGTTCGCGAGATATGGCAGTTTGGAGGTAAGAAACGCTTGAGAAACTCAAAATTTTCGCAGTTCTGATGCTCGACAAGCATAACTAGAACGGCCTAGGGGAAAAGTACGCATAGTGTTGTAATCGGGCGAGTTTCTACTTTCAGATGCAACAGAAATTTTGCGAATTGTTCAATCCGTTCGCGAGATATGGCAGTTTGGACGTAAGCAACGCTTGAGAAACTCAAAATTTTCGCAGTTCTGATGCTCGAAACGAATAACTAGAACGGCCTAGGGGAAAAGTACGCATAGTGTTGTAATCGGGCGAGTTTCTACTTTCAGATGCAACAGAAATTTTGCGGATTGGTCAATCCGTTCGCGAGATATGGCAGTTTGGAGGTAAGAAACGCTCGAGAAACTCAAAATTTTCGCAGTTCTGATGCTCGACAAGCATAACTAGAACGGGCTAGGGGAAAAGTACGCACACCGTTGTAGTCGGGCGAGTTTCTACTTTCAGATGCAACAGAAATTTTGCGGATTGGTCAATCCGTTCGCGAGATGTGGCAGTTTGGATGTAAGAAACGCTTGAGAAACACAAAATTTTCGCGGTTCTGATGCTCGAAACGAATAACAAGAACGGCCTAGGGGAAAAGTACGCACACCGTTGTAATCGGGCGAGTTTCTACTTTCAGATGCAACAGAAATTTTGCGGATTGGTCATTCCGTTCGCGAGATATGGCAGTTTGGAGGTAAGAAACGCTTGAGAAACTCAAAATTTTCGCAGTTCTGATGCTCGACAAGCATAACTAGAACGGCCTAGGGGAAAAGTACGCATATTGTTGTAATCGGGCGAGTTTCTACTTTCAGATGCAACAGAAATTTTGCGGATTGGTCAATCCGTTCGCGAGATATGGCAGTTTGGAGGTAAGCAACGCTTGAAAAACTCAAAATTTTCGCAGTTCTGTTGCTCGAAACGAATAACTAGAACGGGCTAGGGGAAAAGTACGCATACCGTTGTGATCGGGCGAGTTTCTACTTTCAGATGCAACAGAAATTTTGCGGATTGGTCAATCCGTTCGCGAGATATGGCAGTTTGGAGGTAAGAAACGCTCGAGAAACTCAAAATTTTCGCAGTTCTGATGCTCGACAAGCATAACTAGAACGGGCTAGGGGAAAAGTACGCACACCGTTGTAGTCGGGCGAGTTTCTACTATCAGATGCAACAGAAATTTTGCGGATTGGTCAATCCGTTCGCGAGATGTGGCAGTTTGGATGTAAGAAACGCTTGAGAAACACAAAATTTTCGCGGTTCTGATGCTCGAAACGAATAACAAGAACGGCCTAGGGGAAAAGTACGCACACCGTTGTAATCGGGCGAGTTTCTACTTTCAGATGCAACAGAAATTTTGCGGATTGGTCATTCCGTTCGCGAGATATGGCAGTTTGGAGGTAAGAAACGCTTGAGAAACTCAAAATTTTCGCAGTTCTGATGCTCGACAAGCATAACTAGAACGGCCTAGGGGAAAAGTACGCATAGTGTTGTAATCGGGCGAGTTTCTACTTTCAGATGCAACAGAAATTTTGCGAATTGTTCAATCCGTTCGCGAGATATGGCAGTTTGGACGTAAGCAACGCTTGAGAAACTAAAAATTTTCGCAGTTCTGATGCTCGAAACGAATAACTAGAACGGCTAGGGGAAAAGTACGCATAGTGTTGTAATCGGGCGAGTTTTTACTTTCAGATGCAACAGAAATTTTGCGGATTGGTCAATCCGTTCGCGAGATATGGCAGTTTGGAAGTAAGAAACGCTTGAGAAACTCAAAATTTTCGCAGTTCTGATGCTCGAAACGAATAACTAGAACGGCCTAGGGGAATAGTACGCATAGTGTTGTAATCGGGCGAGTTTCTACTTTCAGATGCAACAGAAATTTTGCGGATTGGTCAATCCGTTCGCGAGATATGGCAGTTTGGAGGTAAGCAACGCTTGAAAAACTCAAAATTTTCGCAGTTCTGTTGCTCGAAACGAATAACTAGAACGGGCTAGGGGAAAAGTACGCATACCGTTGTGATCGGGCGAGTTTCTACTTTCAGATGCAACAGAAATTTTGCGGATTGGTCAATCCGTTCGCGAGATATGGCAGTTTGGAGGTAAGCAACGCTTGAAAAACTCAAAATTTTCGCAGTTCTGTTGCTCGAAACGAATAACTAGAACGGGCTAGGGGAAAAGTACGCATACCGTTGTGATCGGGCGAGTTTCTACTTTCAGATGCAACAGAAATTTTGCGGATTGGTCAATCCGTTCGCGAGATATGGCAGTTTGGATGTAAGAAACGCTCGAGAAACTCAAAATTTTCGCAGTTCTGATGCTCGACAAGCATAACTAGAACGGGCTAGGGGAAAAGTACGCACACCGTTGTAGTCGGGCGAGTTTCTACTTTCAGATGCAACAGAAATTTTGCGGATTGGTCAATCCGTTCGCGAGATGTGGCAGTTTGGATGTAAGAAACGCTTGAGAAACACAAAATTTTCGCGGTTCTCATGCTCGAAACGAATAACAAGAACGGCCTAGGGGAAAAGTACGCACACCGTTGTAATCGGGCGAGTTTCTACTTTCAGATGCAACAGAAATTTTGCGGATTGGTCATTCCGTTCGCGAGATATGGCAGTTTGGAGGTAAGAAACGCTTGAGAAACTCAAAATTTTCGCAGTTCTGATGCTCGACAAGCATAACTAGAACGGCCTAGGGGAAAAGTACGCATAGTGTTGTAATCGGGCGAGTTTCTACTTTCAGATGCAACAGAAATTTTGCGAATTGTTCAATCCGTTCGCGAGATATGGCAGTTTGGACGTAAGCAACGCTTGAGAAACTCAAAATTTTCGCAGTTCTGATGCTCGAAACGAATAACTAGAACGGCCTAGGGGAAAAGTACGCATAGTGTTGTAATCGGGCGAGTTTCTACTTTCAGATGCAACAGAAATTTTGCGGATTGGTCAATCCGTTCGCGAGATATGGCAGTTTGGAGGTAAGAAACGCTCGAGAAACTCAAAATTTTCGCAGTTCTGATGCTCGACAAGCATAACTAGAACGGGCTAGGGGAAAAGTACGCACACCGTTGTAGTCGGGCGAGTTTCTACTTTCAGATGCAACAGAAATTTTGCGGATTGGTCAATCCGTTCGCGAGATGTGGCAGTTTGGATGTAAGAAACGCTTGAGAAACACAAAATTTTCGCGGTTCTGATGCTCGAAACGAATAACAAGAACGGCCTAGGGGAAAAGTACGCACACCGTTGTAATCGGGCGAGTTTCTACTTTCAGATGCAACAGAAATTTTGCGGATTGGTCATTCCGTTCGCGAGATATGGCAGTTTGGAGGTAAGAAACGCTTGAGAAACTCAAAATTTTCGCAGTTCTGATGCTCGACAAGCATAACTAGAACGGCCTAGGGGAAAAGTACGCACACCGTTGTAATCGGGCGAGTTTCTACTTTCAGATGCAACAGAAATTTTTCGGATTGGTCAATCCGTTCGCGAGATATGGCAGTTTGGAGGTAAGCAAAGCTTGAGAAACTCAAAATTTTCGCAGTTCTGTTGCTCGAAACGAATAACTAGAACGGCCTAGGGGAAAAGTACGCATAGTGTTGTAATCGGGCGAGTTTCTACTTTCAGATGCAACAGAAATTTTGCGGATTGGTCAATCCGTTCGCGAGATATGGCAGTTTGGAGGTAAGAAACGCTTGAGAAACTCAAAATTTTCGCAGTTCTGATGCTCGAAACGAATAACTAGAACGGGCTAGGGGAAAAGTACGCATACCGTTGTAATCGGGCGAGTTTCTACCTTCAGATGCAACAGAAATTTTGCGGATTGGTCAATCCGTTCGCGAGATATGGCAGTTTGGAGGTAAGCAATGCTTGAAAAACTCAAAATTTTCGCAGTTCTGTTGCTCGAAACGAATAACTAGAATGGGCTAGGGGAAAAGTACGCATACCGTTGTAATCGGGCGAGTTTCTACTTTCTGATGCAACAGAAATTTTGCGGATTGGTCAATCCGTTCGCGAGATATGGCAGTTTGGAGGTAAGAACCGCTTGAGAAACTCAAAATTTTCGCAGTTCTGATGCTCGAAACGAATAACTAGAACGGCCTAGGGGAAAAGTACGCATAGTGTTGTAATCGGGCGAGTTTCTACTTTCAGATGCAACAGAAATTTTGCGGATTGGTCAATCCGTTCGCGAGATATGGCAGTTTGGAGGTAAGCAACGCTTGAAAAACTCAAAATTTTCGCAGTTCTGATGCTCGAAACGAATAACTAGAACGGCATAGGGGAAAAGTGCGCATACCGTTGTAATCGGGCGAGTTTCTACTTTCTGATGCAACAGAAATTTTGCGGATTGGTCGATCCGTTCGCGAGATGTGGCAGTTTGGAAGTAAGAAACGCTTGAGAAACTCAAAATTTTCGCAGTTCTGATTCTCGAAACGAATAACTAGACCGGCCTAGGGGAAGACTACACCTACTGTTGTAATCGGGAGAGTTTCTACTTTCAGATGCAACAGGAATTTTGCGGATTGATCAATCCGTTCGCGAGATATTGCAGTTTGGATATAAGAAACGCTTGAGAAACTCAAAATTTTCGCAGTTCTGATGCTCGAAACGAATAACTGGAACGGCCTAGGGGAAAAGTGCGCATACCGTTGTAATCGGGCGAGTTTCTACTTTCAGATGCAACAGAAATTTTGCGGATTGGTCAATCCGTTCGCGAGATATGGCAGTTTGGAGGTAAGAAACGCTTGAGAAACCCAAAATTTTCGCAGTTCTGATGCTCGAAACGAATAACTAGAACGGCCTGGGGGAAAAGTGCGCATACCGTTGTAATCGGGCGAGTTTCTACTTTCTGATGCAACAGAAATTTTGCGGATTGGTCAATCCGTTCGCGAGATATGGCCGTTTGGATGTAAGAAACGCTTGAGAAACTCAAAATTTTCGCAGTTCTGATTCTCGAAACGAATAACTAGCACGGCCTAGGGGAAAAGTACGCATACCGTTTTAATCGGGCGAGTTTCCACTTTCAGATGCAATAGAAATTTTGCGGATTGGTCAATCCGTTCGCGAGATATGGCCGTTTGGAAGTAAGAAACGCTTGAGAAACTCAAAATTTTCGCAGTTCTGATTCTCGAAACGAATAACTAGAACGGCCTAGGGGAAAACTACACCAACTGTTGTAATGGGGCGAGTTTCTACTTTCAGATGCTACAGAAATTTTGCGGATTGGTCTATCCGTTCGCGAGATATGGCAGTTTGGAGATAAGAAACGCTTGAGAAACTCAAAATTTTCGCAGTTCTGATGCTCGAAACGAATAACAGGAACGGCCTAGGGGGAAACTGCACATACCATTGTAATCGGGCGAGTCTCTACTTTCAGATGCAACAGAAACTTTGCGGATTGGTCTATCCGTACGCGAGATATGGCAGTTTGGAGATAAGAAACGCTTGAGAAACTCAAAATTTTCGCAGTTCTGATGCTCGAAACGAATAACAGGAACGGCCTAGGGGGAAACTGCACATACCATTGTAATCGGGCGAGTCTCTACTTTCAGATGCAACAGAAACTTTGCGGATTGGTCAATCCGTTCGCGAGATGTGGCCGTTTGGAAGTAAGAAACGCTTGAGAAACTCAAAATTTTCGCAGTTCTGATTCTCGAAACGAATAACTAGCACGGCCTAGGGGAAAAGTACGCATACCGATGTAATCGGGCGAGTTTCTACTTTCAGATGCAACAGAAATTTTGCGGATTGGTCAATCCGTTCGAGAGATATGGCAGTTTGGACGTAAGAAACGCTTGAGAAACTCAAAATTTTCGCCGTTCTGATGCGCGAAACGAATAACTAGCACGGCCTACGGGAAAAGTACGCATACCGATGTAATCGGGCGAGTTTCTACTTTCAGATGCAACAGAAATTTTGCGGACTGGTCGATCCGTTCGCGAGATATGGCAGTTTGGAGGTAAGAAACGCTTGGGAAACTCAAAATTTTCGCATTTCTGATGCTCGAAACGAATGACTAGAAAGGCCTAGGGGAAAAGTGCGCATACCGTTGTAATCGGGCGAGTTTCTACTTTCAGATGCAACAGAAACTTTGCGGATTGGTCAATCCGTTCGCGAGATGTGGCCGTTTGGAAGTAAGAAACGCTTGAGAAACTCAAAATTATCGCAGTTCTGATGCTCGAAACGAATAACTAGAACGGCCTAGGGGAAAACTACACATACTGTTGTAATCGGGCGAGTTTCTACTTTCAGATGCAACAGAAATTTTGCGGATTGATCAATCCGATCGCGAGATATGGCAGTTTGGAGATAAGAAACGCTTGAGAAACTCAAAATTTTCGCAGTTCTGATGCTCGAAACGAATAACTGGAACGGCCTAGGGGGAAACTACACATACCATTGCAATCGGGCGAGTTTCTACTTTCAGATGCAACAGAAACTTTGCGGATTGGTCAATCCGTTCGCGAGATGTGGCCGTTTGGAAGTAAGAAACGCTTGAGAAACTCAAAATTTTCGCTGTTCTGATGCACGAAACGAATAACTAGCACGACCTAGGGGAAAAGTACGCATACCGATATAATCGGGCGAGTTTCTACTTTCAGATGCAACAGAAATTTTGCGGATTGGTCAATCCGTTCGAGAGATATGGCAGTTTGGAAGTAAGAAACGCAGGAGAAACTCAAAATTTTCGCGGTTCTGATGCTCGAAACGAACAACTAGAACGGCCTAGGGGGAAACTACGCATACCATTGTAATCGGGCGAGTTTCTACTTTCAGATGCAAAAGAAACTTTGCGGATTGGTCAATCCGTTCGCGAGATGTGGCAGTTTGGAAGTAGGAAACGCTTGAGAAACTCAAAATTTTCGCTGTTCTGATTCTCGAAACGAATAACGAGAACGGCCTAGGGGAAAAGTACGCATACCGTTTTAATCGGGCGAGTTTCTACTTTCAGATGCAACAGAAACTTTGCGGATTGGTCAATCCGTTCGCGAGATATGGCCGTTTGGATGTAAGAAACGCTTGAGAAACTCAAAATTATCGCAGTTCTGATGCTCGAAACGAATAACTAGAACGGCCTAGGGGAAAAGTACGCATACCGTTTTAATCGGGCGAGTTTCTACTTTCAGATGCAACAGAAATTTTGCGGATTGGTCAATCCGTTCGCGAGATATGGCAGTTTGGAGGTAAGAAACGCTTGAGAAACTCAAAATTGTCGCAGTTCTGATGCTCGAAACGAATAACTGGAACGGCCTAGGGGGAAACTACGCATACCATTGTAATCGGGCGAGTTTCTACTTTCAGATGCAAAAGAAACTTTGCGGATTGGTTAATCCGTTCGCGAGATGTGGCAGTTTGGAAGTAGGAAACGCTTGAGAAACTCAAAATTGTCGCTGTTCTGATTCTCGAAACGAATAACTAGAACGGCCTAGGGGAAAAGTACGCATACCGTTTTAATCGGGCGAGTTTCTACTTTCAGATGCAACAGAAATTTTGCGGATTGGTCAATCCGTTCGCGAGATATGGCAGTTTTGAGATAAGAAACGCTTGAGAAACTCAAAATTTTCGCAGTTCTGATGCTCGAAACGAATAACTGGAACGGCCTAGGGGGAAACTACACATGCCATTGTAATCGGGCGAGTTTCTACTTTCAGATGCAACAGAAACTTTGCGGATTGGTCAATCCGTTCGCGAGATGTGGCCGTTTGGAAGTAAGAAACGCTTGAGAAACTCAAAATTTTCACTGTTCTGATGCGCGAAACGAATAACTAGCACGGCCTAGGGGAAAAGTACGCATACCGATATAATCGGGCGATTTTCTACTTTCAGATGCAACAGAAATTTTGTGGATTGGTCAATCCGTTCGAGAGATATGGCAGTTTGGAAGTAAGAAACGCTTGAGAAACTCAAAATTTTCGCCGTTCTGATGCGCGAAACGAATAACTAGCACGGCCTAGGGGAAAAGTACGCATACCAATGCAATCGGGCGAGTTTCTACTTTCAGACGCAACAGAAATTTTGCGGATTGGTCGATCCGTTCGCGAGATATGGCAGTTTGGAAGTAAGAAACGCTTGAGAAACTCAAAATTTTCGCAGTTCTGATGCTCGAAACGAGTAACTAGAACGGCCTAGGGGAAAAGTACGCATTCCGTTGTAATCGGGCGAGTTTCTACTTTCAGATGCAACAGAAATTTTGCGGATTGGTCAATCCGTTCGCGAGATATGGCAGTTTGGAAGTAAGAAACGCTTGAATAACTCAAAATTTTCGCCGTTCTGATGCTCGAAACGAATAACTAGAACGGCCTAGGGGAAAAGAACGCATACCGTTTTAATCGGGCGAGTTTCTACTTTCAGATGCAACAGAAATTTTGCGGATTGGTCAATCCGTTCGCGAGATATGGCAGTTTGGAAGTAAGAAACGCTTGAGAAACTCAAAATTGTCGCAGTTCTGATGCTCGAAACGAATAACTGGAACGGCCTAGGGGGAAACTACGCATACCATTGTAATCGGGCGAGTTTCTACTTTCAGATGCAACAGAAATTTTGTGGATTGGTCAATCCGTTCGCGAGATGTGGCAGTTTGGAAGTAAGAAACGCTTGAGAAACTCAAAATTGTCGCAGTTCTGATGCTCGAAACGAATAACTGGAACGGCCTAGGGGGAAACTACGCATACCATTGTAATCGGGCGAGTTTCTACTTTCAGATGCAACAGAAATTTTGTGGATTGGTCAATCCGTTCGCGAGATGTGGCAGTTTGGAAGTAAGAAACGCTTGAGAAACTCAAAATTATCGCAGTTCTGATGCTCGAAACGAATAACTAGAACGGCCTAGGGGAAAACTACACATACTGTTGTAATCGGGCGAGTTTCTACTTTCAGATGCAACAGAAATTTTGCGGATTGATCAATCCGATCGCGAGATATGGCAGTTTGGAGATAAGAAACGCTTGAGAAACTCAAAATTTTCGCAGTTCTGATGCTCGAAACGAATAACTGGAACGGCCTAGGGGGAAACTACACATACCATTGCAATCGGGCGAGTTTCTACTTTCAGATGCAACAGAAACTTTGCGGATTGGTCAATCCGTTCGCGAGATGTGGCCGTTTGGAAGTAAGAAACGCTTGAGAAACTCAAAATTTTCGCTGTTCTGATGCACGAAACGAATAACTAGCACGACCTAGGGGAAAAGTACGCATACCGATATAATCGGGCGAGTTTCTACTTTCAGATGCAACAGAAATTTTGCGGATTGGTCAATCCGTTCGAGAGATATGGCAGTTTGGAAGTAAGAAACGCAGGAGAAACTCAAAATTTTCGCGGTTCTGATGCTCGAAACGAACAACTAGAACGGCCTAGGGGGAAACTACGCATACCATTGTAATCGGGCGAGTTTCTACTTTCAGATGCAAAAGAAACTTTGCGGATTGGTCAATCCGTTCGCGAGATGTGGCAGTTTGGAAGTAGGAAACGCTTGAGAAACTCAAAATTTTCGCTGTTCTGATTCTCGAAACGAATAACGAGAACGGCCTAGGGGAAAAGTACGCATACCGTTTTAATCGGGCGAGTTTCTACTTTCAGATGCAACAGAAACTTTGCGGATTGGTCAATCCGTTCGCGAGATATGGCCGTTTGGATGTAAGAAACGCTTGAGAAACTCAAAATTATCGCAGTTCTGATGCTCGAAACGAATAACTAGAACGGCCTAGGGGAAAAGTACGCATACCGTTTTAATCGGGCGAGTTTCTACTTTCAGATGCAACAGAAATTTTGCGGATTGGTCAATCCGTTCGCGAGATATGGCAGTTTGGAGGTAAGAAACGCTTGAGAAACTCAAAATTGTCGCAGTTCTGATGCTCGAAACGAATAACTGGAACGGCCTAGGGGGAAACTACGCATACCATTGTAATCGGGCGAGTTTCTACTTTCAGATGCAAAAGAAACTTTGCGGATTGGTTAATCCGTTCGCGAGATGTGGCAGTTTGGAAGTAGGAAACGCTTGAGAAACTCAAAATTGTCGCTGTTCTGATTCTCGAAACGAATAACTAGAACGGCCTAGGGGAAAAGTACGCATACCGTTTTAATCGGGCGAGTTTCTACTTTCAGATGCAACAGAAATTTTGCGGATTGGTCAATCCGTTCGCGAGATATGGCAGTTTTGAGATAAGAAACGCTTGAGAAACTCAAAATTTTCGCAGTTCTGATGCTCGAAACGAATAACTGGAACGGCCTAGGGGGAAACTACACATGCCATTGTAATCGGGCGAGTTTCTACTTTCAGATGCAACAGAAACTTTGCGGATTGGTCAATCCGTTCGCGAGATGTGGCCGTTTGGAAGTAAGAAACGCTTGAGAAACTCAAAATTTTCACTGTTCTGATGCGCGAAACGAATAACTAGCACGGCCTAGGGGAAAAGTACGCATACCGATATAATCGGGCGATTTTCTACTTTCAGATGCAACAGAAATTTTGTGGATTGGTCAATCCGTTCGAGAGATATGGCAGTTTGGAAGTAAGAAACGCTTGAGAAACTCAAAATTTTCGCCGTTCTGATGCGCGAAACGAATAACTAGCACGGCCTAGGGGAAAAGTACGCATACCAATGCAATCGGGCGAGTTTCTACTTTCAGACGCAACAGAAATTTTGCGGATTGGTCGATCCGTTCGCGAGATATGGCAGTTTGGAAGTAAGAAACGCTTGAGAAACTCAAAATTTTCGCAGTTCTGATGCTCGAAACGAGTAACTAGAACGGCCTAGGGGAAAAGTACGCATTCCGTTGTAATCGGGCGAGTTTCTACTTTCAGATGCAACAGAAATTTTGCGGATTGGTCAATCCGTTCGCGAGATATGGCAGTTTGGAAGTAAGAAACGCTTGAATAACTCAAAATTTTCGCCGTTCTGATGCTCGAAACGAATAACTAGAACGGCCTAGGGGAAAAGAACGCATACCGTTTTAATCGGGCGAGTTTCTACTTTCAGATGCAACAGAAATTTTGCGGATTGGTCAATCCGTTCGCGAGATATGGCAGTTTGGAAGTAAGAAACGCTTGAGAAACTCAAAATTGTCGCAGTTCTGATGCTCGAAACGAATAACTGGAACGGCCTAGGGGGAAACTACGCATACCATTGTAATCGGGCGAGTTTCTACTTTCAGATGCAACAGAAATTTTGTGGATTGGTCAATCCGTTCGCGAGATGTGGCAGTTTGGAAGTAAGAAACGCTTGAGAAACTCAAAATTTTCGCAGTTCTGATGCTCGAAACGAATAACTGGAACGGCCTAGGGGGAAACTGCACATACCATTGTAATCGGGCGAGTTTCTACTTTCAGATGCAACAGAAACTTTGCGGATTGGTCAATCCGTTCGCGAGATGTGGCCGTTTGGAAGTAAGAAACGCTTGAGAAACTCAAAATTTTCGATGTTCTGATGCGCGAAACGAATAACTAGCACGGCCTAGGGGAAAAGTACGCATACCGATGTAATCGGGCGAGTTTCTACTTTCAGATGCAACAGAAATTTTGCGGATTGGTCAATCCGTTCGAGAGATATGGCAGTTTGGACGTAAGAAACGCTTGAGAATCTCAAAATTTTCGCCGTTCTGATGCGCGAAACGAATAACTAGCACGGCCTAGGGGAAAAGTACGCAAACCTATGTAATCGGGCGAGTTTCTACTTTCAGATGCAACAGAAATTTTGCGGATTGGTCGATCCGTTCGCGAGATATGGCAGTTTGGAAATAAGAAACGCTTGAGAAACTCAAAATTTTCGCAGTTCTGATGCTCGAAACGAGTAACTAGAACGGCCTAGGGGAAAAGTACGCATACCGTTTTAATCGGGCGAGTTTCTACTTTCAGATGCAACAGAAATTTTGCGGATTGGTCAATCCGTTCGCGAGATATGGCAGTTTTGAGATAAGAAACGCTTGAGAAACTCAAAATTTTCGCAGTTCTGATGCTCGAAACGAATAACTGGAACGG
Organism: Ptiloglossa arizonensis; assembly: GCF_051014685.1. Classification (NCBI taxonomy): domain Eukaryota; kingdom Metazoa; phylum Arthropoda; class Insecta; order Hymenoptera; family Colletidae; genus Ptiloglossa; species Ptiloglossa arizonensis. Next base: position 6,348 of record NW_027478911.1, on the reverse strand, counting down.
CCTAGGGGGAAACTACACATGCCATTGTAATCGGGCGAGTTTCTACTTTCAGATGCAACAGAAACTTTGCGGATTGGTCAATCCGTTCGCGAGATGTGGCCGTTTGGAAGTAAGAAACGCTTGAGAAACTCAAAATTTTCGCTGTTCTGATGCGCGAAACGAATAACTAGCACGGCCTAGGGGAAAAGTACGCATACCGATATAATCGGGCGAGTTTCTACTTTCAGATGCAACAGAAATTTTGCGGATTGGTCAATCCGTTCGAGAGATATGGCAGTTTGGAAGTAAGAAACGCTTGAGAAACTCAAAATTTTCGCCGTTCTGATGCGCGAAATAAATAACTAGAACGGCCTAGGGGAAAAGTACGCATACCGATGTAATCGGGCGAGTTTCTACTTTCAGATGCAACAGAAATTTTGCGGATTGGTCGATCCGTTCGCGAGATATGGCAGTTTGGAAGTAAGAAACGCTTGAGAAACTCAAAATTTTCGCAGTTCTGATGCTCGAAACGAGTAACTAGAACGGCCTAGGGGAAAAGTACGCATTCCGTTGTAATCGGGCGAGTTTCTACTTTCAGATGCAACAGAAATTTTGCGGATTGGTCAATCCGTTCGCGAGATATGGCAGTTTGGAAGTAAGAAACGCTTGAGAAACTCAAAATTTTCGCCGTTCTGATGCTCGAAACGAATAACTAGAACGGCCTAGGGGAAAAGTACGCATACCGTTTTAATCGGGTGAGTTTCTACTTTCAGATGCAACAGAAATTTTGCGGATTGGTCAATCCGTTCGCGAGATATGGCAGTTTGGAGGTAAGAAACGCTTGAGAAACTCAAAATTATCGCAGTTCTGATGCTCGAAACGAATAACTGGAACGGCCTAGGGGGAAACTACACATACGATTGTAATCGGGCGAGTTTCTACTTTCAGATGCAACAGAAATTTTGCGGATTGGTCAATCCGTTCGCGAGATGTGGCCGTTTGGAAGTAAGAAACGCTTGAGAAACTCAAAATTTTCGCTGTTCTGATGCGCGAAACGAATAACTAGCACGGCCTAGGGGAAAAGTACGCATACCGATATAATCGGGCGAGTTTCTACTTTCAGATGCAACAGAAATTTTGCGGATTGGTCAATCCGTTCGAGAGATATGGCAGTTTGGAAGTAAGAAACGCTTGAGAAACTCAAAATTTTCGCCGTTCTGATGCGCGAAACGAATAACTAGCACGGCCTAGGGGAAAAGTACGCATACCGATGCAATCGGGCGAGTTTCTACTTTCAGACGCAACAGAAATTTTGCGGATTGGTCGATCCGTTCGCGAGATATGGCAGTTTGGAAGTAAGAAGCGATTGAGAAACTCAAAATTTTCGCAGTTCTGATGCTCGAAACGAGTAACTAGAACGGCCTAGGGGAAAAGTACGCATACCGTTTTAATCGGGCGAGCTTCTACTTTCAGATGCAACAGAAACTTTGCGGATTGGTCAATCCGTTCGCGAGATGTGGCAGTTTGGAAGTAGGAAACGCTTGAGAAACTCAAAATTTTCGCAGTTCTGATTCTCGAAACGAATAACTAGAACGTCCTAGGGGAAAAGTACGCATACCGTTTTAATCAGGCGAGTTTCTACTTTCAGATGCAACAGAAATTTTGCGGATTGGTCGATCCGTTCGCGAGATATGGCAGTTTGGAAGTAAGAAACGATTGAGAAACTCAAAATTTTCGCAGTTCTGATGCTCGAAACGAATAACTGGAACGGCCTAGGGGGAAACTACACATACCATTGTAATCGGGCGAGTTTCTACTTTCAGATGCAACAGAAACTTTGCGGATTGGTCAATCCGTTCGCGAGATGTGGCCGTTTGGAAGTAAGAAACGCTTGAGAAACTCAAAATTTTCGCTGTTCTGATGCGCGAAACGAATAACTAGCACGGCCTAGGGGAAAAGTACGCATACCGATATAATCGGGCGAGTTTCTACTTTCAGATGCAACAGAAATTTTGCGGATTTGTCAATCCGTTCGAGAGATATGGCAGTTTGGAAGTAAGAAACGCTTGAGAAACTCAAAATTTTCGCAGTTCTGATGCTCGAAAAGAATAACTCGAACGGCCTAGGGGAAAAGTACGCATACCGTTGTAATCGGGCGAGTTTCTACTTTCAGATGCAACAGAAATTTTGCGGATTGGTCAATCCGTTCGCGAGATATGGCAGTTTGGAGGTAAGAAACGCTTGAGAAACTCAAAATTGTCGCAGTTCTGATGCTCGAAACGAATAACTAGAACGGCCTAGGGGAAAAGTTCGCATACCGTTTTAATCGGGCGAGTTTCTACTTTCAGATGCAACAGAAATTTTGCGGATTGGTCAATCCGTTCGCGAGATATGGCAGTTTTGAGACAAGAAACGCTTGAGAAACTCAAAATTTTCGCAGTTCTGATGCTCGAAACGAATAACTGGAACGGCCTAGGGGGAAACTACACATGCCATTGTAATCGGGCGAGTTTCTACTTTCAGATGCAACAGAAACTTTGCGGATTGGTCAATCCGTTCGCGAGATGTGACCGTTTGGAAGTAAGAAACGCTTGAGAAACTCAAAATTTTCGCTGTTCTGATGCGCGAAACGAATAACTAGAACGGCCTAGGGGAAAAGTACGCATACCGTTTTAATCGGGCGAGTTTCTACTTTCAGATGCAACAGAAATTTTGCGGATTGGTCAATCCGTTAGCGAGATATGGCAGTTTGGAGATAAGAAACGCTTGAGAAACTCAAAATTTTCGCAGTTCTGATGCTCGAACCGAATAACTGGGACGGCCTAGGGGGAAACTACACATACCATTGTAATCGGGCGAGTTTCTACTTTCAGATGCAACAGAAACTTTGCGGATTGGTCAATCCGTTCGCGAGATGTGGCCGTTTGGAAGTAAGAAACGCTTGAGAAACTCAAAATTTTCGCTGTTCTGAAGCGCGAAACGAATAACTAGCACGGCCTAGGGGAAAAGTACGCATACCGATATAATCGGGCGAGTTTCTACTTTCAGATGCAACAGAAATTTTGCGGATTGGTCAATCCGTTCGAGAGATATGGCAGTTTGGAAGTAAGAAACGCTTGAGGAACTCAAAATTTTCGCCGTTCTGATGCGCGAAATGAATAACTAGAACGGCCTAGGGGAAAAGTACGCATACCGATGTAATCGGGCGAGTTTCTACTTTCAGATGCAACAGAAATTTTGCGGATTGGTCGATCCGTTCGCGAGATATGGCAGTTTGGATGTAAGAAACGCTTGAGAAACTCAAAATTTTCGCAGTTCTGATGCTCGAAACGAGTAACTAGAACGGCCTAGGGGAAAAGTACGCATTCCGTTGTAATCGGGCGAGTTTCTACTTTCAGATGCAACAGAAATTTTGCGGATTGGTCAATCCGTTCGCGAGATATGGCAGTTTGGAAGTAAGAAACGCTTGAGAAACTCAACATTTTCGCCGTTCTGATGCTCGAAACGAATAACTAGAACGGCCTAGGGGAAAAGTACGCATACCGTTTTAATCGGGTGAGTTTCTACTTTCAGATGCAACAGAAATTTTGCGGATTGGTCAATCCGTTCGCGAGATATGGCAGTTTGGAGGTAAGAAACGCTTGAGAAACTCAAAATTATCGCAGTTCTGATGCTCGAAACGAATAACTGGAACGGCCTAGGGGGAAACTACAAATACGATTGTAATCGGGCGAGTTTCTACTTTCAGATGCAACAGAAATTTTGCGGATTGGTCAATCCGTTCGCGAGATGTGGCAGTTTGGAAGTAAGAAACGCTTGAGAAACTCAAAATTTTCGCAGTTCTGATTCTCGAAACGAATAACTGGAACGGCCTAGGGGAAAACTACACCTACTGTTGTAATGGGGCGAGTTTCTACTTTCAGATGCAACAGAAATTTTGCGGATTGGTCAATCCGTTCGCGAGATATGGCAGTTTGGAGATAAGAAACCCTTGAGAAACTCAAAATTTTCGCAGTTCTGATGCTCGAAACGAATAACTGGAACGGCCTAGGGGGAAACTACACATACCATTGTAATCGGGCGAGTTTCTACTTTCAGATGCAACAGAAACTTTGCGGATTGGTCAATCCGTTCGCGAGATGTGGCTGTTTGGAAGTAAGAAACGCTTGAGAAACTCAAAATTTTCGCTGTTCTGATGCGCGAAACGAATAACTAGCACGGCCTAGGGGAAAAGTACGCATACCGATATAATCGGGCGAGTTTCTACTTTCAGATGCAACAGAAATTTTGCGGATTGGTCAATCCGTTCGAGAGATATGGCAGTTTGGAAGTAAGAAACGCTTGAGAAACTCAAAATTTTCGCCGCTCTGATGCGCGAAACGAATAACTAGAACGGCCTAGGGGAAAAGTACGCGTACCGATGTAATCGGGCGAGTTTCTACTTTCAGATGCAACAGAAATTTTGCGGATTGGTCGATCCGTTCGCGATATATGGCAGTTTGGAAGTAAGAAACGCTTGAGAAACTCAAAATTATCGCAGTTCTGATGCTCGAAACGAATAACTGGAACGGCCTAGGAGGAAACTACACATACGATTGTAATCGGGCGAGTTTCTACTTTCAGATGCAACAGAAATTTTGCGGATTGGTCAATCCGTTCGCGAGATGTGGCAGTTTGGAAGTAAGAAACGCTTGAGAAACTCAAAATTTTCGCAGTTCTGATTCTCGAAACGAATAACTAGAACGGCCTAGGGGAAAACTACACCTACTGTTGTAATGGGGCGAGTTTCTACTTTCAGATGCAACAGAAATTTTGCGGATTGGTCAATCCGTTCGCGAGATATGGCAGTTTGGAGATAAGAAACGCTTGAGAAACTCAAAATTTTCGCAGTTCTGATGCTCGAAACGAATAACTGCAACGGCCTAGGGGGAAACTGCACATACCATTGTAATCGGGCGAGTTTCTACTTTCAGATGCAACAGAAACTTTGCGGATTGGTCAATCCGTTCGCGAGATGTGGCCGTTTGGAAGTAAGAAACGCTTGAGAAACTCAAAATTTTCGATGTTCTGATGCGCGAAACGAATAACTAGCACGGCCTAGGGGAAAAGTACGCATACCGATGTAATCGGGCGAGTTTCTACTTTCAGATGCAACAGAAATTTTGCGGATTGGTCAATCCGTTCGAGAGATATGGCAGTTTGGACGTAAGAAACGCTTGAGAATCTCAAAATTTTCGCCGTTCTGATGCGCGAAACGAATAACTGGAACGGCCTAGGGGGAAACTACGCATACCATTGTAATCGGGCGAGTTTCTACTTTCAGATGCAACAGAAACTTTGCGGATTGGTCAATCCGTTCGCGAGATATGGCCGTTTGGATGTAAGAAACGCTTGAGAAACTCAAAATTATCGCAGTTCTGATGCTCGAAACGAATAACTAGAACGGCCTAGGGGAAAAGTACGCATACGGTTTTAATCGGGCGAGTTTCTACTTTCAGATGCAACAGAAATTTTGCGGATTGGTCAATCCGTTCGCGAGATATGGCAGTTTGGAGGTAAGAAACGCTTGAGAAACTCAAAATTGTCGCAGTTCTGATGCTCGAAACGAATAACTGGAACGGCCTAGGGGGAAACTACGCATACCATTGTAATCGGTCGAGTTTCTACTTTCAGATGCAAAAGAAACTTTGCGGATTGGTCAATCCGTTCGCGAGATGTGGCAGTTTGGAAGTAGGAAACGCTTGAGAAACTCAAAATTTTCGCTGTTCTGATTCTCGAAACGAATAACTAGAACGGCCTAGGGGAAAAGTACGCATACCGTTTTAATCGGGCGAGTTTCTACTTTCAGATGCAACAGAAATTTTGCGGATTGGTCAATCCGTTCGCGAGATATGGCAGTTTTGAGATAAGAAACGCTTGAGAAACTCAAAATTTTCGCAGTTCTGATGCTCGAAACGAATAACTGGAACGGCCTAGGGGGAAACTACACATACCATTGTAATCGGGCGAGTTTCTACTTTCAGATGCAACAGAAATTTTGCGGACTGGTCGATCCGTTCGCGAGATATGGCAGTTTGGAGGTAAGAAACGCTTGGGAAACTCAAAATTTTCGCATTTCTGATGCTCGAAACGAATGACTAGAAAGGCCTAGGGGAAAAGTGCGCATACCGTTGTAATCGGGCGAGTTCCTACTTTCAGATGCAACAGAAATTTTGCGGATTGGTCCATCCGTTCGCGAGATATGGCAGTTTGGAAGTAAGAAACGCTTGAGAATCTCAAAATTATCGCAGTTCTGATGCTCGAAACGAATAACTAGAACGGCCTAGGGGAAAAGTACACATACCGTTGTAATCGGGCGAGTTACTACTT